>NW_013550581.1:449333-928491 GCF_000709125.1 Exophiala aquamarina CBS 119918
CCCCCAGAGATACAGTAATTCAATAATGCTACGCCCAGACAATGTCCTTGAGTGGATAGCAGTGACTCGCGTCGAAGTATAGTTTGGCACTGTTCGGTTCGATATCTCTGCTGGGGGATTTGCTAGCTTGGGCGACGAAAGCTTGCCTGCTTTACGAGTAATCGAGGGCACTAACTACATACTAATCAGGTACCTCCGCTACTCGAGTCGCTTGACGGCCACTGTACTCCGTAAGATGTGACATACGGAATACTACTGCAGCAAGATAGACCTTATGTGGAACTCAAACGGTCTGAGAACATGGCGCGGAGATGCACGAGCGCAATGCATCCCATAGTGAAAAGTGATACTACTTACTCATACACACTTGCTACCAGGTACCTCGCGATAGTAACCTCAGGCGGCACGTGGTTCGTCAGGGCAACACCATTATCAAGAAAATGTGGCTCGAGAGCACGGATACCGTACAGAACTTTTGGTTCCTGAATGGCAATCTTTCCCATCCGATAGGTTCTAGAGGGACACGGGTCCTTGGTGTGCCTTGCACACGAGCCAACTCTCTAATCTGTCTGACCAGTGACCACCGACTGACGCAGCACTCGCGCAAGGGGGCAGGGGGGAGAGGAGCTTCATGCTCCGTACCCGTCGTTATATTCACCAGCCCTGACGGTTTGCATTCAGGCTTCCACGGACGGGAACCTCAGGCGGGTGAGGTTCTCGATCCTGGAGCTCTAAGACGAGCGAGAAATGCTTTATCCAGACCCGGCATAGAATAGATGGTTATGAGGGATTGGGATTCTCATTTTATGAACAGAGATCAGAAGCTGTGGGTGAAGTTCCCCGTGCAACGCCGGTCCGTGCATCTTTTCAATAAATGTCAGTGCACGGACAGACAACTTGGCCGGCCTGTCAAAACCGCCAATATGTTCGGAGTATTCCCGACACGAAGAGGCTTGCGCCGATCAGATCCATCACCTTACTCGTAGACTACGGAGTGCTACCGGGCTCAAATTTCCTCTCCCGCCTCGGCTTGAGGTTCCACTTCAGAGACTTTGAACTTCTGTCAATGCTGAGCCTACTTGTCGCTCGCCGTAGGTCTGGTGGCTGTGGTGGTCCCCAGTAGTACTAGGATTACTGCAAGTCGTGCGTGGGCGGTGGCTTGCATTTATCCAGGATCATTACAATCCACTCTGTCAATGCGGCACAGCCCCATCTTTTCGACGGATCGCGCTCAATCATGCTCGAGATGCCTTGGAGCACTAACTCGCCTGTTTCGGGTTCATGGCCTTCCTGCTTGAGCTTCTCAGGCAGTCCCGATGGGATCTTGCCTCGTTGAAGACCCTGAAGAACATGCATGCGCTCCGTGGCTGTCCTGCAGCACCACAGCATCTCGACTAGAATCACACCGAGTGCAAAGACGTCGAGCTTCTCGTCGACTACTGCGTTTGAGTTGCACTTGTTTCGTGCGTCGCGGAATGGAGGAGGTCGATAGTATTGCGTTCCCACGACTCTGCGGTTACCTGTCCCGCCAATCATGGAGTCTAGAGTTGGCTCTGCCACGAGACCGAAATCCCCTATGCGAGGATTGATGTAGTAAGGGCTTGAGCCCTCACATCCAACGCACGATCCAACGTCGTGATAACCTTCGGCAATCAAAGACCCTGCGTTCAATTCCATGCTGGACATGAAGATGTTGGTCGGTTTGATGTCCCGATGAATTAACCCCTTGGCGTGGATGTATTGCAATCCGCAAAGAATGCCCAGTAGGATCCTGAGAGCTGGGACCAAATGGAAACAATGTCGACGACTCAGGCTGCCACTGTTAGTTGACTGATGCTGATGCTGACCGTGGCCTTGACCTTGCGGAGCTAGGTATTGTGCCAGTGTCAAGGGATAGACAGACATTTGCACGTGGAGCACATAAACCGAGCTATCTAATACAGTTTCAACTCGAGCACCAGGCTGAGCATCGCCATCAGTGAAAATCTCTGAAGTTCGTCCAGCGATTGACTCTGTCTCAGTTGGATGCGCAAATGTCACAGACGGGGCCGGGGGATCAACATCGACTTTGTCTGTCACAGCTTTGGAAACGCTGTCTGAGCCGAATATGATCCCGTCGCTCACTTCCGACACCTGCGCGGGAGGAAGATGACGAGATGCTGACCCGACCGCTTCTATTAATCTCCTCCCTCCAACCGTCAGACTAGGCTTCCTTGGTGTGTATACCATCGAAGCTGTTTCTTTTGGTTCCTCAATCCACGTTGCATGGTACCGAACGATGTTGTTATGCTCAAGCTGTGCTAGAGCTTGGACCTCTCGAAGAATGCTTTCCAACTCTTTATGACCAGATTCTCTGTATCTCTGGGACAGCCTTGGACTGAGTGGGATCTTCTTGACTGCATACTCCTTCTTGTCAAAAACGTTGTACGTATGATACACTGCCCCGAACCCTCCGCGACCGAGAAACTTTAGCTGCTGAAAGCTAGACTCGTAGTGACTCCGCCTCACTGTAGGACTCGTGAGGATTAAGTCTGAGTATGGACTCGGTGGTGCGTTCGACTCGGAAAATAGGGATAAACTACCGGCCACTGCTGCTAGATTGTGTTGCCCAGTCATCTGATTGTGGTGGTTTGCCTGCGTCAATGCAAGCAAATGATTGCGCGATGGAAGTTGTGGTCGTCCCTGGCCAGGCAAGAAATTGCCACTCTGAAGCCTTCCTAGGGCGAGACTTTCGATTCCACTTAAGTAGGTGGCACGAGTTTGTCTGCTTCCGATGTTATCATTAGCAGCCGTCGGGGTAATCCACCCATTCAATGCCAGCGGCTGACTGGCTTGTTGGAAAAGTCTCTGTGCTAGAGGTTGAATTTCCGGTGAATGTCGGTCATAGTTGCGGCCCGGATTGGCCTTATTCATTTCTTCGCAAGCACGATTCTTTACAAAGTCCTCGAGCAATGCCGAGAGCAAGAGGCTGCGATGTTGTTCTATGTTGTGGAAGTCGGCGAATGGGACTTCCTGCCCCTCGCCGCCAACGGACACGCTTTCATGGCTGGAAAGGGACTCGGTGGTAATGGTTGGTCCAACCTCTTCTCCAGCCGAAATCTCCAACTCTTCCTGGGAATCTTCAGCTGGCTCTGCATCGTCGCTGTCCGAACTCGAGCTTTCATCTGTAGGCCGGCGGAAGAATGCGGAACTCATCACTTCGAAAGCGAGGCTCCATAGACCTTCAATTGAGTAGTGGCAAGGCTGTTACATTGGTGAAATAGAAGTGCCGAATGGTCAGATTATCTTGCACACCTGTACGCGGCAGATCTGGAAACTCTGATTTAATCACATAGGTGACAGAGAACGGACGCTAAGGTGATCCGGAAGTGAGGAAGTGCCACCGTGTAATCAGATATATCTTATGTCGCTTGTCCTTTGTATGGCTTCCAGTGAGACATCGTCCAGAGGACACGCTGCAAACTGATCAGTTTTGTCTTGGCGTAATTGCCACAATGTTCGACGTTGTTCTGCGCGGCAGGTTCGAATCACAGGGCGTGTGCACATCCACGCTTTTCTTTTACATGTTTCACTCTCCGCCAGCGAGCTTCAAGATTGAGATCGTTATTTCAAGGGCGCGTTGAAAGCGATTGGTGGGTGGCTTAGGAGTCATCCAAAGTCGAGTCACGAAAAAGACAAGGCTTCAAGAAGTGACACGTGACGTCATTCTGTCCCGTTTTTTGGTGATAGACTATCAACGGACCTTCTGCCTACCTAGGCACCCATAGGTAGGTAGGTAGAATTGAGGCTCAGGGCTAGACGATTCAAGATCATGCTCGTATTGATGTTCTCAGCTCTTTTGCTGACAGTAGGAAACTTTTTCATACGGACACCACCAGAGTGCTTCGCCTCAAAACACCAGCCCCTACCGAGAACCCATCATATCCGTCATGCCTCCGTATCGTTAACATTCATTTCATCGAACTCTTCCAACAACTCGTCCATGTTGATCTTAGGTACTTCATCCTCGCTCTCATCACCTGTAACCAAGCTCATTTCATCGTCCGCGGCTTTGGTCTTCTGTTGCTTGGCCTTGTACAGCGCAAGCGTTTGTCTGAGTTCAGCGTCCTCTTCTACGTCTCGCAGGAACATTTCGTAATCGGCATCCATCCGCTCTTGATCGGCCTTCTTCGGCAGCAGCTCTCCCTCGTCCTTTTCCATGCGCCTGAGTCTCCAGCTTCTCGATTTTGGTTTCTTCTTTCGAGCATAGAACTTCTTGACCAGCAAAACGTCTGGAATGGTAGAACCATATGTGTTGCTCTGTTCCAGCTCTTCAAATTGGGAGTTATTGAAATTCGTTCCGGTCAGGTGATAACCCAGGACCGAATCTCCTACGTGGAGCACACCTCCCAGATGAGTTCTGCAATAGTAGGTGGTGTCATTTGATCCTAGATCCGACGCCCTGGCAACGGTAACCTCGGCACCAAAGAATCGGCCGTTTTGCGCCCCTGTAGATTCGATATCCAACACCACAAACTCAACGAGCTCCTTTACGTCCGCAAGGCTCTTGAACGGGGATCTCCAATAGACCGAAGACGGTAGATCAGCAGTCTGTAGAGTATGGGGATCTAGAAGATTGACTGATGTTCCAACTCGGTAGCAAAGGGCCAATGGTGTGATATTGCCAATGGATTTGGCCAATTTTGGTGGGAGTGCCACCAAATCATCCTTGCATATCGGTAGCAGCTCGCAGGAGTAAGTGAACTTGTAAGATTTGGTGGAGGTGTGGATATCCATCGAAATCAATTCTTGTGATTTCTTCACCTTGACAGGGGCGACTGAGGTCAGGAAGTCGACAAATTTCTCGGCATGGTTTCGTTGCGCAAAATAAAAATCTAAGCCATCTTTGACTTCCTTGATGTTGATTGTGTCTTTGTGCACTCCATGCTTGAGAAGGAGTTGCTCAAGATAAAGAAAAGTACGTTTGTGTGGGACTTTCTGTCGGACTTGGACCGACGCTCGCCATGTGTTTGGTGTGTATGATTTTGCACACTCCGGACATTGTTGATAGGCAACGACATACTCCACCTCGAAAGTTTGTTGTAAGATAGTCCCCTCAAATGCTTCCTGCTGAACAGTGATTTTGACCTTCACTCGTCTGGAATGCGGTTCTGTCCATAGAAAACTTGCGTCGATGATACGGACTTTATTGAGACCTCTCAGCTTTCGCAAACACAGAGCAAGGAGTTCTCTGCTTTCCAAAGCGGCTGTAACCCACTGCGAGGGCGGACTTAACCATCTTTCGCAGTCTCTACAAATATGTAGTACGCCTTCCCGCTGAATTCCCTCTGAGACGTCGACCGAGAGTTTGATACAGTCGTAACATAATGCACCAGCAGAAGCAGTTCCGTCAATTGCGGCGCCACAATTACAACATAAAATTGTGGCTGTTTGTGGTTTCTGGACGGATGGCAGTGCCACAGAATCGAGATCCATCGACATAGTGAGAGACTTTTGACGGAGAGAAAATTGAAGAAGAAGAGGCCGTAGAAGAATCAGAATTTCACAGAATACCAATCGCCTCCGAAGAGACAAGACTGCAAAGACAGGATTACTAGAAAGGCTTGGAAGACTCGAAGTGACTCCGAATTATTCATAAGTTTGCCCCCCCGTTCGGATGCAGATCCTTGCACTGCCAAGTAATCGCTTAAGTAATCGAAGAGTTTGTTGGAACGCGCCCAGAACGAAGCCTCGTGAGCTCATCCACGCACATATTCCGGTACATCAGCCACGTGATATCGATACAAACCACGTGACAAAGACTCTTCCCCAATCTGTCTTCTCTGCGAACCCTTTCTCAAAAGGCCTCGGTCGGAGTTTTGTCCGAAGTTTGGCCTTTCCGAGGACGTAGAATTTCTGACGCTCTGAAGAGAAATCGGTTAAAGGGGAGACAAGAGTCCACTGACTGATGACTATTCCACAATATCTTATCAGTCATGAAGGCCTGCTGTGCCAGATACGCAGCCTCTTTGGTTTCTTCTAATACCGCTGCAAGAACATCGACTCTAGCAGCTCGATCTCGAGCTTCACAATTCACACAAGCATTCAACCGGCGAACGGTAAGTCACTCTCTCCATACTACTTCCATCCATGCTCATCAGCTACAGATGTCCTCTACTACTATCAGATATGGCGCCCTGCCAAAGGAGCTACCCTCAGATGACCCGGACGATGTTGTTTTCAATTCGCTTTACGGGGTGCGCACCGTTGAGCTGAACCGACCGAAGAAGCTCAATTCCCTGAATGGATCCATGGCCAGGAAGATCCTCCCTCGGCTAAGAGAATGGGAAAAGTCAGACATGGCCAACGTCATCTTGATCAGTGGAGCAGGCCCCAAAGCTTTCTGTGCTGGGGGCGATGTGGCTGAACTCGCTCTTCAGAACAAAGAGGGACCGGCAGGCCAGAAGAAGTCGGCAGATTATTTCGCCCTTGAATACAAGTTGGATCTTTTGATTGCAACGTACAGCAAGCCTTATATTGCCATCATGGATGGGATCACAATGGGTGGTGGTGTGGGACTTTCTGTCCATGCTCCGTTCCGCATTGCTACAGAGAAGACTGTTTTCGCTATGCCCGAAACAACGATTGGATTCTTCCCTGACGTTGGTGGAAGTTTCTTTCTGTCTCGACTTGATGGCGAGATTGGCACATACCTGGCATTGACTTCAGAGCGACTGCATGGTGTGCAAGCGTTCTACGCCGGGATTGCAACACATTATCTCGATAGCTCTGTACTCGGTCCTTTGACAACACGACTGTCAGAGCTTGTGTTCAGAGATAACGCCAGTCTTCTCGACCGACAACAACTAATTAATGCGACCATAAGCGAATTCACAAGCAGCTTGCCAACCCCTGACTCATATGCCAAAGCGCAATACGGTAATCTAAGGGGCTCCTTACGCGAGGCAATTGATCGATCCTTCAGATTCGACTCTGTTGAAGAGATTCTCGAAGCTCTTCAGCGAGAATCTAAATCGCCAGACACCCAGCTTGCGGAGTGGGCGAAGCTCACGCAGAAGACCATTGCACTCAGGTCGCCTACTAGCCTACGTGTTACTTTGCGCCAACTTAGAGAGGGCAAACGTTGGAACATCCGAGAAACTTTTATTCGAGAACACAAGATAGCAACCGAATTCATGCGACATCCCGATTTCACTGAAGGGGTTTCTGCCCGCCTGATCAACAAGCCTGCGACCACTCCACAGTGGAAACCAAACACCCTCGAAGGAGTCTCTGCGACGGACGTGCAGGAATTCTTCAACCAACCGTCGCCGGAGGAGGTGATTGAGTTGATTGATCCATATCCAGGATCACCGAACCAGACCTACGACGAATACCCTCATGCGGTCTTTGCGCTGCCGCGAGAATCAGATATAAAAGCAGTGGTGAAGAGTTACGGTAGAGATGGACCTCAGGCTGTGACAGAGGAGGTTCTCAGAAGGTGGAACAACAAAGCAGGTGTCAAGGAGAAGGTTGAGGATGTGATATCGCGCATGACGACTGAGAGTGACCGAGGCATTGCGTGGCAGGGCAAAGCCAATTTGTGATTTGGACTACGCTTGAGAAAATAGATAAAAGTGCTCGTCTGGTCTTGCTAGTTGAAGCACCTTGTACCGAATATATTGTTTTGAAGCAAAGTCTGGATCTGCTCCCCCCTGGATTATGCACGTGGGGATCTCCCTCACATCCACTTTCTCCAACTTTATGCAGAAAAATTTCTCCGCATCACGGAAATCTTGAGGATCACGATTCACAACATTCAGCTCCTCTGCTTCCACGGCACATCGACTCTGTAAGTCGCAAGGCCTCTCAAAGTTCATAATAATCAATCGTATTCGCTATGACTTCCGGAAACCGCAATTCCTATTTGCAACACGACATCTCCGACGAATCCGACGACGACGCGGGCTATGATTCAGAAGCGGCCGAAGTCTCAAAGGTTGATCGAGCGACGAAGAGGAGGAAAATAAATCACACTTCTTCTGACGGAGAGTCGGGGAGCGAGACAGAGGAGCGGTCAAAAGCTAAGACTGCATCCGTGGACGAGGAGGTCGACAATGTGGATAGGCACAATAATGAGGTTGAGGATGAGGATGATCATGACACCCAAAGTACACGAGACGACCTTGCGACTACAGAGAGGAGAGATTCGCCAATCGCAGCCTTCAAGAGCGAGAGCGAGAGCAAGAGCGAGAGCAAGACAGTCGATAGTAGAGACAAGAAAAAATCTACGAAAAAGGCAAAGGGCGAGGAAGTGCCCCCAGGCGTAGTCTACCTCTCCTCGTTGCCACCGTACCTCAAACCCTCCGCACTGCGAAATCTCCTATCTCAACGTGGATTTGCGCCTATAACAAGATTGTTCTTGTCGCCGGCCTCGAAGCACAAGTCCAGCTCGAAGAAAAACTCCCGACAGCTGTATACGGAAGGTTGGATTGAGTTTGCATCGAAGAAAACCGCTCGAAGATGTTCCGAGACGCTGAATGCGCAAGTCATAGGCGGCAAGAAAGGCGGCTTCTATCATGACGACGTGTGGAACATGAAGTACCTGAGAGGGATGAGGTGGGAAGAGTTGATGGCCGGAGTGAGGGAGGAGAAGAGGGAGATGGAAGGACGGAGAGATGAGGAGAGGAGGAATATCATGAGGGACACCAAGAGGTTTGTCGAGGGTGTGGAAGAAGGTAGGAGGATACAGGGGATGAAGAGGAAGAAGGAATCCAAAGCCCCGCCGCCGGATCACGATGCGCCAACCCAGTCAGATGTGAAGAGGACTTGGAGACAGTTCGATGTTAAAGGAGACGGGCAACCTGAGCGATGGGGTAAAGGCAACAATACTCGTCAAGACCCGATTTCAGATGATGTGAAACAGGTCTTGGGCAAGATCTTCTAATTAGGTTCCTCTCAGGTCCCAAGAGGCTTTCGCAGCCATGAATAATGATCAAATGCCGTTTCATCTCTACAGCCTAAGGCCTGAACAGTAATGCGACGTGTGAGGCCAAGTTCCTATTCCCAAACATATCTACCGGGGCTTTAATTATCCCCTTGGCACTTTGAACGGGTGTGCCTCCGTGTTAAATACAAAATCATCGAGACTAACAACGCTCGGATCCTCAAACAGCAGATAGAAATACTTCAACGTCTCCGCAATCCAAAAGCTCTCCATCGTATCGATCTTCCCCGGTTCCGTCCGCGTCACATCGTCGATGGACGAGAAGCCAAATTCAGTCTTTGTGTACTTGGTTATGCTTTCGAACATACTCCATGCCACCTCGCGAAGGCTCTCGTCCCCGGTAATGCGGTAAAGAACGAATATGGACTCGACAACTTCGGGCCGCAGGGCGTATCCTCGATTTTCCATTTCAGGCATGCCCTTCGGTAGACGGAGACGCTCGGCCAGCCGTTGTGCGCGTTTCTCCTCAGACAGGGATTGTTTGTCTGCTGCAGATTCCTCTTGGGAATTCTGCTCCAGTACTTCTTTCATCCATGCTTGTTCGTCCCAGCTACATTGCTGCTGTCGATCAGGACAAGGAATCAAGCGAAACATTTCAGGCATGATCCCAGTTACGGTTGCGTTGTAGGCCCATGCACATCCGTCGAGGAGACTTCTCGCCGTGTTCAAGTCATCTGGGATGTCGAATAACTTCGCCCCGAGGGCGAACATACCGCCCGCGAAACAGGCCAAGTGCTGAGTTTCTGGTATGAACTCTTCGCGCCCCGTTGGATATTTTTTATATGTTCCAGCCAGTAGGAGACCTTGGCCCGTTGGCGTCGATGGCTTGAAGAGGAGATGCCGCTTCAGCGGCTCTCTAGCAGTCAAGTAAAGTTTTTGATATTGTGCGCTTCCGCCCCGGAGCAGTTGATGCTCCTTTGGGAAGTATTCGTAGACGGAGTCGGCGGAGCCTCCGATTGAGAACGTCACGCCATCGCCAAACCAACATTCCCTTGCGTTGACAACATTTGGAAACAGCCCTGGCACCCTGGTTTGGCCCTGCTGTGACTCGAAGCAATCCGATATGCGCTGTACAGCATCATAAAACTTCACGTCCCCTGTGAGTTGAGTGAGTCTGGTGAACTCCAGCGTCAGAGATCCAAGTTCAGCAACGAGAGTGTCTCCAGCAGGGGCTTCCATCCCAATCTTCGACCATCGGACGACAGGCATGTGGCTGGGCGTGTCGAACGCAACATAAAGCATGTTTCCAAGCTCTGTGGCCTTCTGGAGCAACACCGGATACTCACCATTGCTCACGTCGTAAGCTCCGAGTAAGCCTCCGAGATATCGAATGGTGGTCTCGAACACGTTGATTGGAAGCTGTGCGGGCTTCTCAAAGTCGATACCCAATAGTGCTGAAACGGCTTCCTCGAATTCAGCCTTGAGTCCCATCAGCCATAAGGTGTCCAAGGAATCGATTAGAGTCACTGCCCAGCCTCCGAACGAGGTCTTGGAACTCCCCGAGATCGGCGCCAGCTCATCTTTCAGCCACGCGAATCTTCGATAGCCATTCCATGAGTGTAGCGTAGCTGACTTAATCTCTTCCAGCCGTGCGAGCCGAATCTGTTTTGCAGCCGGAGTCTCGGGTCCGAACTCGTGTTGTATTCGAGGTAGACCTTTTCGTGATGCCTCTGGCAGAGGGGTGAAATCGATTATGGGGTTGTGAAGGTCGTAGTTGTCCTCGTGCGGTATCGCGACAATGTCTCCAATTGGTCGAGGTGAATTCCTCTCGCCAGACTTAGGCAAATGCCAAAGTAGAAGTAGAATCAATATGACTATGAGGACAACAGCGACTCGAGCCCTCCGAAAGGCCATGGCATGGCGGCTTGTCGATGTCGATGCCACTTGCTTTGACTCCAGGCTCATGGAGGAGTGCTTCGAGTAGCAAAGCTTTAGACCTATTCTTCACTTCTGGGTCCTTTCTTTTTGTACCGATATTATGAAGAAGACAGAGATTTTGAATCTCACCATCGGCACCCATTAACGCACACCAAAGCTGAAACATGAGACTACGTAATGTCAAGGAAATTGTAATGTCAAGGCTTGGAAGCTTGGTACTCCGATTTTTGGCCACAGGCCCCTTTTCGTAGTGCCCTCGTAACCGTAACCGTAATTACCAAAACAATGTAGAAAATCTTGGAGTCTATCTCCTGTCGATATTCTATGTATCTTCCTTCTCATGCCTTCCTTCTCTCTTGGGAGGGCATTCTCTTTTCTTCTCCCACCTTTTGTCAGATAACCTCTTGTTCTCCTCGCTCCTGATTCTTTTCGACCCAGTCGTCCTCTGATAAAGAATATTGATCTTGAGAGCGAGTGGTGGATACTGAGCTCAAGGTTGTATCATAGACTTAAAGGAGCCTGGCTGCATGGAAATATTCTTGCTGTTTCAATTGAAACTGGGTAAGTGCCGGCAAAGCCAATTCCCGCTAGAG
Source organism: Exophiala aquamarina CBS 119918 (assembly GCF_000709125.1). Taxonomy (NCBI): domain Eukaryota; kingdom Fungi; phylum Ascomycota; class Eurotiomycetes; order Chaetothyriales; family Herpotrichiellaceae; genus Exophiala; species Exophiala aquamarina. Next base: position 460,791 of record NW_013550581.1, read on the forward strand.
TTATCCGGAGTTGTTACCGCACCCTAGATGATAACAGAGGCCCGGTCGGGGCAATCCTTGCTCTGTTCTGTAATGGTAGCATTGGATTAATGGTCTCTGCAAGTCTCCCCTTGATCTAGCAAAAGGGTATGCCGAGGGGGTCATTGTATGAAAGGAAGTTCGCCTTCTTTCCTTGTGAAGCGTGCAAAAAGTATTCAAGCAATTGGAAGCATTTCACGATTTTTCGGCATAGATCCTTTAAAAATTCAAAGTATACCCAGCGGTTCCTGGATGTACATCACAAGCCTATCTGTCTAACTACAAACATTGATGCAATATTGTATTCTACTAGAACTCCAGGAAGCTCAGTACTACAGTAAGTCCGCTCCGGCCGAACCCTCAGAGGACGACTCAAATGGGGGCGATGGAAACTATTCAACTATTCGAATGAAAAGGCACGAAGTCTTCTCTACCTCTCTTCCGGCTGACAAGGCAACTGTACGGGGTTCCTCGTCCCAGAATGACAGGACATTCAATGTGAAGGTTCGCCGAAGTCTGAAAGGGATAAGGAAGCAGCAGCCTTACTCGTGACTCGTGAGGCGCGAGGCGTGAGTCGTGAGTCGTGACTGGCGGGCGGAAAGCTGGGCCTAAGTTAGAGGGCCAAGTGCGCCTAAAATGCGCCTCGGGCGCAGCCACCCCTACTTAGCAGGCACCTTATGTAGTTAAAGCTTAAGCTTCGAACACTCTAACATTGCATAAATCATTGTTGGGTATTCTTTTAATCCTCCTTCGCTATGTCCACGCGTCATCTCACTCAGCCTGAGTCAGTTCTCCAATGTCGGTGAGATCGGAAATCGATGTTTTTGCGTCAAGCAATCACATTGCAGACAAATTGACAACAGGTCAGCATTCTTCGCCTGAGTCCAGCCAGGCCAGATCGTCATATCAATCTTAACGGCCCACCAATCTAGGTCCAAGCCACGCAGTATGGAGACTGGTTCGAGCGGCTGTTAGGATCGCTGCTTGGTGTGGCGCCCCTATTCTCTCGCTTCCTTCTCCACAGGCGGATATCGACCCTGGCATCAACATGGATAAGGCTGGACATTTTACTAGATTGATAAGTTTCTTGTTTGTCCTCACATCTATGCACACATTTCTCCTCTATCATTGTTGAAGTTCTTTCCTCCAGTTGAGTCATTCTCTTATCACTCTTTCCGTAGTATTGTCAGCCATTCATTCATTAGGCCCACTTTCCTCCTGACCTGGTTTTCTCATTATCTTTCGCTTTCCATTCTATAGTCTGCACCATTTCACGATGAAAATAACACCAGTCCTCGCTCTAGCGGTGGCAGCTGTCTCGAGCGTCGAGGCATACTACAAAGGCTTCAACATTGGCGCCAACCTTGCGTCCGGAGCTTGTCGAAGTGAGGCCGATTGGGAGTTTGCTTTCCAGAAAATCGCTAGCTTCCCCGGAAACTTCAAGGATGTTAGACTATATGCCTCAAGCGATTGTAATACTCTGGCAAACGCAGTGCCGGCTGCCACTCGGACTGGGACGAATCTCCTAGTTGGCGTCTGGACCGAGGATGATGCTCATTTCGAGGCAGAAAAGCAAGCTCTGCTGCAAGCAATCCAACAATACGGCTCGGATTGGATCCTGGCTGTCTCGGTCGGATCAGAGGATCTGTATCGTAAAGATACAGATGCCGCGACACTCGCCGCAAAGATCAATGACGTACGAGGCATGTTATGGGGCTTGGGAGCATCTGGAAAATCGGTCGGACATGTTGATACCTGGACTGCTTGGGTTGATCCTGCGAACACGGCCGTAATCGACGCGGTTGACTGGCTTGGTAACGATGCGTATCCGTACTGGGAAGGGGTCAGCATTGACAATGGGGCTTCAAGCGACGCCTACTGGACTGCCGTCGACAAAGTCCGTGCTGTGTCTAAGGGAAAAGAGGTCTGGACAACTGAGACTGGACAGCCTATCACTGGAGACGCAGTCGGCAACTCAGTACCATCGATCGACAGTCTTCAAACCTTTTGGTGGCAAGTATCGTGCTCCAGCTTCAACAGCTTGAATTACTTCTTCTACGACCTTGATGATTTCACGGCCTCCCCCAGCTTTGCGGTTGTTGATCACGCCTACAATCCCTTGATCAATTTTTCCTGTGCTTAAATTGAAGACGCTCCGGTCTCCCACTGTTCATATTTGTGTGGAGCGAAAGCAAAAGCTTGTCCATTCTTTGTCTTCGAATAAATTGCATAGCGACTGGTCGGGAATAGGGCACATATCGTCCGTGAGATTTTGGGAGGATTATCCATCGATATATTTATTTTCATATGTATAATTTGTCCTACGGAATACATACCGATAGGCCTGGCTGAGTGGCCCTGGGTACATATACCTCGATTCAACAACCACTTTTCATTTCCCCTCGCATCGTCTTCCGGCCTCTCCGTGTACTGAGCATATCGCAGGGGTTAAAATGGGTGAGCCAAAGGCAACATTGAGAACGAAAAGACGAGGCTGGGCCACAAGAGGCCAGAATATCGCAACAGATGGAGAAATGACAAAAAGAATCAACAGAGCTCAGATCGGCAAAATTAGATGTTTTTCACGAAGGATCAACCGATGTCGGCTCGACGATCGATACAGTCTTTCATCATTGCTGTGAATTGTTCTTGGAGAACTTTCCACTCCAGCATGAGGAATTGAACGACTTTATCAAACATCAACTTCGTTGATATCCCTAGTGAGCATGAGCCTGGAGACGCTCTCTGTTCATGACTCTCAGGGCATGTCGAAAGCCATGGTCAACTGCTTTTGGCATCTCGAAGAACCTCTTGTTTCGAGATAATATCGTCCAGGCTTTGTCCGTAAGATTGCTCGATTATTCGGGTATGTGGAAGTTACTTCCCCTATGTTCCTCAGGAGAGTCGAATTATAGACAGCCCGACTCTAGGCCCATGCTGGTATCCAGTTTCGATATCTACGCGCAAGAACTCGGACATGAGAGAGTGGTTGCCAAGGGGCACAGCCTCCATTTCTGTACCGCCTCTGCGGAATACAAGGATGAGTCAAGCGTGCATGACGTTACATTACCCTGGCACGATACCCGAAAGACAACTAACCCAGAAGAGTAACTGGAGTTCGTCCGGGGCGGTCGACGCTGCTGTCCTTTCCTTCTTCTACCCCGACCTCCCACCTTCCTCTTTCCTTCCTCCTCCTCCCTCTCCCTCCCTCTCTATCCTGCAATCCAGCCTTGCACCAGGCACTCAGGCAAGGCAATCTTTAATTTTCCCTTGATTTTGGTGGGGTCCCACCTTGGAGAGTGATTCACAATGCCAACCACCACTACTTGCGTGCCATCGAGATACTTCGGTGTTTTCTTCCCGCCATAAGGACCACCAACAATGGCCCCTCTGGGATTATACGGTTTACAACTCTTATCCACGGTCTTCACCTCTGATCAGCACCCCTGATCAGCGAAATTTACCTGCTTATTTTGATTCCGACCATGACTCCTTGTCGGCATTCGATAATGCCGACCTCTACCACCTCTCTAGTCATGATTGGCAAAATGTCGACTTTGGCGACAGTTTCTGTATGGAGGACATCTCCTTGGACTCCACCCCTAGTGGCAAGGACATCCCTTGCGATCCCGTGGAAGAAATAGGTGTATCGATTACGTTTCCTGAAGCTTTCTTCATGAATCCTTTCGCTGTCACCCTTCCCGGGGATCTCCCTTGTCTGAACCCAATCTCCATGGAGCAACCTGACCCTGTCACGTCTTCCTCCAGTCCAGCATGGACTATATACCCCCCCCCTCCCGTCCAAAGTGGGAGGGTGGAGAAGGCTCGACCAAAATCAAACCCTTCGAGTACCACTAGTAGGACCTCATCACCCTTCCACATTGTTGAACAGAAGCCACCTCCCTCCACCGGGGATGCCACGAAGAAGTCTAGCACCGACAAACCCGCCAAATATGGATCTCAAATCCACTTTGTCGATATGGCAGACAAGAAAGGGGCACAACGTATTCGGAACACGATGAACTCTCGGAAGCACCGCCAGAACAAGCTGGATAAGATCAGAGAGTTGGAGTCGAAGCTGGCTGCTCTTGAGGAGGAGAAGAGCACCTGGTTCAGTAAGGGCAAGGAATCAAGCTCCAAAAAGTGACATTGGTTGTTTTTGGTCACTCTAGACGAGCGATCTAGCAAATCGATGTCGGTGTGTCGGGGAAACTCAATGAGGTAAACAGTGTACATATGAGCAATTTGCTTCAAGTACAATTTTATCTCACTCTTTCTCTCGAACCGTAGTGCGTCCGTGTCGACATGCCAAAACAACAATTTCTAACAATCCCCCTTTCGCATCTCTGCAGCTGTGCTTGGTGTAGCCTTCCTATATCGAAATTTAATGTCACCACAGTACATACACAGCTCGACTCGTCACGTGATAATTTCAACGCCTTCGAACATCCCAACTCGTTGTGACTTTGCAGAATGAAAATTGTACGATTATCCAACTTCTAGCTTATAATCGGATTCCCTGTTAGCCTGAAATTCACACCGGAGGAATCCATTTGGATTATCCACTGTGAAATGGTCCCAAAAAATCAAAATAGGGCCGCAAACGATTGAGACTTCACCTTTGGTCTCGAAAATTGCCTGCCCACTTGAACGCGATTGAGGACCGACGAGACGGTGCAACGCTCGAGACTGTGTCTAGATCGATTTAACAGGAACAGCTAGATATAAACAATCAAGGGAGAATGGAGGGTGACAACATCCTTGAAGTCCTGTCAACACCCTCTCCCAATGAAAAGCCACAGACCAGGGATCTCCGCGAAACAGCACACAGCTTGATATCAGCGACTTCCGGCAGCGACACAGATTCCCTGCCCGCCACACTCCTAGACCTGCTCACACAAATCGTCAAGCCACTCTTCAGCAACACGAAGCACGCCGCCTTGACATCGACAGGACGCAAGAACCTCGTCTCAGCCGCCCCGTCGCTAGGAAATCGATTCAACCACCCGCTGACGGACGACGAGCTGAAACCATGGAAAACACCGTTCACGGCACCGCTGCTCCGCTACATAATCACATCACACTCGAGCATAGTACCGACCGACCGGAGGAAACAGACGGTAGGAGCGCACTTCCACCTCCTCATCCCGCCGCTCCTCAACATGATCGACGACGGCAGCTCATCCACCAAGGCGGCTGGGTGCCAGCTCCTCCGGCTGCTGTGTGAGCTGCTTATATCTGTCGGGAGTGACATGTTGCACAAGACTGGCCTGGGCGATGTCTTCTTCGACGCCCTGAAGACGAATTTCATGCTTCTACCGACTCTAACGCCGGAAGACGAGAGTCTCGAAGTGCTGAGGCAGCTCTATCCGGCTTTCTTGGCAACAGTGGACGCTCGGTATCGGAGATCTCCTACCACCACCATCGCAAAAGAAGTAGGGAAACCAGAAGAATCGAACGAGCAAATCCCTGCCTCGAAAGAGTTCACAGGCCGCCAGGACCGGCTGAAGCTGCTCCTGCGCCACGGCGTGCTCGCTTCGCTGTCACACCTGTCCTCCGGCCAGAGCTTTTCGTCCTCGACGTCAGTCCCGCTGACGACCTACCTCGTATCCCAGATCGCGCCGATCATCGAGAACATGGGCATCGACAGCGTCAGATACCTGCGCGAATTCTTGCCAGTGCTGAGGGCGGGCCTGATGGATCCATTCGCGCTCGTTGCGAAGGATCTCGTTGCAGAGATCCTGCTGGTGCTGGACGTCCTGCTGGACGTGTGTGAGGTTAGAGTGCGCGAGCTGTGGTGGCCTGAGATCCTGCGGGGCTTGGTAGGGTGTTGGGTTAATTGCGTTGATGAGGGTGTGGATAAGGAGGTGCCGGGGGGTGCAGGCGTGGAAGACATTCAGAGAAAGTTGAAACAGGTCACCGTGAAACTTGGCTCGGTTGTGGAGAAGGAGCAGTGGCTGGCTGCGAAGGAGAGGCTGTTGGGCGAAGAAGAGGATTTGGTAGGCTTGTTTGAAGGTTCATGAACTCACAAGAAGGTTGGTACATTCCGGGATGGGTTGACTGGTTGGAAGAACTAAAATTCTATGGGTATCACAAAAGCGAGAGTGAACGGATAGCTTCGTGATGTTACTAACAACTTAGAGGCACTCTCTAAATCCAACCTCAAAGGTCTATCAACTTTGGACCGCAAGTCTTCCAATAGTGGAATAAGAATCCATCCCAGCCTCGCCTGTCCTTTCCATTTCGTCACCGACCACGGGTCGTTGTTTGAAGAGACTCTTCCCCTTGAGCCACTTTCTATACGCTTTATACCGTTTCTTTCCCGTGTCCTCATCCAACACTGTTAGCGGCTCCTCCATGTTTCCGCTTGCGAGGTACTCCACGTAATCGTCCAGGCTGGCCTCGGCTCTTTCCTCGAGAGTCAGACTCACGGCACCCCGCTCATCGTCGTATGCGCGCAGAACCTTGTGTTCCGCCGGGTCGGAAGCGGTCTTGGACAAATATTCAAGGAACTCGATTGGTGCCGATGAGTAATCGATGTCGGTTGATACCACGAGGGGAATCGTGCTTGGATGCGCGACATACCGTTGGTACTCGTCGGCCTGTCGCACTTGCGGATCAATCGATTTTGAGATCAGCAGCGTGAATGCCTGTAGTGCCAAATCGGCTTTCGTGGGTGGTCCAGTCGCGAATGATGATCCTGTCAAGTCACTTGTGTTCATTGTGGGCAATATTGGTATTCGTGGCAGTGCGGAAGAGTGCACTTCGAATGACGGCTCTTTGATGATACCAGTGTACTGCCTTTTCTGCATGACGTGGTGCAGGTGCTGCTGTGCATCAATCCAGGGGCCCAAGGTCGAGGGCTTAGGCGCCGGCTCTACCGTGGAGGCTGGAGGCAACTTCAGAATTCCATCAATGGACGAGATTGTTGTGCTATCGTCCGAAGGAGCGACTATTTTCACACCTTTGCGGGCGTGAGATTTGTCGCCGCCGCTTTCAGATTCATGGTCGTTTGCTGTGCGAACCTTGAATGGTGACAGATCATACTTCCCTGCCGTCGTGGAACCCAACGGGATATACCTCAAGTTAGAACGCATCTTGAAGGAAAAGAGTTTTTTGAAGCTCGAGATTGCTAGCGGACGATAATACTCGACCCAGAAGTCGTCGAAGTATCCGAGCTGCCGATCTCGATATTCCATTGGCCAGATTGTGGGTGGAATATGAGGTTGCTCGAGATATTCGTCGGTGTACCAGTGACGATAGCTTGGCCGACGCTTGCCAAACATCGAACGAGGGTCTGAATGATGTAAATAGTAATCTGTGGAAAGATCCCACAACATGGGTTCGCCCTGTGCGAAGACATAATTACCCAAGAAAAGGTTGTATGCTTCCTGACGTTGAGCATCCATGAACGAATTGTTGTAGTATCGCTTGAAACTCTCAACCATGTCTCGACTGTGACTTGTCCATTGATTGATTTTACGATAAGTAGACATTGTGTTGACCAGGTGGGATCCGCCATACTGTACTGCGATCGTGTCGCCGTGATCATGCCACATATGAGTGAAAAGGTTGACTGCATCAGAATCGTACTCAACAGAAGGCTCTTCAATTACACCGAGAGCCTGAAGCTGATAACCGAATGCCTTCTTTGCAATGACAAACTGAGCTGCATTTGTACGATCCAGACAATCGACGCAATTTGTCCGAGCAACGCCACTCTGGAGCTGGAGGCCACTTTCTGTATCATTCCCATTCCGAAAGAATCCGGTTTTTGGTAGTATATCTTCCGCAATAGCCTCAAGACTACCGATGACATCTTGGTCTCGGCTCTTCGATGCTCGACTCATATCCCATGCATGATATAAAATCCTTTTGTCCTCTGGGAGGAATTGATTTAGATATTTCACAGCACCTGTGTATTCTTTCAGTAGTTTTGACTCTCTTGGGATTCGTTCCCGAGCCTTGATGAGATTGAGACAGTAGATTGGCGTGCCATAGCGTTTGAATAGATTATCAAAGTGAAGAGCTGCGGCACTGAAGAAGGGATCGACCACGTTGAGATGGATATCTGGCTTTGGGGAAACGCCGGTGCTGTCTTGTGTCCAATGTAGAGGAATGCTACCTCGATGTTGTACGTAAGAAGTGTACTTGTTGTTGGTGAATAGCTCTGGGCCAGGAGAATGAAAGGATGTTGTGAGCATTTCGGACACTATTTGTTCGGTCTCCACATCATTTGCCACGTAGCCAAGATCGTTCGCTCCTCGTTTGAGGTATCTGGCGCCAGCGAAGAATCGTGACCGGCGCGCAATGATGGTGACGTAGACGACTCGGCCCCAATAGACTGACAATGCACTTTGATCGACATACCCATGGACAATAGCCAGGCACCAGTCGAATGGAGTCTTGAGAACAGCCTTTGCTGGCTTGAGGAGATGGTGGTTCCAAATGAACATATCGTTGTGGTCACATTTTATAGGCTCCGCAAGACTTTCTTGTAGACCTTGACGTTCACGCATGATGTTGTGCTGAAGTGTTCTGGTGACATCGTAAGAGTAGCTGAAGTAGTATGACTTTGTCAAGTCTAGATTGTTTAGGATTCCAACGAAGCGAGCCTCTTCCAGACTCTTATCTGTCTTTATTCGAGTGGATGCTGCAGTGACCAATGGCATAAGTTCAGTCTTGTCAATTTGATAGATATAGTGTCCCCCAACCATCGCGACTTGACTTCTTTTCGTGACATAAAGCATGTAGTAATGTGCTGTGAAGCGAATAAAGCCGAGAAGACCCCAGAAGCTTGTCTTTAATTTAAGCCCACCTGTGGCCCGATTACCTTCATCAATTGCATTGAGGATTTGAAAGGTCTCTTTCTTCGTGTAGACGATATCATCCTCGATGATATTTAATTCACCAGGTTCGGCAGTTCTGTCAATTTTCAGAATTCGGAAAGCAGAATCCAAGATATCCGAGCCCACAATGTAATATTTGTTGGCGGTTTCGTGCAGTGTGAACTTGTGCATCCGAACAACACCATCTTCCCCGACTTTTGTGACCAATGCTCCCTTGTTGCGTTGGAGCGTCGTTGGATCAGGGCTTGAGGTCCGGTTGAAAGACTTAGATAATTCTAACTCTTCATCATCATCTTCTGAGTCCCGGCGACCAGGCGGGAGGGTGGGTGATTCTGGCGGATTGTTCGAGAAAAGGGGGAACATCTGGGGAACTTGTTCCTCATTATTGTCCGATTCCTCAAGAGTGACATTGAGTTGAGGCGCATCGCCAGAGGCTGTAGTCTGGTGTGGGATTGTGCCATCCCCGTCTGCCTCCTGATTGATGCTATTTTCAACTCGTGAATCACCTACTTCGGCAGCATGATCTTGAACATCTGTCGCCGTCGAACCCATAGTTTTGAACTCCTGGAACGACTCCATCTGACCGACTATTCCGGTTGGAAATGGCGAAACCAAAACATAGTCAGCACCACTGGAGGGGCCACAACAACCACTTGCTTGGTCCCATCTGGTTGATGATTATGCTTGGAAGAAGAAAAGCAGTGAGGGTGGATTCCAACTTAATCGGGTATCATTAACTATAGAGCACGGATTTGAGAGTGTGGTGGATTAATATCTGGGTCTCGGTCAAGTTGTGAATCGTGAATCCTGATCCATCCAAACGTCAGGGTCAGTTAGCTACGGCGAAGTATAAGCTGTAAGTGGAAGTTACGTTCCAGGGGACCCCCTTCCAAACAAGGTTAGTCGTGCCAAGACCGCGCAACCGAGGTTTGATATCACTCTTCAACCACGACTCCACGCGATGCGCGGTCAGACTTAAGCGATTCAGCGTCCCCGCGCGCTGGCCGAGGGAGCCGATTTTGTTTATAGCTGTCGAGGACGGACTTCAGCTGGACTGGATATTCAAAGGACAATGGTACATGTTTTCCCACAAATTTAATTATTTGCAGTCGAACGCACTTCGATCATGCCTCCCAAAGCGCCTGCTCCGTTCTCTGAACCGCTCCTACCCCAACTCGATCTCCCTGTCAATCCTTACTATACCGAAAAGCATCACCGCCTCCGAGCATTCGTTCGCAACTATATAGATACAGAAATCGCCCCGTATGCGCAAGATTGGGAAATTGCTGGACAAGTCCCTGAGAGCGTCCGCCTGCGACATTGTCAGCTGGGCTTTGCAATCACACATCCAGTGATGGATCCTGCAGACACCGGAGGAATCCAGCAACCGGCTGGAATACCATTCGATGAGTGGGATGTCTGGTGCGGAGTTATTGTGTCTGATGAGTTCAACAGACTGGGATGGTGTGGTCCAATGTGGGGATTAGGAGGCGGCAATGGCATTGGATGTCCTCCGATCAGTCGGTTTGGCACCAAAGAGCAGAGACACAAGTGGCTCCCGAAAGTTGCAAGAGGAGAATATCGGTTTTGTCTCGGTATCACAGAACCTGACGGCGGCAGTGATGTCGCCAACATCAAAACCACGGCCGAGCGAGTTGGCAATGTCTACCGTGTGAACGGAAGCAAGAAGTGGATCACCAATGGTATATGGTGTGACTTCTGTACCACTGCTGTCAGGACGGGAGGACCATCACATGGTGGTATTAGCTTGTTGGTAATTCCATTGAAGGCAAAAGGGGTCACTACGCGGAGAATAGACAATCAAGGAGTACATGCAAGTGGTAAGTCTGACTTGTATCTGATACTGACAATTACTTAACCTCTCTAGGATCCACATTCATCAGTTTCGAGGATGTCGAGGTACCGGTTGAGAATCTGATCGGGAAGGAAAACTATGGGTTTCAGCTGATCATGTCGAATTTCAACCCCGAGCGACTTGCCCTGGCCACTGCAGCACTTCGTCTTGCGCGAGTTTGTGCCTCTGATGCTTACAACTATGCTTGTGAAAGGGAGACATTTGGCAAGCGCTTAATAGACCATGCCCCTATCAAGACAAAGATCGCCTCATTCGGACTTCTCATAGAGCCAGCCCATGCCTTCCTAGAACAACTCTGCTTCATCATCGAAACTTCTCGGGTTACTGGCAAGGAGGTGAATGTTGGAGGCATGACTGCTCTATTGAAAGTCATGAGCACTAGATGTCTCGAGCACGTCTGTCGCGAAGCTCGACAAATAATGGGCGGAGCAGGGTACACGAAGACTGGTAAGGGAGCTCGGATCGAACAGATCAGTCGAGATGTTGGTGTCCATGTGATTGGTGGCGGGAGTGAGGAGATCATGGTTGATCTTGCTGTGCGCCAGGAAGCACGAGACGTCATCGTGAGAGCTCAGAAGGTTGCAGGCTCTAAATTGTAATGATCAGGTCAACCCAAGTTCTGATTTCTTGCTAGATATCATCTCGATAGCTTGATCTGTCGTAGGCTCGACAGCATCGAACTGCCATTCAGCAAGCATATCCACAGCTCGGCCCATCCATTGTCGATTTTTTGGACCGCCCATTACAGCGTGAATCTCATTGCCTTTCAATATTGGAAGAATCTTGTGCGCATCTTCAAGCGACTTCTCTTCGATGAAGATAAGCAATCGTTGGTAGCGGTCTGCAATTGATGTGAAGTTTTTAATGTCACAGGCCAGGTCGCAGAGCAGGGAGTATAGGATATGTGCCCTCCAAGCCTCCTTGCATTTTCGAATGAGCATGCCGACATCTGAACGTTTGGCAGTTCCTTCATTCGCGAGATCGACAACTTCCTTTATGGCTGATCGGAGGTCAATGGCATCTTTCAGGATCTTGCTCTCAGCGTTGGTGGCTTTGATCCCAGTTCGAGATGCATCATAGGCTTTCTGCGCTGAGTCGACCCATGGCGTGTAAGTGGCAAGAAACCAGCTTAATTTCGCGTTGTCCTTTGGTTTCAGCGCTAGACAGATCGATGATCTCTCATCTAAGATCTTTTTCAGACCGTCATAGGCTGCAAGAGCTACGCTTGCGTCTAGGTTGTCCGTGCTTGTGGGATCGGCAAAGACTGTAGTGAATAAATCGAAGTCAATGATGTACTTCAAGCCAGTGTACGGGTCTGGTCCCCTCACGATCTTGTCAATTTCGACTCCTACGCGTTCCCGGCTGATTTTAAGTCTCAATGCTTCGTGTATAGTTTTATCCTTCATTGATTCTCGGGACGCCGGGTCGATCTCGTAGCCGAGGCGACAAGCGAATCGAATGAGTCGCAACACTCGAAGAGGGTCGTCCTTGAAAGTTTGGTATGGCTCCAGAGGGGTTCGAATGATCTTTTTGTCCATATCTTCGAACCCTCTCTTTGTGAAGTCCTCAACAGCCTGTGTGTCCAAATTATAGAATAGTGCATTCACGGTAGCATCTCTTCGCACCGCATCTTCTTCAGCTGTACCGAATTCCATCTGCGGATTCCGGCTGTCCTCGTTATAAACTTCCTTCCTCAGATTCACAAAATCGACGTCGATCCCAAACATCTTTGTAGTGATAGTCTCAAGATGCTTCGACTTCTCGGGATTCGCGGCGATTTTATGCAAGTTCTTCAGAGCAGCTGCGAAGCCTTGCTGACTGGCTTCGTCTTCATATTTCTGTCCATGCTTCTCCATGAAAACTTGCATCGCTTGACCGAATTGCCAACCAGTCATGCTGCTCAAAGCGACATCAATGTCATGACTTTGAACACCTAGAAGCTTGTCTCGAACCCAACCTCCAGTGAAACGCAGGACCAAATTTTTCATGCCAGGAATATCTTGCATCTCATTCCGACATTCGAGGAGACATTGTCGAAACAACTTCTCCGCTGGTGTTAAGGAAAGAGAAACTGACGCCATTCTGGCATATACTATTGTGCGATATCTTTGCGAGGACTTGAAAAGACTCACAGCAGGCCTAAGAGCTCGCCTTTTCATCCCTCAAGTTTGTGTTGCTGTTAGTCTGGGAAGGACTCAACGCCACTTATCAACTTCCAATTAGTCAATTCTCCGCTCCTGGCTCGTTCATGCAAACACCATGTTAAGAGTTGCATCCAATCGAAAGGTGGTCAGCCTGTCGTGTGCCCCGCTAGGAGTCATACGCTCCGCCTCAAACAGAGTCAGAACTCTTCCTCTGACGTAGCTCTGGCGTGCCCCCGCAGATCCACAAGATAGAGTACTAGTAAAGGCTGCAGTTTAATTATCACATATTTTTACAAGGAACAAACATTCACAAAAAGTTGCGGTCATAGCAATAGTATTGATCAGTGAGCAGATTAGTAAATAGTGAAAGCAAGGATGAAAAGATCAGTATCAGAATGATCAGGCTCCAGCCTTGTCGCGGGGTTCGGAGAATTGTTAATCCGAACGTCATCCCAAGGCTATGCAATGTACCTCGGTCACGGCTTCACTCTCCTTGTCATCCAACTGTGCTTTGCTCCAGTGCATCTACGTAGGAGCAAGCCTGCACGTCGCCCAGAGGTTGGTGAGAACAGTTCGATGAAGCCATAGCTTGGAAAGGCATATACAAAGCTTTGCCTACTCATCATGCGGGTTATTGGCCTTACAGGTTCAATCGCGACTGGCAAGTCGACGTGCGCGACCACGCTCTCTTCCCCGCCTTATGCGCTCCCCCTAATCGATGCCGACCTTCTCGCACGGAAAGCGGTCGAACCAGGGACCTGGGGTTATAATCGCATAGTGTCCACCTTTGGGCCCTCGACACCAGACCTACTGCTCCCTGCGTCTGATCCTCAATGTGGGGAAAGGGAAGACGGCCCCAATGGCAAGGGAAGACCACTGAATAGACCGGCGCTGGGGAGAAGAGTCTTTGGCAACAGTGAAGAACGAGTAAGGGATAGGAAAAAGCTCAATGGGATTGTCCACCCGGCTGTGAGATTCTACATGGTACGCTCAGTGCTGTATTATTACCTGCTGGGACACTGGGCAGTATTACTCGATATCCCTTTGATGTTCGAATCTGGGCTCGATATCTTCTGCAGCACAATTCTAGTTGTTGCTGTCTCCGAACCCAAGATTCAGATGGAGCGCCTTCGGGCGCGAGACCCACATCTTTCCGCCGAGGATGCGGAGAACAGAGTCAAGAGCCAGGTTGACGTCCGAGAGAAAGCGGCAAGGAATGAAGCTCGGAACAATGGCAAGGCAGATGCAGGGAAAGGTTATGTTCTCTACAATGATGGTAACAAAGAGGACTTGAAAGTTCAGCTGGCAAATGTGATGCAGAAAATCAAATCGAAAAGCCCGAGATGGTGGAGCTTGCTGCTTTGGCTTTGTCCGCCCTTCATGGTTACAACAGCCGCCTGGGAGGTCTTTCGAAATTGGTGCGTGCGTCGGAAAACAGTCAGGGAAAGAGGTGAGGAATTGGCTAAACCAAAGTTATAATGCAAGAGTGATGCCTGAGAGCAGCCGCGGCGATTGATACAGTACATCATGCAACTCTCATCCATTCAACTCAGGGTGCACAGGAGCATTCCCATGCAGAACAATGACAATAGCCTGACTTACGGACCCCTGGTTCTTTTTTCTGACACGGAATGTTTTACGGGAATCGGATCTCCATTGCAAGTGACAGCATTGACGAATCAAGGGTTATTGAAACTGGTGCGCAACGAGTTCTTATGCATACTACCAATTGGCCAGGGGGAGATTTCAGACGAACAGGCTAGTATGATAATCCCTATTAAGATGCTAGTAGCAAGGCTATCAGGAGCATATTGTTCGGATTGCCATTCATATCCAGAACTGGATTCTGTTTAACGCCACCGTATGCCTTGGCCTACTGATTAGTTATACACTCCTGGCTGACACAGAGTACATTAGCTTACAAGGACAACACCGCTATTTGGTACCTACTCAGTTCTTGGTACCAATACATGTCATTGCAACGGAAGAACCATCTCGGCTGGAAGACATGTAGTAGGCATATATTAGGTGGGAAGATGGGCCTCAGAATGAGAGCCAGATGATCAATGGCAAAATCTAGCTGATTGATAACCATTATCTGAAAACAAACGCCTCTGTTTCTGCAACACCTTGGACTGTTTGTCCTCTATTGCAAGGTATCAAACTCGGGATTGACCCAGTTGGGAGTTCCACTCTTGGCTCTGAGAAGCGGGCCGTATATATGAATGAGTGCAAAGATGGGTAAAGCGCCGAAAAACAAGATGATACCTTGCCCCGCAAAGCACCAAGTCCAGCCCGAATCTGCCTGCCAGGGCGCAATGAAAAACTAAATCCGATGTCAGCAAAATGCAGGTGTGGCCACGGGAGTAACCCCCGAAAGGCAGTTTTTTCTCAAACTTACTGGGTCGATGAAGGCGGACAAGTTCAACAAGACAGCATAGAACGTAATGGTACTCATAGACTGCAATGGATAGGCATCGACAACATATGCGCAGACGACCGTGTTGCCCATTTGGATACCAGCCGCAAAGAGGAAGAACGCAACCTGTCCCACAACCCAGTGGTATGCCCTATCGACGCTGATGCCCCAGATGATCAACCCCAGTGCAGAGAGAAGACCAGCAGGGTAGATGAGCCACAGGCGCATTTCTGGCATACGCACACCGCCATTCTTCTTCGCCAGTCTAGCACAGACGTAGTCGCTAAGTCGACCGCCAAGGAATATCTCCGCAAACAAGGTTCCAAGTAAAAGACCGATGAAGAGCAGTCCCTGGATTTGGGGCGTGTAGTCCAGGTAAGCGGCCGGTAGCATGGTGATGACACTCAAGACCCACCAGTACCAAAGAAAGCAGTAAGTGAAGACGGAAATGGTGACAGCAAGGAACTTGAAAGTCAGGATGAAGCGCAAGGCTGGATCCCATATTTTGGGATGGCGAAGACCTGGTACAGGCTTGTAGTTGATGTATGGCAGTTGCTTGGTTCGGGGCAGGTTGACTACGCTGGCATCGCTTCTCCGGCGGCCGGCCATCTCGATATCCACAGCTGTCTCATCGGAGGCAGTCGCCATTGGCAATTGCTTCAGCATGTTGTTCCTTGGATACAATGTCTCGGGCATGAAGAGAACCTCGAGAACAAGAAGCACCCCAAAGAGGATGGCAGTGAACCATTGGATCCATTCTGCCGATACAATGTTCAGAAACCCTCCGAAGATCGGTCCCACAAGTAAACCGCTGTCGATAGCCAATACCCAAAGGCCAATCTTCTGACCGCGCTCGTGCTCATAGAACATGTCGTTGATAGCGGCGAGGCCAACAGTTGAAGCTGGCGAAACTCCGAGACCCTGAAAGAAACGAGCGGCCATATAGCCTCCATATTCAGGTGCCTTTGCAGCGCCAATCGTGGAAGCAAGCGCCATGGTCGTACCGACGATGAAGATAAGGCGGCGGCCGTATATATCAGCCAGGCCAGACCAGACCAGAGGACCAACAGCCAATCCGAGGGCTGGTATGGCGACCGTCCAATTGACTTGCATATACGTGATTGCATATCCATCCTGCAAGTCGGGGAAGCTGGGAACTGTCGTGGTTGTCAAATAGGTAAAGAGAAAATATCTTGGGACAGTCAGTAATGCCCTTCAACTTGCAAGGCCTGGTCTGAGAGGAGACTGACTTGAGCATAACAATAGCAAGAATTGAATGCTTCTGAACAAAGCTCCAATTCAATGGATCTAAAGGATCCGTCGTTGGCTGTGGATGGACACGAATCCCATCCCGTGATACGAAGACATCCTCGCTGTTAGGAGAAGATGGCGCTACCGTACCAGCTTCAAGCTTCTCAGTCAAAGTCCCGACTGCGGGGGGTTGATCCCCCGGGGCGTAATCCTTCTCATTGGGAGTAACTGACATGATGGGCAGATTCGAGGTAAAGACAACTAAGCATAGAGAAGGAACAGCGGGTTCATATCAAAGACGAAACTGGACATATAAAGACCAATTCTCTTGTCAAGAATTTAAAACCCGAAGAATACAAGATGCGAGTCAAGGACCCGCGGAAAAAATACTGCTGCAGGGTTAAGTACTCCGTACCCAAGGGTTTGAAACTGACATCCAGACGACCAGAGCCACCAAAGATGGCAAAGGGCAGCCCGCCACAACGGTAGCTGGACTGGTCATCATGGAGACAACCTACCAAAAATCCATTTTCCTGTACAACTCCTTATCTCTGGTTCGTGTTACAGATCAAGGTGTCTAATCAAGGATTGTACGGAGTGGCGCATCGGGCCACTATTGCCAACTAAGTTAACCCACACGAGGATGTTCCATAAACGGGCCTTGCGACAAAGAAGAAACTTGCCCGAGTCGGTCGTCCTCCGGCTGCGGCTGGGATGTGTATCGATGGACCAGGAAGAGCCCAGAGGGCTACAGATCCTGGCATCGCTAGCGCATCTAGATTGCTTATGTTGGTAGGGAAAGAGGCGAAAATGTTGACGATGATAAGGGGGGAAATTCATTGGCGTGAAAAAGAGATGAACATATTGGTTTGGAGCTTTTTTCTCAGATGATGGGGACGAGGTAAGCCTCCATACGCGCTAGTAAAATATACTTCTTGGCAGGGCTGGGAAGGATCAGATGCCAGAGAGATAAGGAAAGCAGCCTTGTCATTGGCGACTCGATTTCTTTTGTTGCACACCCTGTCAAAACGGACCGGTACCTAGGGAGATATTCGTTGCTGGTACGTTTGCTGCCTTTCCGGTCGCCTGGTAGCTTACGTATCACTATTTGTGAAGCTGTGGGCGCAGTCCCGATTTCCGTATGTACCTGATCAGAATGTTTGGGCTGCTAGCTGCATTGCACATACATGCACCAGGCTTCAATAGGCTATCGCGCCTTTTACGTCCTCTTTGGAACATTATGTCCCATCTGCATTGTGATTTTCTTTCGGGACTCCCAGTGGCGTAATTATTGGTTGAAGACAAGGGCCCACTATGGCCAATGATCATGCTATGCAGCTCGCCATGGCATGCTGTCCTTTGGACTTGCTGTTTTCTCTTTATCTAACTCTCGAAGAAGATCTGCCCTCAACATCTCTATATCGTTGATTCACTTGTACCTCATTCTCTTTATCTTGCTTGATCTAGGAGGAATCCTCGACTGGTGGCCTGCAATGCGGAGATACAGCACTTCGGGTAAGGCTAGCTATACGTGCTCATAACTTTCTACCTAGCTAACTGCTAAGAAGAGGAGTCAGAGAGACGCCACTCAACGGTTCTCTCCCATGATACAATCGAGCAAGCACCGACAGAGAGGTCACAGCTTCTGCCGAAGAAGCATGATGACGATGATCAATCAACGAGTCAGGAAGATGGAGAGGTTATGGACATCTTGCCTGAAGATGCGACTTCCACCAGGAAACTTATCCTTCACGAGTTTTGGGTACTTTTCAAGGGATCAATTCCAGTTGTACTTGCATACACATTGCAAAATTCTCTTCAAACAGTATCCATCTTGATCGTTGGCCAAGCGTCACCCCAAGATCTCTCGACAGCAGCATTTTCTTACATGTTTGCTATGTGTTCAGCATGGCTTATTGGTATGGGAGGCTCGACTGCCTTGGACACGCTAGCTTCATCGACATTCACTAGCGGTGGGAACAAGCACGACGTGGGCATCTTATTGCAACGTGGCTTCATTGTGCTGACTCTATTCTACATACCTGTGGCGATCATATGGGTTGCCTCAGAGCCCCTTTTCAGAGCACTAGGCCAGAGCGAACAACTGTCAAGGGACAGTGCCAAGTTCTTGACTTGTTTGATACCAGGTGGGCTTGGATATATCTACTTCGAGACGAT
This sequence comes from Exophiala aquamarina CBS 119918, assembly GCF_000709125.1. Taxonomy (NCBI): domain Eukaryota; kingdom Fungi; phylum Ascomycota; class Eurotiomycetes; order Chaetothyriales; family Herpotrichiellaceae; genus Exophiala; species Exophiala aquamarina. Next base: position 479,526 of record NW_013550581.1, read on the forward strand.
GAAGAAGTATCTCCAAGCACAAGAGATCATGCGCCCTGGCACTTACATCTTGTTAATAACTTCCCCGATCAGTGCAGCACTGAATTATCTGTTCGTATATACTGCAGGGTGGGGTATCTTTGCTGCTCCGATCGCTACAGGCATTGGATATTGGCTATCTTTTCTCGGTCTTGTCCTCTACGCGAAATTTGTCGCTGGAGGTGAATGCTGGGGTGGCTGGTCTAGAAAGAGTCTCCAAAATACTGGCATCTTCGCAAAGCTTGCCGCGTTGGGTTTCCTTCATGTTGGAACTGAATGGTTTGTTTAGCCTCCCCCTGACTGATCTTCGACACTGACATGTTGTAGGTGGGCATTCGAGATTGTGGCTTTAGCAGCCGGGCGACTGGGTGAAGTTCCGCTCGCCTCACAGAGTGTGATAATGACCGCAGACCAAGTCTTGAACACAATTCCTTTCGGAGTTGGTGTAGCAGTCAGCGCTCGTGTTGGCAATATGCTTGGATCAAGAAATGCCAAAGGTGCCGCACGGTCCGCGAATGTGGGTGCATGGTTGAGTATCCTCCTGGGCGGCGTGGTGCTAGCTATTCTTATGGCGACGAGAAACCACTTTGCGAAAATCTTCAACGACGACGTGAAGGTAGTTAAACTTACTGCTGAGGTTCTACCATATGTTGCATTGTTCCAGATTGCCGATGGTTTAAATGGCAGCTGTGGCGGAGCATTACGTGGTATGGGTCGGCAACACATTGGAGCAGCTGTCAACCTCATCAGCTACTACGGCGGTGCACTTCCTCTGGGAGTTTGGCTCGCTTTTCACGGCTGGGGACTCGCTGGTCTCTGGGTTGGACAATGCATCGCCTTGTACTTGGTTGGGTTTGGTGAATGGGTCATCGTCGCTTGGAGTAACTGGGACTATCAGGTTGAACAAGCCTTTGCGCGCATGGATAAGGATGAACTTGTTGAGAATGGCCAAGCGGGTTCTGTTAGTCCAGCTCCCGCTGGTAATGGGCCACACTAGCTTGAGAAGGGTTGGGACATATCTATCGTAAAGTTGCACTTTTGGTACACCTTTACTGTTGTGACCTGTAATCAAAACTATCTACGCATACCACAATTTCGGACCTATCCATTCCCATACTTATCGATTAATTTTCTCAGCGTGATCGGCGGGTAAGTATGCCAGGCTGTGTGGAGCATTTAAAAGACTCTGGTAGCCTTGTCGACAGAGCCTTATTCGATAAATTACGAGCGGATGTCGAAAAATACGGCCATGCCGTTTGTGGTTAGGATCATCATCGGGTGTTTATCAAGCCAGATCCGAACTATTCGCATTACTGTATGACATGATTCACTGATAAGAGCAAAAACGCAACAACCAGCTTTTGGCCAAACTGTATTGGTTCCCTTCTTCAGCTCGGGTTCGAATTCTTCGGCATTTCAGGGTGGAAATGCTCGCCGACATCCTGCTGAGGAAGGATTGCTTATCCACATCCTGGACGACAGATTAAAACTTGTCGTCAAATAGTCGGCGATATCGATACTAATGCGAGTCTAAATCGTCGGCAAATGTGCGAGGACTGGTGGACATCGCTCGTTATCGGGCGAGCTCTGTGGAACCTGGACCATCATGTCTCTGCCTGCATATGGTCTCGTAATTTAAGTGGAACCCTGCTCCAGAATCCAGGTGCATGGGACGAGCTTTCCACGTTATCTGTTCGTGTCCAAACCTAAACAGGAAGCCGAGAGACACATCGTGCATACGGATTATGGGGGGAGCAGGCCATACCGTATCAAGAAGGCAATGAGCAATTCTTGCATTGGCGTCGTGGAGTATCCGGTCCAAGCTGTAACGAGTATCGAAGCAACAACTCGTGCATGTGGTCCGTGGAGGACACAGGCCATGCCCAAACTAGTGCTCGGGAAGCAACTCGTGCATGAGATGGGGTAAGTGTGAGGTAAGAAAAGACATGTTGCAAGCTACAGTATGGCTGCAAGGCACCACTGGCTGGAAACTGGACGGAGAAGCTCTGTCCTGACGCGAGTAACGCTCTCATGAGCTGTTTGTCAATATTTTGGACGATTACAAGAAGCCTCGAGCTAGGTGCATTAATTTCAATGTTGATCCTGTCTTTTCCTCCTTTGTAGTCTACTTCCTGGCCAGATCAGATCTTTATATTTCTCATCTTGCAGGTAAAGATGTTGTTTACATCGGTCGCGCTTCTGGCGTGCGTGACATGTGCGCTTTCGCATGGTGATCATTCAAAGGATCAAACGCCCATCTCTGGACCACACAAGTCTCTGTGGTACAATACATTGCCAGGTGATGGTGGCACCCAGGTGAGAAAGACCAAAACTTCCAATAAACGTGAATGGTGGTATTGATACCCAATAATCAGGCGGATTCAGTTTTCTCGGGAATCTCAACCTTCGGTCGCCTTCCCTATTTTCCTTGCCTAGCCAGTGATGAGGAAAAATATGATATCGCTTTCTTGGGTAAAGACATGACGGAACGTACAAAAAGGGCTAAAAGCTGATATCTTGACTAGGAGCGCCATTTGACACGGGCACTTCATACAGACCAGGAGCACGTTTTGGTCCAAGTGGCATAAGACAAGGTTCTCGGCGTCTCAATCTTTAGTATGTTGTATTCCGTCCTTTTTCCGAAGGCTTACTTTTTGCCTCTTTTTGGGAGGAATAAAGGCTCACGAAAACTCGGGTTCAGTGGAGGTTACAATGTGCCAATGAAGGCCAACCCATTCAATTTCTGGGGGAAAGTCATTGATTGCGGTGATATTCCGGTGACATCGTGAGCAAAGCGAATACGATTATGGTTCTGATGAGGCCGCTGACTGGAGTGAATAGATATGACAATGCTTATGCCCTGCAGCAGATTGAGAATGGGCACAACGCTCTCCTAACTCGCACACCGTATACCGCTGCCAATGAGCCGGGGATCAGCAAGTCGGGAAAGACACTTCCTCGCATCATCACCCTGGGAGGCGACCACACAATCACCCTGCCACTGCTCCGCAGCATCAACAGAGCTTATGGACCGATCTCAGTGATCCACTTCGACTCGCATCTCGATACATGGAAGCCCAAGGTATTCGGTGGAGCGCCTAGCGAACAGGCCGCCATCAACCACGGCACATATTTCTACTGGGCTAGCGAGGAAGGGCTTCTTGCGAACGACAGCTCCATCCACGCAGGCATCCGAACAACGCTCTCAGGGCCTAGTGACTATGACCACGACGGCTACGTCGGGTTCACACGTGTTGAGGCTCGTGAGATAGACACCATCGGCACCTGGGGAATCATCAAAAAGATCAAGGAACGTGTCGGGACCAAGAACCCCGTTTACCTTTCCATCGATATCGACACTCTCGATCCTGCGTTTGCGCCTGCCACGGGAACTCCTGAGACTGGAGGCTGGAGCACTCGTGAACTGAGGACCATCCTCCGCGGGCTAGAAGGTATCAATTTCGTTGCTGCCGATATTGTTGAGGTTGCGCCAGCGTATGACACGAATGCGGAGTTGACAACTATGGCAGCAGCGGATGCTCTTTATGAGGTCATGACTTTGATGGTGAAACGGGGCCCGTTGACACTCAAGGCAACACAGGCCGAGTATATTCCTACCATGGTCGAGGGAGAGGAGGCATATCAATAAATAGGAGATATTCTGTTACCCGAAACGGATGACAGCCCCACAACTCTTGGCATTGCGCCAAGATGTATCTTGCCGGTTCCGGAGTAGAGCCGTTTCATATGCAGCCGTGTATACTCCAAGTATTCTACCATAAGATTGTGGGTAGAAGCGACTACTGATGCAAATACTTTCGGCATAGCGGGGTGGAAGAGAAATAAATGACGAAAGGGACTGGGATATCTTATTTTCTAAGCTCCCTCTCTAGCTTTGGTATCTCTTGTGGGTTTTCATTAATGCTACATTCAACAGTTCTAAGGGCGGAGCTCGGAAGGCGTGGTTGGTGCGATGTTTGTAGTGGGATGAAAGTTCCATCTCAAATCACTCGTTGTTCTGAGAACCCTGTAGTGTTCTTGCCCATTTAATCCGTCTTCGGTCATGAGAATCATTTTTGAAGAAGCGTCTCGGTCTCGTTCTCGCGGCATGCACTCTAGACATATTTGATAAAAATGTAACTTCTTAGATGAGCTCATTCCTTCTTTCTTCCCTTGTAGTGAACAAACGGAATTGCCGCGTTTCGGTGGTGAGGTAGATCTCGAAAGGCATAATTGACGCCACGCAATTGGCTGCGCTGAATCAAAGGAAATAGTCTGGTGTTCTGCGGCTGACCATCGGTTCACCAGCTCGTGGGCAAGGGTCAAACTGTAAGCTTGAGAATGGTTAGCTATGGGATGATTCCTCACAGGATTCGCAACTCACAAGGTGTATTTGAGGTTCTCGTCAATCTCCATGATAGCAGCCAGATTCCCGCATCTGTAGCAATAGTTTGGTGCTGAAAAAACAGTGCAGACATTCCGATCGTGTGACCAATTGTAACCTTCCATGACAAGTTGGTGAGCTCGAGCCACAAGGGTCAAACCATTGTTATGGTTGTATGCTTCTGAAATATCTGGGAAATGTCAGTGGATGTGTAGCTATGCTTGGATGTTTCTGACCAGATCCGAATGTGTATCCTGCGCCTCTTGGACTGATTCCCCATCCACATCTGTCATCGGGATCGCTCCAGAGGAGATCGCACATTGGGCCTTCGTGAGGAACTTCTTGAATTCGGTCGAGGGATCGGATGTTGTCAAGGGTATCGATACTAGGTGAAAGTCCTCCATGGAGACAGAAGATTTGATTGTCGATCAAAGCTGTAAGTGGGAGATAATCGAAGAGATCGGTGAAGTATTTCCACACATTCGCATTTCCATACTTCCTCAAACACTCATCATAAAACCCATATACTTGTGTTATCTGACGGGACTCGTGGTTTCCTGTAAAAGGGTTAGTTTCTTTGCTGTTGAAGGCTGGGAAAATTTACCTCTTGTAAGAGTGATTCTGGACGGATATCTGATTTTCATACAAACTAATAACGTAACTGTCTCGCAACTTGAGAACCCCCTGTCTACGTAGTCTCCTGTTGATTTAAAAAGTCAATAAGATATAAGAAGGATGGTGGAGGGTGGTGGAGAGTGGTGCAGGGTGGTGAAGGTGGATTGGGAGGCAGGTTGGGGGGGAGAGATTGAGGGAATGGATTGAGAGAGAACATCCTAGAGATGACGATCTAGAGGGAGATGTATGGAGGGTGATGCTGATGGTAAACAAACCCATGAAGAGGTAGTTGGTGTCAGGACAGTTGCCTCCGATGCGAAAAAGCTCGACAAGATCGTGGAATTGGCCGTGGATGTCGCCACAGACAGTGACAGGACATTTCTAGAGACAGTTAGGTGATGATAGGACAACAAACAAATGCAACTGACCACATTCTGCACATTGGACTCAACCTGGAGGATTTCCTTTGCCCGTTCACAGAGCCTGATAACGTCAGATTCAGGTAATTGTTTGAGGTTCAGAAGCTGCTCAATCCAGCCGTCGAGGGTAGAAATGGAATTAGGGTCAGAGGCAGGTGATAAGCCATGAGGCTGTGTGGGTTTCGCGACATCAAGATCCATGTTGTCCATGTTGCGATCGTGTGGGGGGGTATGATGGGAAGAAGGGAGAATGGAAATCGATGTCTGAAAGGTATCTAGCGCATGAGGAGTAAGCTATTCCCTATTAGGTGTTGGGGCCCCACTGGAGCTAAGGCGTATTTCGTCTACACCTATTGGCGCCAAGAATTACTTAAGCGTTTTCTAATTCACTAAACATGTGCTACTCTCAGCTTACCAGTCTACTACTCTCTCTAATCAGTTGCTGCGGGTGGGCAACATTGGGATAACGAACGTCATAAAATTTCTCCGTTAAGGGGATAACGTTAATCTAATAACTAGTATTAAAGGCCGCTAGAAACGCATACTTTGCTACTATTACTAACCACTACGCCTATTGCTCCTAGCGTCGCTCTACTGTTGGCGGCCTTTGCTCCTACTGCTCCTCGAAGACAGCAAGGATCTCGCCAACGAGATCCACTGCCCCTGCCCGATAGTTCAAGGGCCGTCGTCCTCTCTAACTACTTTTGGTCAGTATAATTTGTATAGCCAGTAGAAATACTGATGACAATTCAGATAGCAGTCCAGCGACAACATGTCTTCTGCAACAGTTAGCTTGCTACTGTTGTTATTACTGCGGTTGTTGCACTGTTGTGGTCGTACGTAGACAGGTAGGACAATGGTTCGTGCTTGGAAGCTACTACGGGTATGTCGGTGCATACACCCACTTCTTTAAGGATATCACATCTGCGCACATCTACCTAGGTAGATATGAACAGTAGGAGAAGTGAAACCTTGGAACGGCAGCCTCTCAGCCGCCAAATATGACGCTTAATCATACTGGGTCTCTCGAAGATCATGTATTATTACCGTGAATTGAGGAATTGAATGAATGCTCATTCGAAAAGTTCTCCTCTACACGTTCAAAAGCACTTCTATCTCATATTTCAAGAGCTTTATATTCACTCAGACTCCTCTCACTATCTTGGCAACCTCGGTTGGCTTCATGTTCCTGGTCACGAGCGTTAGTTGACAGAAGCTGTGCAATACCTCGCTGCTATTGCGATCCAATAGTTCCACGTCTTGCGCCATTGGTATCTTTGAGACGGCAGCCCGAGACCTTTTGAGTTGTCATACTATCGCTCCTAGCAGGTCCAATCTCTGTTATGTGTCATCTATAGCTTCTGCTGCACCTTTCCCCCCTCCCCCCCCCATCACTCTCTTCTATAGTGCGTTCTCTCTAGCATGGAGGCTTGGGAGAACAAAAAAAATCCCGACCAGTTACTAGTAGCACATGTACTGCCTCTGACAGACTATTCCAAAGGCCTCTTACAAAAGCCATTTTAAGTAAAATAGACATTAGGGGCGAGAACACTCAAGGTCAAAGGCGCCATCTATGACACTTACTTCTTTGCTGGCGTCGTTGTGGCTCGTCGCCGGGATCATCAACTGTACAAACATAAATGGCTGCTAGGGAGAGCGGGTAACAGGATTTCAACAATAGGGCTGGACGTCCTGAAAGCTGACAAGGGAAAAGTGAGAGAGATAACGCAAACAGATGATGCAGACATAGGAATCACATCGCCCTTGATAGTGTACTTATAGCACAAAGTCTCATGAACTTCTTTCCATCACGCGGCTCATATGAAATCTCCTTGTCCAAAACCCCCAAATGGATTGCCGCCGCCAGGAAACCCACCGCCTCCTCCAGGAAATCGTGGCCCTCCACGCAAATTAGGTGGGCCATCGCCTGGGCCTATAGGGTCATACCTTGCTCCTGGGGGTGCTCTAGGATTGAAAGGCTGTTGTCCTGGTGGACCACCAAAGACAGGGTCATCAAAAGTAGGATGCATTCCACCACCTCCGCGAAAACCACCTCCACCGGGACCGATTCTTAGGGGATCATGTGGCCCGAGGCCTGGAGGATAGAGATCTCTCTCTCCGATATTGCCGAATGGTTCGCCGCCCAAGGGCATGCCTCGTGGAGGCCTGTTTAGTTCATGCTCATCTTCAAACCCTGGAGGAGCAAAGTCAGCGGCAGGACCAGATCGTCTAGGCGCAGCTGCCAGTGGGTCGTCATATATCTGCGGCCGTGCAGGGGCAGGATAGTCGTCTCTTAGTGGATCACGCCGTGGCTCCTCACGCCGTACTGGCGGCTCAGTAGCAGAAGATGCATCCTCATAACCAGTCTTGTGAATGCCCGGGGCTAATTTTTGGATGATGCTGGTCTTGAAAAGTGAAGTGAAGTCTTCAATGCGACCATTTGAGATGAATACATTTCTGAGTGCGGATTTTCTGTCTGGGCTATCGGACGTGGCCTCCTTAAGTGAGCCCTCAGAGACAAAATCCTGGGCTTTCACCTCGAATGAGGCGGTCTTGTCATCGCCGAGTCCTACCCCAAATATGACAGCTTTCGCGCCCAAGCGAGTCACTTTTATCAAAAATTCCAAAGAAGACTGAGCGTGTGCATATCGAAAAGCAAATGAGGTAGAGGCATTCCATTCGCTGGGTAAAGGGTGTACATTTTCAGGACTAGACTGTGCTTCTGTGCAGATGTTAGCGAAGTCATTGTAGCACAGTCTGGCAGGCATACCCATTTTGTGATCTTCTCCTAGACCTATGAGACGAAAGCCGACAGCAAGCATGCAGGCGTGAGAAAGTAGGGCAATGCAAGAAGAGGCATCTTTAAGTAATTGTGGCTGATCAGTGGTGGGTTGGAGGCTACTGCTCATGTAGCCAAGGACAGAGTCGGGGCTCAAAGCATTCTCGGTAGCTGGAGTCATGATTGTAATGGAGGTATTGAGTTGTCAGGTATTAAAAAGTCTATCGAGCATGTTCTGTTTCAATCTTGGAAAAAATCATTTGTAGTTGCAAAAGCGCAGGCAACTGTGAGCAGTCGTTGCCTCTCGTTGCCTCAATGAGTTGAACTCCGCATATGGTTCCCCTCATCAGCGGTATATCCCATCCACTAATACTAACTAGGGCTAGACCGTTGATGACGTGAGTTGCGAACTGGCGCCTTTTCACTGCATACTCGTGTGAGTGCTGTGGCTTGAAACACTCTGGAAGGCAAGATCTATGACGTAGTTCAGCATCTTCAGTTTGGGTTTGGTCACGTGATGTCCAGAAATTCACCGAGTCGGAATTTTATCGCGCAGACGACATACAGTACATTCTTCGTTTCTATCAAACCCCAAGAGCCTCCTCATTCCTGTCAACTCAATCGATCTTGCAGATTGATCTCGACCCACAGGAAGGCTCATCAGTTACAGTTTCAAACCAATGCAAATGATGGGTCCACATCGTTGCTCCGAGATGTTAGAGGGCTGAAGTTTGGTCATTGTTGTATTTGGGTTTCAACTACTTCCAAATCCGTGGTCAAGGTCATTATCGCTGGACTTGATACGGATGGCAATTAAGCGATTCATCCGAGTCGAAGGCAGAGTAGTGCCTCTATCGCAAGCAATCGCCAATTGCAGCTCGTTCCATCTCGCTCGGGTTGACAATATCCCGCATTTCACACTCAACAGAGTGCCGAAAGCGCGAATCCCTGTTGCCAGATCACGTGTCCGTTTTTCGTCCGCCCCATCAAGTCTGAATTGTCATCATCACCGACCAGACGTTCCATTGTACACTGTCGGGATAACGCATTTCAGTTACATGGACCCGACTATGTCATCACCGAGTGAATGCGAAGGCCGATTTGTGGCTCTGCTCGTAAGAGGCTACCGCCCATGGTTCTTTTCAGAGTTCAATTTAGATAAAGGTAGGCGAAAATCCTCTCTTGGACACTTCAGAGTACCCAAGCTGTCGCACCAGTCCCCTCCGAGAAGGCTTCAATTGTCTACACCAGCTCTGCAAGCTATTACGAACCATGTCTAACCACCCAAGCGGTCCTCCATACGCCCCTTCAATAGCATCGGTCGGGGGAATTCCAAGTATAGGAATCGATGTGCCCACATCAGCCGTCTTCATGTTTTTGTACATCGTGTCTGCCACTGGGCATATGACCATTTTTCAAATCAACAAAAGACGTGGCCAAAAATTCATCATGTCAGGAATGATGTTTGGATACTCCGTCGCCCGTACACTTACCATGATTCTCGTGAGTTCACTCACTACCACGATCTGTTGACACAGGTTAACCATCTCAAAGCGTATCGTTTGGGCAGTCTATCCACACGATATTCAAATCGCCATTGCAGCCCAGATTTTCGTGTCTGCAGGCGTACTCATCCTCTTCATCATCAACCTCATCTTCGCCCAGAGGATAACCAGAGCCGCTCATCCACACTTCGGTTGGCACAGAGCCTTGTCCAATATCTTCAAAGTCCTTTATGTTGGGGTCGCGGTTATGCTAGCTATGGTGATAACCGCAACTGTCCAGTCCTTCTACACACTCAATCCTCACGTTAAAAGAATCGATCGGGATCTGCAAATCACTGCTTCTACCTATCTACTGTTGATTTCGTTCTTACCTATTCCTATGGTTATCTTCAGCCTGATTGTTCCTCGAAAGACGAGGTTGGACAAGTTCGGTAGCGGAAGATGGAGATCAAAGATCTGGATTCTCCTTGCATCCACAGTTTTGCTTTGTCTTGGGGCTAGCTTCCGGACTGCTACAACCTTGAAGAACCCACGACCAATAAATGATCCCGCATGGTACCAAGCAAAATGGTGCTTCTACTTCTTCAATTTTGTCATTGAGATTATTGTCATTTATCTCTGTCTCTTAGTTAGAGTCGACCGACGGTTTATCATTCCTAACGGAAGCAAGGGCCCTGGAGACTATGTGAGACAACAGATGCAACAACGGTCAGGAGAGAACGTCGATGAACTACCACGCCGCAGTATGAGCTCGACTACTCACATCCTCTCGGAAGAGGAAGTCTTTGACGACATGAATCCCGTTGAAAGGACCCTGAGCAAGGAGAATGGGTCCCCGGTATGATGCATAATGAGAAGAGAAAAGTATTGGCATGCCACATATGAGTGAATTTGGTCTATTTTACCTTGTATTACTCAACTATTGTACCATTAGTAATTGATAGAATAGACTAGACTAGACTAGATTAATGTCTACAATTGTGCCTCTACCTATTCTTGATGATGCATACTTGGGTGATCACGTGATTACTCGGACCCCACTTGAATATTCCATTTCGCCCCAAAACAACAGGAATTGTCCATTCTTAGCGCGTTACAAAACAAAGAATAACCAAAAACAAGCAATCGTCTTTCTCAAAGGCTTTTTGAGAGCTGCAAACAACCCGAATCAAAGTCCATCTTCAAGATCGTTTTAGTGTCACTGCCTTGTGTCACATATTCATCGCGACGCGAAAATATTGAAGTAACGATATTCGACAGGGTCACGCGTCTTGCTGAGATCACATTCACCTTACAACCCAAGTTCAACAACACCATTGATATCATCCGCACTTAAATAGACACACTTTATTTCAAGGATCGTATTGCCATTAGCGATCATCCTACGTATTGTTGGTCGCCAATATTCTGCATGGTCCGGAGTACTGCGCATCCATTGATGGGGCTGGTGAAATTACAGAATTTATAGGTGAGTCGTGTTCACCTAGGAAAATCCGTGGATCAAGCTCTATCTCAAACAAACCAGCTTTCGATGAATTCTAATCCATCAAAAAACTGCAATAGGTACTGGAGGAGACGGTCGGGGAAATGCCAGCTCGTCGGTCTACTGCGAGGGCTTCGAGCGCCACGCCCATCAGGAATGCATCTCCCGCCAAACGATCAACCCGCGGTGCTAGTGTCCTAGCAGTGCCGGACTCTGCGACTGTGAGGCGCACGGGTAGGAGTGCTTCTCAACAGCCAGGCGCATCGGAGATCAATCTCAATAACCCAAGGCTTCCTGAAGTGCAAATCCAACAATCCTATGCCTATGGTTCAAGCAAGACACCTGTACTTCCTACTCAGCTGGTGGCTCGAAGTCGGATGAACTTGAGAGAACTTGCTGATACGATTGATGCTGGAGTAGAACAAGCTCAGCAGCACCTTCAGGATCACCTTGAAGAGGCACATGCTAATCTACAAACCGATGCTAGAACGGAACGAGCAGAACGAAGAGCGTCCCGAGAAGCTTCAGTCGCAAGCGATGATATTGAGAAAAACAAAACTCGACGGGTCGAGGCGTGGGCAAATTCACTTGACAGTAGTCAACTCGACGAAATTCCCGAGGAAGACAGCAGTGATGAAGCAAGCAACCATGATGATGCTAGCCGGAAGGACACAGATCCGTCGAGCTTTCCTAGTGGGATATTCGACCATAGCTACAATTACGAAAGAGGTCTTCGAAAACCTAACATCATGATGCGTAAGCCAGAAGCATCGATATTTCAAAGAGCATCGACGAAAGCAACCCGTGCCATCGAGGCATCACGACAACTCCTCTCAACGACATGTTCAGCTGCGCTTCATTGGACTCATGGCCTGTTTTGGGCATTTTCACAAGCCATTCGTGAAATCCCAAATTCTTCAATCATCGCTTTCATTGTTGTCACTATCCTGGGCCTCCTTCTGGTTAGCATGACAGGTCTCATATTGTGCTACACATACAATACCCAAATATGTGATCCACTTACAGCCTCTCCAATTGGAATGACACTCCAGAAGTACTGTGGGTCCTGTGTTAGAAACCCTACCTCTGGTATCAATTTGACTACCGGGAATGGAGAGGATCTAAGGAAATTGACCGCAGCAATCAACAACATCAACAGCCAGATGCGAGCCATGGAATCGCGGCTGACCGGAAGAATCGATAATGAGCACGCAGCCGTGGACAAGGATTTCGAAGTACTGAGGAAACAACAACTGGAACTGTCAAACCAAATCTCAAGATTTGGATCCGGAAGTCCCAAGTCTGCTCATGATGTTGCCTCGCCGGTGATTCCGAAGATTAATTACTTCGCACCAAATAATGGAGCGATCGTTGTACTGGGCCCTACATCACCAACAAAGGAGAAACCACTCTCCTTCATAAGAAGGGTTCTTTTGCGTGCCGTTTTCTCGACATATTACAAGACCAAGGGTCCCGAGACAGCTTTGGAGGCCTGGCAAGATGTCGGAGACTGCTGGTGCGCATCGGCGATGCCTAGTGAGCAGGACTCGATGCGTTTAGTTGTTCAAACCTCCGAAATGATCTTTCCGTTCGAATTGGTGCTCGAAAACTATCCCAATGCCGGCTCCCTCTTCCCTGGATCGATTCCGAAGAGACTAGAACTCTGGGCCGATTTTGACCATCTTGACAGCCTGGAGTGGGACAGGCTAGGAATAAGACATATGCAGGGAAACAATCCGTTCGGTCCCACCTATGCATTGATTGGGCAAGCTGAGTATGACGCCTCTGACGAAGCAGCCCACGTTCAGGCATTCACATTGGAAGTGAACCAGGGTCAAAATGAGCATCACGCTCAGAAATTCGTGGTTCGAGTTCTATCAAACCATGGCTCCGATCATACCTGCCTATACAGAGTCCGGTTACATGGCATTTCGGCCAACAAGACCAAAAATTGATATCTTTGGAGTTCGGCTTCGGCATCTGGAAAGGCACAACAGTCCAAAAGGGGCTTGACTTTCAATCCCGCTTTATGATATATGTATTTTTAACGACGGTCTTAAGCGGATGGAATCAAGGAGGACTGTTCTTGACCAAGGCTTGGACATCAATTTCACAGCAGTGGCGTTTTGGCGTTTTATTAGTTGTGTATGTACCACTCTCGGGAGGACCGAGTGTCAGTGCTCTACGATTGAATAAGGAGAGGAAACTAGGATGGTCTGACAGCCCTGATGGCTTCTTCCCTCAGGGCTAGAATGCCTATCAAAACCTTTAAATTCTTGAGTCATGACACAAAGATAAACTTTCATCCGCCGGTGGCCCCAAGTATCATCAGTCTGCCTTCCTCTCGTTGCCTTATGTAACATTTTATTATTATCCCTCAGGACATGCTTTCTGTCTCGCACACGACATATCTCAGCCATGTTTGCTTCAATGCAACCTAAACGTCCTCAGGCGCCTCGTACGCACAACCCAAAGCAAAACAGCAACGTCGTAAAAATGACCGATTCCTCATCGCCACTCTCGTGCGAGCAGCGGAGGCAAACGTCAACCGATGTCCAAAGTCAGAAGTACGATGGGGGTGAATTGTCCGAGGTTGGACGGCTGATCTGGCTATCTCCGAATTTCACACTTAGGCGTTGCTCCAAAGCTTGAGGCTGTGGTCGATGCGAATAAGTTTGACCTCCATCGTCGGTGTTTGCTAGGATAGGTCTTTTTGCGTAAGATCAGACCGATCACGCACGAGTTTCCGATAGCTTAGATCCCGCTGGGAGGGATCTTGCATCTACAATCTCCCATATCTGGTTCAACGTTTTGTGGGCATTCATTCGATTATTTCTTACATTGCAGGAATTCTGGCCTCCAACATCGGAAAGAAGAATGGGTGGGAGGAAGATATTGCGGAAGAATTTCAGCTTTTCGTCACCCTGAAAGTCCTTACCAGTTTCCCCTTCCCACACCTTCTTCTGCAAAGTGAGAGATCAACGTTTTAGCACTATGTCACGAAAGGAGATGTTGGTGAAGAGTGACTTGGAGGTAGCCCATCATGCTTCCAAGTAAAACATCTTAGGCACAAAATAAGCATGAACCAGTCGAGGCTAGGCGGGAGGGATCGCCTGGGGGCTTGTAGAAACTTTGACAAACTGGCCTAGCGAATCCACGAATGCTGGCAGAAATCTCAATCCTTGCAGATAGACGATGACTAATGAAGTTCCAGCTGGGTGACCATACCCAGATGGAAGTACAACCTCAAATGACGCTCAAACAAACTATCCATAATAATAATAAAATGGACCTCTAAATATGTCTAGATAGCCATTACTACCCATAGACCATCATATGAGCCCCCAAAGCTTGCACCGGTCTGTGGAATCAGACATGCGATGAGGCTTCTCAACGTTGACACTCTAAAGTTGGAATCATACCACCATGCCGAAACGACCCCGCCATACGCAATCCTCTCACATGTCTGGGAGGAAGAGGAAGTAACATTCCAAGACATTGATGAACCATTCTTGGGTCAAGACTTTCGAAAACTACAAGCCCGGTTTGACGAGCTGGAAAAAAAGTTCAACGACATCAGACAGCTCGTCGCTGACTCAACAAGCCAGGTCTCTTCAATCGCCAGTGATCAGTCTGTGGCTTCGCCTGTCGAGTCTGTGTCTCATCAAAGTCATAAGGCTCCAGCTCTCCCAACCAGAAATTCATCATTGGACCGAGCCAAGCGACTGAAAGGCTGGTCGAAGGTCGAAGGTTGTTGTCAGGAAGCAGTGCGATTTGGGCTTCACTATGTTTGGATCGATACTTGTTGCATCGACAAGTCAAACAGTTCAGAGCTGTCAGAGGCAATTAACTCCATGTTTGCTTGGTATAGGGACGCTGAACTATGTTTGGCCTATCTCAGTGATAGTTCCACTGTCAAAGATGCATTCGATACCTCACAGCCATCGAAATGGTTCAGCAGAGGGTGGACGCTACAAGAACTCGTTGCTCCAAGTAAGATGATCTTTTTTAACCGAGACTGGGTTCCTCTCGGTACTCGGTCTTACCTTGACTATCGCATCGAACAAATTACATCGATTCCAGTCGTCGTTCTCAA
Source organism: Exophiala aquamarina CBS 119918 (assembly GCF_000709125.1). NCBI lineage: Eukaryota > Fungi > Ascomycota > Eurotiomycetes > Chaetothyriales > Herpotrichiellaceae > Exophiala > Exophiala aquamarina. Next base: position 494,825 of record NW_013550581.1, read on the forward strand.
GAATGGTATTGCAGGCGAGTACGATGAAGAGTTCAGTATCGCCACCAAGATGTCATGGGCAGCTCAGAGAAAGACGACGAGATCAGAAGATCGAGCATATTCCCTTATGGGATTATTTCAAGTCAATATGCCAACCTTATATGGAGAGGGAGGGCAATCGGCCTTCCAACGTCTGCAAGGTGAAATTTTTGCTGCCTCTGGAGACCACAGCATACTCGCATGGTGTTCTGATCAATTCAGAGTGTTGACACGGCTACAGATCAATGATGCCATGTTCAACGGCGCGTCGCTCCGCAAAACCACAAAGTTGCTTGCTCCTGGGGTTGAGTCATTCTCTCCATCACCACGCTATCAGGATCTCCCAGTGAATCTCGTGAATAGATTCGGCATCGCCTCAACTGATACGGCGATCCCCTTTTATCCCATTTTGCTGCCATGTCCATATGATTTGAGAACTCCGAACCTCAAAAATTCAAGCTCGGCGAACGGGGCAAAATATTCGGAGTCAAGCCATGGCATGCGGGTGCAGTTGCTGTTGGAGCGTGTATGGGCCGACGTGAGAACAGACCGTCACATCTTCATTGCACACCTCGCTTGCAGGATACAGCCATCGGAGCAGATTGCAGGGATTCTGCTCATTTCTGAGCGAATAGGCCAATATCAGAGGCTGTTCCCGGATGTCCTACTGTCCATCGACCCGAAATACCATAACATGTCCCGCTTGATGCTAGAAGACGTTTACATCATACAAAAATGGTCTAGCCGGCAGGGCGGTTTATCTCGAACGCTGAGATACGGGACTTATCGATCCCACTTCTATGGAAAGTATAGCATATGTATCTTGGACAAGGAGGTGGAAAAGTCCGGGTTCGAATTACTGCAGTCGACCACATGCGAGCGAATGAACATACCAGGAGGGAAGCTACTGACATTCGGCAGCATCGATCAGAGAAGTGGCCAGTCGTTCGGCAATCTCAAGGCATCAGACTATGCTGAACTGCTGTCATTTCCCTGGGGCACAATTGACTTTCGAGAGGCGAACATTCTTCTCTTTGGGCGTCGGTGGGACGATAAAAGTGCACATCTTATCGCCGTGGTCTGGCTGCGGCATGAAGACTCGCTCAAGATTTCGGTGCTTGCAGATGTCGACCCGGCCAGACCAATACCAGATGACATATCATTTGCATCGTATGACATCTATGAAACCTTCATCTCGCACTGGGCAGAAAAGGCAGGGGACACTGGTGGAATCAACATCGTCTTCCAGGAAGATAACATTGAGCCGCCGTTGTATCGTGGGTCTTTCCGAGAGAGAGAAAAGAAAATGCATGTGGTTATTTTGTAGGAGATGGATATGATAGAGACTCGGTACAGAATACATATGGGAAATAGGGGCTCCGAAATTAATCACTAATTAGTTCGATTTCTTGCCCCCAAGCTCGATCAATCAAGGGTGTTGGTCGTCCATTGATGAGTAGCAAGTCAATCCACATCAATGAAACGACTTCGGTTCACTGATTCATGGATGTTCTAGTTAGAAGAACAGTGTCAAGCCCAACAAGGCTCCAAGCCCAACTGAGGGCAACTTTACTCTCCTTCTGCTCCGCACTCAACTTGACTTTTTCCGCGTCACGCCGCCTGCGTGACTCCAACTTCACTTCTCAATCCACCTTAAGCCTGAACAGCAGCTGCCTCCCACGCTCACGCCCTCCTCTACGTTACTCTTTAGGTAGTACAGAAAGCCAATTTACAGCCGGCTTGCATCGAAGTATCTCTCACTTGACAAAGACTGCCCCCGGAGCCGCGTTTCTTCGCGAAAATACCCCGCAGGAGTTGCCTCGACCTTTCAGAGAAAAATATTTTTCAGCGGTACCACCACAGGAGAACAGACAGATACGGCGATACACAAGGACACCAGTGGGGGCATCGCAAATCGCAAAGACCAGACCGCAGGCAGACACAGCTGTGAATCACACAGCCCCGCTCCAGTCACCAGTACCACCAAGGACTCATAAATCAGAGCCCGCCTCTCCTGCCGACATCTTTTCTTTGTGCTCGACCGCCGACCCAATGACGACCGATTCCACCTCATCTCCGCCGGCTCAACACAAGCCTCTTGTTGTCGGTCGAACGAAGCCCCGAACCACATCCACCAGCCGCACAACCATGGACTCCTCCAGTACGAGCGCCGCCACGCCCGATAAAGGCATTCCTACGGAAGTAAAGGAATCTCTCAACCACGAGATCTCCGAAAACCTGAAATCCAACACCGCATCCGCAGCACCGGCTGATGGGACACAGCAGCAGCCGCATGCGTCCAGCAGAAAGAAGGAAAAGGCGCCCAAACAGCCCAAACCTCCCAAAGCCGCGCCTCCAGCACCTGCGCCTCTCTCCCCAGCCCTGATCGACCTCCGCGTCGGGCACATCCTCCGCGCAATAGCACACCCGAACGCAGACAGCCTGTACGTGTCAACGATCGCCATGGGCGATCCCGAAGGGACAGAACACACACAGGTAGACCAGGAGACAGGAAAGGTAGTACGAACAGTCTGCTCCGGCCTCAATGGACTCGTGCCCCTAACAGAGATGCAAGACCGCAAGATCGTGGTCGTCGCGAACCTGAAACCGGTCAACATGCGCAGCATCAAATCCGCGGCAATGGTGCTCGCGGCGAGCCCGAAGCAAGAGGAAGGCGCCGACCCGCATGCGCCCGACCGCGTCGTCGAGCTCGTCAGCCCTCCTGAGGGATCTGAGGCCGGCGACAAAGTCTACTTCGAGGGCTGGGAGTATGGAGAGAGCAAGGGCCCCGAGAAGCAGTTAAATCCTAAGAAGAAGCAGTGGGAGGCCATCCAGCCTGGTTTCTTCACGGGAGACGATCTTACGGTGGGATTTGATGCGGGAGCCACGGAGGTTGAGGGCGACAGGAAAGGCGCGCTGATTGTCGAGGGCAAGGGGAAGTGTACCGTCAAGACTCTCAAGGGCGCTGTTGTGAGGTAAAGGAAGAGTATTCGAAGGAACTGACGGCTGGACGATGCAATTGGGACGAAGACCTTGGATTGGGGTAGGAGCAGGAGCAGACCTTTTTCACCGCCGGCATCCGGCATGTGGAGAGGTGGGAGGGTGGACATGAATTGATGATGGTCTCGAAGCAAAGCCAGAACGCTTCATACATGCCCCTGGGGGGTGGGGGTTCATTAGGCCGCTGGTTAGTGTGGAACAGTGCAAAGCTCAGGAAGCTCCTCCAGGTCTCCGCTCTGCGTCGCTTCACGTTCTACGCTCACGATTGTTCGTAAAATCAACACATGGTGCGGGAGCTGCCTAGCAAGCAAGCACATTTGCATTCCAAGGAGCTGCATCCGGAACCAAAAGAATTATATATCAAAGTAGATAACAGTGTCATTAAATTCCTTGCCCAGTGAATTCTCTTATCATGGTCAAGAGGAGTATGTTACTCCGTGTATAAGGTATATGTATATGCATAGTCGTGACTCCCGGATGGACGCCTATTATTAGTTATAGTTCAAGGCACCTTTGACAACAAGGGTGCGGATGCATGCCTGCCAATTGATTGATCCCAACAGATGTTCATAACTCTTTACATCACGGAATCGTTTTCCCAGACGAGGTAGATTGCCTTGATAATTGGGTACGACGAGAAACCAGATTGACGACTGTGCGAATCTCCAATATGGTCGTTCCCTCCAGAGTTACTTCATTTCAATACCACAATAAGAAGTACCAGGACCACAATAAGGACGATGATAGTCGTCATGCCCCAATTCTGCGAGGCGCGTTGACTGACGCCCTTGAGGCGTCGTTTGGCCCCGTCTAGACGACCTTGATGGCGATCAACTCCCCGGTCTACCTCGTCCAACAGGGCGATCTGACCCTCGAGTTCGTCTCCAACTTGCATCGCCAGGTGTCTCTGCCTACCAATGGACTCGCCCAGCCGGTCTAATTGCTCATCTTGCTCTTCCATCACTTGTTGGTGGTATGTATGGATCTGCTGGTTCGACAATGACTCCGTCGGATCGGGTGTCGCTGCTCGCGCGGACTCTTCGTCCGTATACCGTGAGGGAAATAAACTTGCTCGGTTCGCTTCATCCTGGGCGTCGAGAGATTCCTGGCTGGAATTATCTCGGAACCGGACGTTTTTAGCAGGGCTCTGTTGAGAGGCATCTTGTTTCCGGATGTTGGAGGCTTTCTGTCGTGAGGCTGCATCGCTAGGCTTTCTGGTCTTTGCTCTCTCGAAGTCGTCTTTCAAGGAGGCATCGTTGGGGGATGAGAGCGTCGTCTCTAAGGTAGAGGAGTGTTCGCCGTGAAATTGGCGCGAGAGATCATGGTATTGCGACCGAAGTTGATCGAGTGATTCGACATCGGAGGATCGGGTAGCGAGTGATTCTACACCCTCGCGGAACGACTCTAATGATCGGGAGATGCTGGAATCTTGGGAGGGGTTTGGGTCGAGGTTTAATGATATGGCACGTTGTCGCTCGAGTAAAGAGAGTTTGATATGGTCGGCAAGGAGGAGTAGTTGCGAAGGGTTGGACATGGTGAGAGGGGAAGGACGCGGAAGAAGGTTGCCTGGGTTCAAAAGGGAAAGAGCGATGCCGGCTGAACGGTGAGAGGTTGTAGACCAATTGTGAGCAGAGGACTCTCTCGCAGTTGCTGGAGGCTCAGCTGTTGACGCGGTGATGTGTACAAAGTGTCTCAGACGTGGTCGAATGGCATGGTGAGACAGACGAAAGGCTGGAACGGGGAGGCGGAGATACGAGTAAGTCCCATGCGGCTCGATATGTGAGGTTTGCCGAGTTACCGCCAAGCCACTAGCATCCGGTAGTTTGTTACCAGGGTCCAAATTGGGGAAGGAGCGCCTGGGATTCCGATGACGAGCCACCACTTCCCCCACACGTGTCAACAGTACAGCACTAGTGAGTGATATGCCCACCAAACTCCATCCACCTAACTCAGTCAGAGTAGTTGGCAACCCTGAGATGTTATAAAACCCTCTTCACCCCTCGTGTCGACTTCTTCCTCCCTGCCCACAACGAACATGCATCTTCTTATGATATCAATAAAACAGTAACATCATGGATGACGGGTTCTTTACATCAGGACCCTTGCCGGACGACGATTACCAGGCCGGTCCAACTATCCCGCCACACATCCAGACTCTTTTCGCCGAGTTCGCCAGAACTCGACCCAGAGCCTCATCACCTCGTCCAACGGTAGCCTCAGCCACTCGCCGGTCTCGTACTCCTCCTTCCGAGAAACCTACATCATCAAAGCTCGACCTGCGCGCCCTCGATTATGTCTCAGACTACGACTCCCATCTGATGTGCCCAATATGTCATGTCCCATTCCTCGATCCTGTTGTCCTCGAGTGCGATCATACATTCTGTCAGGCATGCTTAACTGAGTATCGAGATGGACTTTCCAGCCCGACTAGGTCACAATGTCCCACATGTCGTACTCTTCTGCTGTCTCCTCCTCGCAAGGCTTCTAGGCTGATTGTCAACATGTGCAATGACATTGCAGTTCGGTGTCCGAACCAAGATTGTCAAGACCTTGTTCCCAGAGGTTGTATCGAGTCTCATGCGACCAAAGAATGTCCTCATGAGCAATTGCCCTGTCCAGGTGTGGAATGTGGAAAGACCGTTAAGAGGAAGAATTTTGTGCCTGACCAATGCATTCATACCTCCCATATTGAATGCGACTGCGGAGTCATCATCGAGCTTGGCAGAGGAGAATGGCTCAGGCACAAAGACGAGGAGTGTCCAAACACCGGCGTTAAATGTCAAAAGTGTGACCATCGCATATCTGCCAAGAATTATGTGAATGGTGCCACTGGCCACATATGTAACGAGGACGAATCAACTCTCTGTCCAGGAAGACCATTTGGATGTACCGATCAGTTTGAACGCGAGGACCTAAATACGCATACACAGTCATGCTTCCTCGCACGCCTAGCGCCATTTCTCAACAGACAATCTCAACACTTGCAATCTCTTCAAGAGCAATTGGCAATGGCCAAAGTCCGCAACGAAGTCCTCGAAAATGGCTTCGACAAGATCAATGACATTGTCAATGATCGAATCTTGCCTTACATCCATTCGGACCAATCTCCACCCGGCGAAGCATCCGACATCGAGGAAATCGAGCGTGATCATATTCCCTCCGCCATCTCTCACCGTGACCTGCTCATGCCAGCTCATCTTCGTGCCCTGACCCCATCTCCGGATCCGGAAGCCACTTCTATCTCACAAACACAGCAACACTTGCTCGCTTTGCATGAGTCGCTTCGTGGGAACGTTACTACCCTGGAGCACGATATATCTGCCATATCCAATGCCATTTCCGACCTTGATGCTCGTACATCGATGCAGCTGATGAATGAGACGTTAAGAATCAAGGAGGACCTCGCGCATACAAATGCGGCTCTTTTCAGTACAAGGGCACAAGTTCAGTGGCTTTTGAATAGAGAGAGAGTCGGTCAACAACAGCAAGCCATGAACATGCGTGGTCGAGCACCATCTGCTCAGCCCCAAGGCCAAAATGTCTCTCAGTCAACCAGAAGCTCCATATCTGAAGGAAATGATCCATCTGCTCAGCCTTCCGGTTCTGAATCCCATCCGTCTGCTTCAAGTCTCGGTCAAAGCCCGGTTTTCCGGCCCCAGAATAGGAGGCTAAGCGGTGGTAGTCAGGAGAGAGTGAAACTATAACACCTCTCTAAGCAATCGGATATTAGGAAAACAATAATTACCTATCTATATACTATATATGTTAAGGACTTCGTACCTGACCCTGTCCAGTTGGATTCAACGTGCATGTCATCACAAGCACCCGATCATTCTGTTGATCACCCATCTTTTCCTCCCTTCTTCAATTGATGCAGCCGGTATGATTCAACCCGCTATCACGCATCAGTACCAATTTGGTAGATGCCTAACAACATTGCGAATGTTAATTAGATCATTCCTGGAGAGCTCGACGTGCAGGCAACAATCTCGTGGCAAAGAGCACCGAATATTGAATTGCCTCGCGAGAAGTCGTGACCACTTCTCTCGGCAACTGAGAATGAATTATACGACTGATACTAGTAACTCCTAACGTGAAGTAGCACAACGGGAAGTCGTAAACCCCGAGAGATGGAGTGTGGTACGGCCACTGTGATTCGTTTCGCTGTGGTTGGCTGATCAAGACCATACCTCGAATCTAAAATGTCCACTTCTTTGTCCACTTGACCACCTTTTAGATCCACTCCGGATAACAATCTCATCGGTTGAGCTTACAGCGAATGCGTACGCCATTCAAATCAACATACCCGAATATCCATAATGGAGAGTGATATAGCTCTTCTACGGGACATGCTCCAGTTGTGGAAACCACTACTCAACAGCTCCAGCGTTTGCTCAATTTCCGAGACACTTCCACGTCGAAGCGGAGTCAACACTGTTTAGACGAGCCTGGCTTTCACAGGGCACAAATATTGATCCCTTCTTTACGAGTACTACTACTAGTTAGTAGTGCAGCGCTTTGATCGAAGCTGAAAATCCCTTTACAATGACCGATATTACTGAAAGCAAGATGGCCGCCAAGCACATCGAAGCAATTGGCGACTATGATGAGGAACGACATCTCAGCGTTCTAGAACCGCAAAGCTACATCGCAGAGCATTATTGACATGTAAGGATGAGATGCCATTCCATAAGGAACTAGTCTAACGACTTTGGTTCACAGGTAGCGTCGCATTTACTGCTGGTCTCGTCTTTGGGTTCGACACGATCGTCAACGGCGCCTCCATATCAACGCCATCATTCCTTCTATACTTCGGCAGTATTGGACCTAGTGGACCATATCTTCCATCCATCTGGACCTCATTGTGGACGGCTATGTATGGCTTATGCCAAGCGATAGGTGCAATCATCATCGGCCTCGTCGCTGATAGATTGGGTCGAAAGTGGCCTGCGTGCGCGGCTGCTTCTCTCACTCTTATTGGTACCGCCATCCAATACATTGCTCATGCCCGAGGCACCTTAATGGCAGGGAAGATGATTGCCGGCCTTGGTGTTGGAGCAATCCTGACAGTAGCTACCACCTATGCTTCGGAGGTGAGTAACACTCTCATCGTGGCACGCAAATTACATTAGACCAGGGCTGATCTTGAACATTGCTAGGTGGTACCTCTCAAGTTACGTGGACCAATTCAGACCACACTTGTCTTATTCACTGTCCTCATGCAAGGCCTTGCATTGGGTGTGGTGCGAATCTTCGTCCCAAATGTTCACGAGCAGGCATTTAGAAACTTTTTTGCTACACAGTGGGCCGTGGGCGGGGTTGCTCTTATTTGCTTTGCGCTCATCCCAGAGTCAGTACATCCTTCATCTGACCCCAATATTGAGACGACCCACTTACATACCATCACAGATCTCCAGTGTTTCTCATCACAAGTGGCAAGATTTCTGCAGCTCGAAAGGCAAGGGGCCGAATCTACGGGGAGAAGAAACAGTCAGAGGAAAGACTGGCTTTGCTAGTCAGAACGCTTCGCGAAGAAAAGGCCAGCAAAGAGCTTACAGGCGGTGCTTCCTACCTTGAATGCTTCAAAGGAACGAACCTGAAGAGAACGGGCTCCGTCGCGTTCTTGTACACCACAGCAAATGTCGGAGGTGCGGGCTTTCTAGCACAGAACATTTACTTCCTCATCATTGCTGGGCTAGAGCCGATCCATGCCTTCGACATCGGCATCGGAGGTTTCGGACTGGCCATCCTTATCATCATCGCCAGTGGTGCATACCTGAAGAAGATCAGTCCTCGGGTGACCGTCATCACTGGATGTGTCACAAATTTCGTGTTCATGATCGTCATTGGCACGCTGTACTATTCTTCAAGTCATGGAGCCTTGTGGGCAATTGCCGTACTTATGTGAGTTTCTCAAGGCAGAGGAGCATCATGTCGTTCTATCCCGAAGTTGTTCGCGCTGACAAATTTACGCGCAGGAATCTGCTAATATCGTTCCAAACGAGTACACTCCAAGCAGTTGGATGGCCCATCGCAGCAGAAATCCCCAGCTATCGATTGCGCGCAAAGACATTGTCAATTGGCATATTCGCGCAGACGCTGAGCACATGGTTCTTCACTTTCGTCACGCCGTACATGTACAACGTGGACTCGGGGAACCTAGGTGCACGCACAGGTTTCGTCTACGCACGGACAAGCGTCTTCCTCATCGTCATCGCATACCTCTACTGTCCCAACACTGCAGGCTTGTCGACCGAGGAGATTGATCATCTATATGAACAAAAGATCTCTCCGAGACTGTTTCAAGCGCAATCTGGGCAGCGTGACGAGGGAGGGCATCAGTGATAAGGCTCTGGTTCCAGTTTAAGGAACCAACCCGCTTGCTGGTTCATGACATTTTCGCGCGTTGATGCAGTAATAGTGCCAAATTCAAGCAGGCACCCCATGGTCGCAGTCGGCTCAATGCCTCGGCACCACTGCGAAGGACGATTGTTGGCCGCGAGGCCCGTTCAGAGCTCGATGCTTGGTCTCCAGCATGTGCAGATCTAGTCCCGTTGCCGGCTTGCAGGTTCTCATCCCCAACCGACAGTGCATACTGCAACACACTTGAGATCTTGATCTGGGCAGTATCAGCCGTCGACGAAATGGCAGCGAGGATATGAGCCCTAAGCTTCGCATTCACTGTCATCGCAACTGTCCATATATAAACATAGCTCAAAAGCAAACCAATGAATACTTCCGGATGGAAATCACTTTCCCTTTCCCGCCCTGTACGGGTTGCTGTCATCGTTGTTCCTGTGACACACTTACAACTAACAATATCAAGCTCAACCAGCTTCTTACAATGCAGCACCGTCACGGACGTCTGAACCACATCGCTCTCATCAATCCTAGACAGTCTTTCCAACGCGAGGGCCATTTCCGTACTTCCTGATTTCCCGAGGGAGTCCTGTAGGTCGACGATCTGCACATTCAGGCTCAACACAGCGAGGGCAAAGTGGCCCGTAGCTGCGTTGTAGAGGCATTTGGATGTTGCGTAAACACTAGTGTCGGGAGGCGGATTGGTGAGGCATGTGTACGACCAACTGTGTAGCATTGCTTCAAGCTGTGTCTTTCGGCTGGATAATGCTTGTGATGTACTGCTCGCGCTGGACCTGTGCGTGCCGGGGGTGTCAAGTGGGAGTTGCCTGCTGGGAGGTGTTGCTCCTGCTCCTGCGCCTGCGGCTCCGTCTTCATCCTCCTCACAGTCGCTGTCCGTCAAATCGGCAGCTGTGGCCACGGCCATGTCTTCGGAGAGCGTGTAGATGAAAAGCTCCAGAGCCTGCAACACCAGTAGGCGGCTCCAAGCGTTGAGGCCGGTCAAGGCCCTCTCGGCGGCATTCCTCGAGTTTTCGTATCACTCTGCGTTGATCTCTGTGGACAGAATTCTAAGAAACGGAGCCAATGCGCTCGAAAAGGCTCGAGACGCGGGGAATGGTGCGAGCCCAAGAAGCCCCTTCCGTCGTCGGGCACTCGACGCATGCCAGAACTCCTCGTCGCAGGGGCATTCGAGCTTGCAGATCTCAGAGATCGACAAGGTTGGAGGTATGTGCAGGAGGCTCGCGATTTCACAATCGATCCCGTACACGACCCAGCAAAGCCGCTTTTTGGCCTCCCTGTCGATCCACTTGCTCCATTGAACTCCAATGTCGTCAGTACCTGCAGAAGACGGGCCAGGCGGGGAATCGCGATGCTGGTGGCTCGGGCTTGTGCTGGCGAAATGGCTTCGCCGGCAGAAATTGACGGCTGCCGCCCTTGACAGTTCTGCAAGTTCGAATGCACGTTTGTTCCCGCACCACAGGCCCACGAAGCAGATGAGGGCAATGGCGTAGATGTACATGGCGTCTCTCATGAGGCTGTTGTCCTGCTCCATGGTCACTTGAGCGGCTATCCGAGTCATGTCTAGCAGCACGATGGCAAAGCGTGTGCTATGTTGCTGGCGGCTGTATATTGCTCCAATCACGATCATCACTGCTATCAATGCATCAGGAAGATTATCTGTCCGCTGTAGAGACACGTGATGTATCACTGGCATACGATGCTCGAAGTGGGCGAAGAACAGACCAATCAGGATATTGGCGGTTTTCAGTGTCGGCATCTCCACCGAAAATGTTCCTATTCTGTGGGTTCCAGGTAATTGCCAAAACCGTTTGGCTTGATCATATTTGGATTCGGTTATATCAAAGCGAGGTCGATGTTCCAGTTGCAACGGATCATCGTCTGAGATCTCAATAGCCCTTGCAGCAAGAATACGACGAGACCGGGGATCCCAAGTGAACGGCCACCTGTCTTCCTCCGAGGCTTCATTTGGTGGCGATGGAATGCGGCTTACAGGAACAGGGGAATCCATGCGGGCTGCAGACCTAGTGTCTCCAATATATCCGGTGGTAGGCAACGAACTGAATTCGGGCATCAACATGTCTAGCCCTGTAAAAATATCGAGACTGCTTGTGTTTCCATTCGGTGGCCAAAAGGTGTCGGTCTCGTGCAGCGCTTCGTAGAAATTTTGATCAAACCAGTCTTGAAGTAAGTGGTCCTGGTCCCCAAGGAAATTAAAATCCATTTCAATATTTTCAACAGCCATGGGATGAGGGGCCATGGTGCTGCTTTCCAGAGAGTTAGGCATCGAACTATGTACGTTCATTGTTTGCGTGCGTAGACTGGCTCCCGTTAATCCGAGATCGAGCCTACCAGATGTTTCGATGGACGACTGAACTGGTGGCGTAACAATCGAGTTATCGGCATCATCTCCAAGGCCGTCCAGACTACTATCATGAAGCAAGCCCAGCGTTGTGTTGCGAGTGCTTAGTCTTCTGGATCCAGATCCAGTCTTAGATGCGGCTCGTGAATCGCGAGGTCCGCAATGAGTTTTCTCATGTCGACTCAATAAATCACTTCGTGTGAAGCCTTTGCCACACACACTACATGTATGCCGCTTCCGTGATGTGTCTCATCGAAGTGTCAGGCGTGGTGCAATTGCGCTGCCAGAAAGGAGGCAGTAGACTTCCGGGTGTGAAGATGACGCGAGAGACTTTCGGGGCGTGCATAAACTTTCGAGCATGTTGGGCACTGAAGCCTGTTTGAAGTGGGGTTGGGCTTAATAAGTGAAGTACGCAGAACGAGCAACTTTGAATCAACAGATCAACATCATCGAGATTGAAACGCTCGCATTCTACAGAGTGGTGAGAGCTTAGGAAAGGGAGGATGGATGGAGGTGGTCAAGAAGTGGTCGAAAGTGGTCAGAGGTTCTTGGCAGCCCTCTCGGCCCGAGCGACCGGCTTTTATGCGGCCGCAGGTAAAAGCGTAGGTCTTGATGCCAAATCAAGGTATCTACCTAGCCGTTGACTGTCATCATTTCTACAGCCTGATGGGAAGAAGTCTCGGGTCTCCCAGGATCACCTTCTTTTTGGCCGCGGTCTGGCCAATGTGCAGTTTTGCAGACAATGGTGGGAATCCCCTTTTTAAGATGGACTATTTCGGGTCCTCTTTGACCCATAATTTCCACTTGTATGTCAAAAGCCGATAGGATCTGCAACCCAACGGAGCTGTCCCAAGAAAATGATACTTTGCCATTCTTCGTCACAAAGGACCCCTTTGAATGTTGAGGGAGTAACGAAAAGGCAGGTTCAATCTTCAGGGACCCATAGCCTGCAGAAGCAGGGGAGAGCCCAAAGATCCTGGACACGATCTCATTGATAGGGACGGCACTCCAGCCATGACAATCACTCCGGAACATCACGTCATCTTCAGCCCATGTGGTCAAGTTTTGACTCATCATCTTCCTCCATGGTACAACCAGGTATGGAAAGAGCTCCTGATAAACACCGGCTTGAGCGGCGGCTTTCAGGAGGTAGAATGACTGTGCGTATGAACACTTCGGTAGGCGACTATCGAGAATCGTTCGCCTCATCAAAGCAGCAGCAGCTCCTCCTTGGATGGCGCCTGAGAGAACAGCAAAGACTTGGGGATGCTGAGATCTATCTTTGGAACCTGGCCCGTCCATGTATCAGTCTCCGTCAAAGCAGTGGGCGTTGACGGCCTCGTTGAGCGACCTGGATCTTCTCCGATACTCGGTTGCGGTGTCTGCGCGGTGGACGAAGTCACAAAGGTCAGCAGCCTGCTGGAGTACAAATGCATAAATCAAGCTGTTGTACGTTGCAGCTCCATTCCAGTGAGTTCGAGGTATACCCATGCTTTGTAATCCTGTAGAGCCATGCCACTCTGCCACCCAATCAACAAAAGGCCACATTTCTTCATCGAATTGACTGACAAGAGAGATCTCGTTCAGCAGGCTGTCGAAATGATCGAGAATGCCATCGACAGTTCCAATGTACTGTTTGACTAACTTTCCATCCCCGAAGTATATCATGTGGTCATGAATCATCAAGATCTAGAACAGAGAAAACTGTGGGATGTTAACGCATCTCCCAGGGCTGGGGAATTGAGCTTCCACTGTTGAAGAGGAGTCAAATTCGAGGTGCAGAAATCCAGTGGTAAGTTTGGTGGCTTCCAGTTCCACTATCACTCTCTGTTCAGCTGGTATCACGACAGGTTCCCCGGTCGCAAAATTATCCCAGGTTGACTTATCAATGCACCCCTCCGAAAACACTGCACAGTTCATGTTCATTGGTATTTCAGGAAGCACTGGAATAGGATGTTCAGTCAATCTCCAGGACTCAAGAACCGGTAACATCATTGACTTGACAGACGCGATTTGAGTAGATCACCAGTTTCCCAAGATTTTTGGAGCAAAGACTCTCTCATTCACGGCAAGAAATGGTGGACCAAGTGCATAATTCCACTCCGAACGCGGTATCATTTGCACGGAAGTATCCATCTGAGCTTCCCAGCCTGCCAGGCCGGTGTGCAAGTCTTGATCCTAGCGAACATTAATACCAGAAGCGCCTTGTCATTGAGTCATTCTTACCATGATTGAGCAGTCGACTATCAAGCCGGGAAACGCTCCTCTTGAGAGGGAAAAGCTCCCGGCATGGGAGCTTGAAAACCGAAGCACTCGAGCAGTGATTGTGTTTACGCCTCCCCGAAGATGATCCTTTATATCGATCGTTTCGTAGTACCAGCGACTAGTATAGCTCTTGCATGGCCCAAAGCTCACACTGGAGCCATTGATGAATAGTCGCTATCGGGTATCACCCGATATCTTCAGAATGACTGGATCAATTGGTTGGCTAGAAAGATGGATAGTCCTGCGAAAGAGGACAATCCTTCCCTCTGGGGAGGTATCATCGTAGCCTGGGATCCACATCCATTTGGCCTTACTGCTGAAGCCAGAGCCTGTCATTCTTTGTGTTATGTTCCAACACTGCAAGCCGTGTGATCGAGGGAGTAGCAGATCGATTCGTGTCGAGATGGTGAGATGGCTGCTTTTGCGTGGGCGAGATTCCATACATGAACCTGAAATTCCCCACTGCGAGACTCATGAGCTGTGTGTGGCATAATCTACCCACAGGAGCGGCTTTTGCTACATTTTCGCATTTCCACCTACTCTGTCTGATACATCACCAAATCTGGGTGCTTTGGTGGTTGCAAAGTGCCCGGGGGTGGCTATGTCCACTTGTCCACTTATCCAACACTAAATTCTTGATCACCCGTCCCCTCCCCTGGAGGCTTCACGGCGCATTCCATAACCGAAACAGTTCGAAATTCGAAAGCCGCTGTTTCTTGCTCGGAAGGAAGTTGTCTTCTTCACCGATTCATGCTTCGAGATACACCGAGCGGAAGGTATACCTTCAAGTCGCTTGTTTTGGGGATTTTCATGCAATCTATATGCCGGCAATGCATCTAGGGGCTGACATCATGACCTGTGTTGCTGTGTTCACCTCGATCAGATATTGTCAATGTTCGGAACCTGAATATACACCTAGATGCACCAGATTATGTTGAAAACGCGAGAAAAAATTTCCTTTGATGCGTTGGTAGATACTAAGGACGGATTATTGTTTGTCAGTGGAAATCGTTCCTGATTTGACGTAAATTTCTCTGCTCAGCTGTCTATATCCTGCTGAAATGTGGTATTACTTTGGGCAACTGTTGACCCGATAAAATATTCTTACACTCGCGTGTCTATCTAAAACATCCAGAACGCAGCTCCTGCCAGGACCGAAAGCCCCAGAAGCGCCTTCTGGTTTTCACTGCGCGCGTCGAGCATACCAGCAGCGTTGCCTGTAGAGGACGCGCCAGTTGCCGAAGTGGAAGACCCTGAGGTAGTAGAAGATTCTTGTGTTTGCGTAGCTGTTGAGTCTGTACCACCGGTGGTGGCGGACCCAGCATCAGTGCTGGTGGATTCAGAGCCGCTTGTTGTTGCAGAAGCACTACCAGAGCTGGTGCTGCCACTCGAACCGCCCTCGTTGTTCTCCACCTGGAACCACACCCCAGAAATGGGCGCACCGAGCCCTGCTGCCTCAGCGAATCCTGCCATGTCGAAGCCGATTCTTGCGTTTACATCAGCGGGTGGGTCGATAGAAGCAAATTGACTGGGTACAGTGAAGCCTTCCGGTTGAATGTACAGCAAAAGATTGTATCGGTGAGGACCATCGCCGGCCGGCGGTGTTGGTGGGATATAAGTCGCACCGACTGCCGTCGTCGCATTCTCGGCTTCAGCGTCGAAGGAGAGGACCTCTGACGAGCCAAAGAGGTTGGGTTGGAAATAGTGTAGCAGTTGAACTCTTGGCTCGCCTGGTGTTGCCTCAACGTCCTGATCCACCATAAACAAGATGTATGTCGATTGTTTAGTGGCCCCAGCTTGTCCTAGGGCAACGGGCGTCTCTAGGATGTCTGCTCTGAGGTTAATGAGGGTTTCCAATATCAATCTTACTATATGACCTTACCATCTCGGTTTAGGGTGACACCGGCAGGTTCAACACTTATCGAAGTGTTTTGGTAGTCTACCACCAATAGAGTGTCGACTTGCACAGGAAAGTCGGGAGCTGTTTGGGCGTTGACAACAGCCGCCAGGGCAGGTACTAGGAAAGTGGATGAATACTTCATGCTGGGTAAATTGTGAGGCTGCGCAGCAGTGTATAGAAGTGAATGAGAAAAAGGGAAAAGAACTCGAGGTGTACAGACAGAAGAAGATCACAGACCTGGTCTAGATTTTCAGATTTCAGCGCAGTCAACGTTATATAAAAGTTTTGAGCTTGAAAGCCAAGTATTCGTAACCCTTGAGGGGCGAGAATAAGTTGGGTGGGTTCAACCTGAGGAGCTCGTAAACGTAAGCGCACAAACAAGATTGGGTATGTAGGTGACCATCAATATGGGCCAAGGCCGGAGAGTCGCTCCCCTACAGCGGGAGGGAAACAGTTGTGGTTTGCTATTTCATTCCGCAGTGTCTCAGGCAGGGAAATGAGGTTAGTATGGCTGTTGACAAGGCTATGTCAGGGGCGTGTAACTGTTTCTGCCAAGACTTGGCCCACATGGGGGATTTTATCAAAAGATCTTCGCGTTCGCTTTCATTCCATGGTGTGCACACGAGAGCCACTCTTCATAGTTATGGAAGACTGTTATTGGAAGGCTCTCTTACTGGAAGTTGTTGGGTGAACTCCTTTTACGGTGCTGAAAGGTTCTGCGATCAGGGCTAGAAGGGTCGGTTTGACAGGCCGTAGCGAGATTCTAAAACGAGATGGCGTTTCAGATCTGGATCAAGAGACAACTAGAATGCTTCAGCCTCATAAGTTGAAACTCAAGGCTATGAGACGATCAAAACTTTGTCTGCCTCTCAGGAAGATATAGGAAGTACTCATGGTGATGCCCCGTACAGGATCTACTCAGTAAGCAGGTGCATGATAAGGTCTACTTCAGAGGATTTCGCGGCTCTATGGTGTCATCTTTTGCGATCTAAAGCTCGGATTCAATGTAATACTGACTAGATCTTCATGCTAGCCCCAGTCTCAAGGAAATGTCGCAATGTCTTGTATAGAGGACAGAATGGATTAGCACAGGTTGAAATACCTCGTACTGATGATGAAGACTCGGAGGGATGTTGGATGTTTCTGGCAACATTGGCACCAAGCCGAAAATGTTAGCAATGACAGAATATCTCTAATAGACTTACCGTAATAGGTACAAAGCAGATCGTCTCTAAAACGCAACTCTATTTAAACTCTTCGATCCGGTCATGCCCGCCCATAGCCGTTAAGGTGAGAATGATGAACCACCGAGGCTATTTCCTCATATGATCAAACGGTTACGAGATACGGGGTACGAGAGTACATTGAGCTAGAGACATTTCGACCTTCACGCCAACCAACATGGCCAAGTATTAATTAACTCTCGTTGGACCTGCATGGAAATCAAGGCAATACTCTCAGTCAGCGCAGCTTGAGTCGAACTACAATTTCAGGCCAGCAGAATCCTTAGACAGCCTTGACACATTGCGAGCGATGAAGGAAGAATCGATAGAGTTCGATCCCTCCACAACCGACAAGCGAGACTTCTATGCCAATTTTCTATCCCAATATAAGCCTCCCATAGAAGCATCTCGTCACTTTGCTTCTATCCCGTGGACAAACGAGTGGTTGACCAGTCCGGCATACGACGTTATCCCATTCTGGTCGAGGCATGCAAAATCCAGTGGGGAAGATTACTTCTTCGCCAATACGATCAATACGACCAAGACAGTTCCACATATGGTCACCCTTCAGCTGAAGGATTTCATCACTCCAGAACCAAGTGACGGAGCATCCGCTACTGGTGCTCCTCGACCAAGCGTCGCCACGGATAGTACTACTGTCACCCGTCGAGCGCCAGAAATAGTCTTTCTCCTCCAACTGGGCGAAAGAGGCATTGACGGCCATCCAGGTGTTATTCACGAGGGCATTACATGCGCACTTCTCGACGAGACCATGAGCGTATTGGTTTCACAACACTTAAGCAACGCTGCCCCTAGACCCAAGGGTCAGATTTTCACGGCTAACCTAAGTACAAATTTTCGTGCGCCGGTAGAAACTCCAGCGACCGTGATTATCAAGTGCTGGCTCATCAGAAGGGACACAAGGAAGTGGTTGACCAAGGGCCAGATTGAGGATTCGAATGGTCGAGTCCTCGCTGAGGCCAACGCCATATGGGTGGTTACGCAGAAGAGCAAGATGTGAGGTTGAGTAGAGTAGGTTGGTTGGCTGGTGAGATTTTAGATTACATGTCAAAACCGAGCATTGGAGGTCGGCCATCATGGCCGGACTAGAAATTATTGCTCTATAGATAGTGACAGACTGGGAGAACTTCTGGAGTAATTCATTTCTGCGACGCGCGGGTATTGACATACACACCCTCCGAGTCTGAGGCATTTATGCTCTCAAGTTGACGGTTCTGGGAAGATTCTTCCAATATCCTGGACTTCCCGTACGAATCCTCGTCACTCAGATGCAGCTTCGAGCTTCTTGAACTTCTCCGAAATTTCTGGAAATACCTTGAGTGCATTATTCCTAACAACATTCTCCATAGCGGTGTCGTCAAAGAGACCAAACTTCTTCGGTTCATCATATCCGGCCTGAAAACACCCAGTAGAATCCTTGCGCGTGGTGTATGGAAAGTCTGTGGCGTAAGGCAGATGCTCGGTAGGAGTTCCTAAGTCCTTGATCAGTGGGTACTGCATAGCACTTATATGCTGGTATCGAGATAGAGATTTCTCGTCGAGGCAATATCTCGAAGCCTCAGGCCATCGTTGTTCTTTGCTATCATTTCATCGATGTGCTGTGCACCGATGCGATCGGCGAGAAAGGGCAAAGCTCCACCGTTGTGGGAGAAGAGGAACTTGATGTCTGGAAATCGCAAGAGAATGACCTGCATGAATAACGTCCGTGATTGCGCGGCAGATGTCGAAAGGATACTCTTGAAAGACTAAATAGTTTGGTCTGTAACTCTGTGCGAGCATACTTTGCCCCTCTCGACGAGAAGAAACTTACAGTGACCATATATGAGGTTGGAGGCGGGGGGGGGGCGCACTATCTGGAGGATGGACAAACACAACTGATCTCAGTTTACTCAGTCCCACCCATACCGGCTCGAAGAGAGTATCACCAAGGTATCACTTTCCCAGATTGTATTGAGGTCAGATTTCAGAAGCAGCACAATCAAAAATTCAGAATACCACGTGCAAGCATTCCAGGCAGCATACCAACCAATTTGCGTGGTGATGCCCCACCCGTCTGGCCGAATAGGTCGCTGTGATACTTTTCGGATAAAATTGATAGTGGACTGGACATGTGGTAGTGGCAGAAGCGCAAAGCATCCTGAGGCTGATTAGCTGGATGATCCAAAATGCTCTTAAAACAACCTTCACACACCAAAGCTCACTCGGTTAAAAGAGACATACTCCAGCTGTGCCTGGAGAGAATCTTCACATAATTTCACGAACCTCTCTTCTGAGAACCCTTGATGCCATTCGTTCTTGATTGATGGTGTCTACATCGATTGTGAGATCAATATCCTTTCAGACACTCGTCGAAGGTCTCTAACTAACAACGACAGCCGTTTGTATATCGACTTCATCCATGTACTTTAAATGGTCCTCTGAGGTCTTTGGGAAGGAGCTCGTGAAGCCAACACCAAAAGTCGCCCTGCCCTTCGCAAACTCTGGAGCAAGATCGGGAACTTCATCAGGAAAACAGTGCTGGTGCACATCAATTCGACCAAGGCCCGTGAATGCGGAAGAGCGGCGTGCTCGAGTTGAGTTGTAGTTGCAGCCATCCTGGTGGTGGATGATTAAGGTCACAGGTGTTATAGGCACTGGGACTTATTGTACTCCTCGCTTCCATCTGGGCAGGCGTCAGACTTATACAGCGGCATCCTCATCTGTTGTGCCAACACGGATTGTGTCAAGCGGCTCCGCTCAGTAGTCCCGTTGACCTATCCAGACTGCCCACCGCAATTAGTCATTCACATGGACGTCTAAATGCCGCCATAGTTGTGTCCACATAGCAGGCGGGAACTTTCAACCAACTGCTAGTTTTAATGCATTCCGGGTGTTGACTATACCAGCCACTTTGGACAGACAGAGCTCCGGCCCACCTCGGTCTGTCCAATGGAAGTGGTGCAATGAGATTGTCACAAATAGGTTGAACAATGACATAGGTAATGCTCGGAGCTCCGCAGCTTTAATTGTAGGGTCAACGAAGACTGAGGTTCAACCACATGCAATGTGCTTCGATAGCGCGGAATTATGCCAGCAATGTCGTAGGGCGCTAATGCTCCGCGGTGTTCAACGGCGTGCGGCACGAGGAACAAATGGTCTAGATATGTCCGGCCTATTGCAGTACTGATGAAGGGCTACAGCTGAGAATACTTGCCGACACTCTTTTTTGTTGCTAGTGTTTCGAAATTCCCGTCAGATGATTCAGAACTTGGTGTTCTTGCACAGTAGCGTACAGATTTAACAAGCCTGACTGAGAGCGACGAAGCCGTGCGTTGGGAAATAATGGACAACGTCAACGTCAACGTCAGCGATCTTCCGTAAGTCTCATCTTCTTCTATCTACAGGTTAGGGAGGGGGAATGCTTGCCCTCTGGAGAGCGGTTATATCCCTTCGATATGAGTGAATACTAATGGCGTTAGTATCACTAGCGGGAATGCTGATGATTTACGAACAAGATTCATACGAGCCTTATCTGACATGTACCGGGCTGAGGTACCTGCATACGGAGCCCTGGTGCAGATTGTGAAGCAAGTCGATAGCGATGTGCTCACCGGGGAAGGCAAGAGCTCCAACGCCCTGCCACTTCGGCATCAACTCGAGAGACACGGCGCGATAAGACTCGGCACAGATCAGGAATTGAGGGACGTCACAAGACTGTTCGCGGTGATGGGGATGTATCCCGTGGGCTACTACGATCTGCGCGTCGCTGGAATCCCGCTGCATGCTACCGCATTTCGGCCTGTAAGGGAAGACTCGTTGGTTCGAAATCCTTTCAGAGTGTTTACTTCAGTCCTGCGGAAAAGCTCGGTACCGGAAGAGACCAGGAAGCTTGCTGAGGCTGCACTGGTGAAGCGGAGTCTTTTCAGTGAGAGATTATTAGAACTCGTTACCGTTGCAGAACGCGGAGAGCCTATGACTGGTCGGAGCGCCGAGGATCTTATAGCTGAAGCTTTGAAAATCTTCAAATGGCATTCTCGATCCACTGTGGCGCTCAATGACTATCTTCGACTCAAAAAGGAACACCCGATGATTGCAGATATCGTGTGCTTCCCCAGCGCCCATATCAACCACCTAACCCCGCGAACTCTGGATATTGAGCTTGTTCAGAAAAGAATGGTTGAGCAGGGTCTACCAGCAAAAGAAAGGATCGAGGGCCCCCCTGTCCGTAATTGTCCCATTCTACTCCGCCAGACGAGCTTCCAAGCGCTGGAAGAGCAAGTCCAATTTTTAGGCATCGACGGTGCATTCCTCCAGGGCACGCATACTGCTAGGTTTGGTGAGGTCGAGCAGCGTGGCGCAGCTCTTACCCGGAGGGGTCGAGCGTTGTACGATCAACTACTACAACAGGCTATCCTTGAAAACGAAACCGACCCGGTCCGCACAGGAAAAGGCTTTGATCTCATTCTCAAAGAGGCATTCTCGAAATTTCCTGACTCTTGGGAGGAGCTGCGGTCTGAGGGATTGGTGTATTTCCGCTATCAGGTAACCCCAAAAGGCATAAGTATGGAGTCCCTGTTGGATCCGACAGCCCACAAACGTCAAGCTAGAATCACGCAACTGCTCTCGCGGGGATCTATAGAATGCGCTCCCATTACCTATGAAGACTTCTTGCCTCTATCCGCTGCGGGCATATTCAAGTCAAACCTTGGAGATGAGCCGGTAAGGCTGTTGACAGAGCTCAATGAGAACGGCTTGAGAGAGCTCGAAGGAGCCTTGGGTCGCAGGATCTTGGACCCATTTGAGCTCTACGAGGAGCTAGAGCAGGATAGTATAAGGGAATGCCGGGAGATGTTGTGTCTAGACGATATTCTACTGTACTAAATTTTGATCCACACTCGTCAGTGGGAAGGAATATTGAAGGAAAACTGTGCCACATCACGTGATAAGGCTGTATCCCCTGATAATTTGAAACGCCATGTCAACCTATGTTACCAGTCGGGCAGGCAGCCAGATAAAACCCCACATCCAGGAAGAACATAGTCCTAATTGCCTGAGCCCATGCAAATGCGAACATCTGCATCAGACCGGATGCCCGTGAGTAGACCCGAACCAAGCGCGGAGTTATGGCGGACGTGGAAGAGGAGCCCTGTGGCCCAGTCCCCTACCCCCAGGCATCCTTCAAACAGCAAACCCCGATCTCCCCATCCTCAGACAAGGCAAGCGTCGGCGCCAAGAACACACTAGCTCGTACTAACTCTGATCGACACATGACGTGCTAACAACGTTCGTACTAAAGTACCCTGGCGCTGGCCAGCATGCCTCCTTGATCGATCGAGGAAAAACCCACTGTATCGGCACTTGCAATGCTTTGAAATCATGCAAAGGGGGGATTCCCGGAGATTAAATGCCTTGTAAATGTCCATATGGACTAAAACTAGAACAGAGACCATAGAGGTGGAAAGAGACAGAGATCTCAATCATCCATCCTCAGTGACTCGCCTAACTTGTCAAATCAGGATATCCAGCAAAAAGCCATCATTGGCCTTTCCTTTGCTTTCACACAAAGTTAACCCGGATCTGTCCTATATTTTGATCCGACTTTAGAATGAGCGAATGCTGTTTGAAAGGATTTCGGTGGGAGGGCGAGCCGAAAGGCCAGGAATCAAAACTCACAGGCACCAACTGCTATGTGACCGGTTCCACCAGTGACGTCGCAATCTTGGTTATTCATGACGTTTTTGGATGGACGTTCCCTAACATTCGTCTTCTGGCGGACCACTACGCAGAAGAGGTTGGTGCCACGGTCTATATTCCGGACTTGTAAGTGACCATGTACAAGGAGGCCAGAGTCTTCCCATATGATTGATTTGATACCGTGTGATAGCTTTGGTGGCACAGTACTACCTTTTGACGTAATTCTCGATCAGTCCCGGTGGGGTGAACTCAATCTGCCAGAGTTCTTGAAAGCAAACAACAAAGTTTCTCGAGAGCCTGAAATCGACGAGTGTGCTAAAGCCTTGCGCTCACAGTACAAGCGTGTTGCTGCTGTCGGTTTCTGCTTTGGTGGGCCTGTGGTCTTTCGACTGGGAGCCAAGGGCCGAAATCTCGTCGATTGCATCTCCGCAGCACATCCCAGTTTTTTAGAGGAAGAAGAAATTGCCAAAGTCGGGGTGCCGGTTCAAATTATTGCTCCAGAGACTGACCCGCTCTTTACACCCGAGTTGAAGACCTATAGCAATGCAACGATTCCTACCCTTGGAAT
The DNA here is from genome assembly GCF_000709125.1 of Exophiala aquamarina CBS 119918. NCBI lineage: Eukaryota > Fungi > Ascomycota > Eurotiomycetes > Chaetothyriales > Herpotrichiellaceae > Exophiala > Exophiala aquamarina. The sequence continues at coordinate 518,233 of NW_013550581.1, forward strand.
TCCGTATGACTATCAACATTTTCCAGGTCTCGAGCATGGTTTTGCAACGAGAGGGGACCCGAAGGTTGATAAAGAAAGGGACGGAATGCTGAGAGCGAAAAATGCGGCAGTTTTGTGGTTTCGCCAGTGGCTGCATGATAACAATTGAGGCTATGAGCATCGGATGAAGCTGGCTTTGGTCGTTTAAGATAGACTACATGGCGGCGCTAGAGCGAGTCCTGTCTCAACTGGCATGGTCATTGAACAGCGTTCTGCTTAGCACATATCACTTTCATCAGTGTTAAATCTCAGCGCCTCCATGTTCCAAAGCCTGGGTAATTGATGGTCCAACCGGGCCTTGGCTGCACAATTTTGAGTTCCCGTACATATCGCCTACTTACTGTATGCCGTGGTTTGACTGGTGGAGCGCATACACCGATATATCTCAATTTTCTACAATAATCCGTTTTGGGGGTCTGTGGACTCTTCAATTTGGATTGAGGATGGCTCTCATCTTCATTTTAGCATCTACAGAAACAAAAGTTGTGATCGACTCTGACCTGCACCGGGACCCAATGTCCAGGTTTAGCAAATCCCCTTGGGGGGCATTGTCTCCAAGCTTATTGAGACCATGAAAGTTCAAAACCTTCCAACGAATCGGATCACGTACCGCGCAGTCATCTGCCCAACGACCCTCATAACTTCTTAGGCGGGGCTCAGAATGAAGAAACCTTGGGCTTGCCGTTGAACGCAGGTTGTTGCATTGTTCGGAACGAGCACTGAAGTTCGGGTATAGCCAATCAGAGGAACACAAGGTGTTGTCATTGCCCTCGGAAGCGGCATGGCAGCATGACCCCGGCCTGTGATTCAGTGTTCGTCTGCTATGGTATATACTTGTGCCATCCAGGATATCCTCCAAAGAACAACAGTGTTCTTGGTTGCACCGCTTAAGATACCATAATCCGGTAGTCGGTATCATCAAAGCACACTGTCAACTACACAACATTGAAGATCGTTGGTTGCCATGCCAGGCCTTGTTAGCAGTGGGGAAGATTGCGCAGATGCATCTCACATGAGACTTCGCGTCGTCATATGCGGTGCTGGTTTGGGAGGTCTGGGTGCTGCAATAGCACTTCGGCGAAAAGGACATGAGGTAGTGGTACTGGAAGGAGCATCTCAGTTGAGCGAGATTGGTGCTGGTATTCAGATACCTCCCAACAGCACGCGGGTTCTAGATGCCTACGGATTGAGCGAGAAACTCCAGCAATGGGTTGAGCGACCGAAAAACATCGCGTTGAAACGATATGCCACTGGACACGTCTTGGGCATGACGCCGCTCCACCCACGCTTGACTAAAGCGTATGGCTACCCGTATCTGCTCATTCATAGAGCGGATTACCAACGAATTCTTTTTGATGAAGCAAACGCGCTAGGAGTAAAGGTCCACATGTCAACACGTGTTGTGTCCATCAATACCGAAACACCTCTTATCACTACAGAGACAGGTGAAGAATTCGCAGCGGATGTTGTCGTTGGCGCAGACGGCATAAGATCGAAAGCACGGGAATTTATTATCCCAGGCCAAGTAATAGAGCCTAACAGTTCATCGAATTGCGCATTTCGCGCGACAGTGCCTAATCAGGAGATGCTATCAGATCCAGAGGTGGCTCATCTCATGTCGGATGTAAATGCAAACAGCTGGATCGGTTACCGGAAGCATATAATGGCTTATCCCATTCGACAAGGCGCCATGTACAATCTGGTCATGTCACATCCCGGACAAGCTGCTTCCGGAAAATGGAATGAACCCGGAGATCTCGAAGAGATGAAAGCCACGTATGCGGATTTCGATCCTGTCATCAAGCGGGTGTTGGGAAAGGTCAACGGCTGTCTCAAATGGAAGTTAGCTGACTTGCCAACACTACCAAGCTGGGTCAGTGAATCCGGAAGAGCTGTCCTTATTGGCGATGCGGCTCATGCTATGGTACCATACCTGGCACAGGGAGCGAGTATGGCAATCGAAGACGGCGCTGCACTTGCAGAATGCTTGAGTCGTGTCCGAACGAAAGAACAAATCCCACGCTATCTACAAGTCTTTGAAAGTATAAGGAAGCCTCGATGTGAACGCATTCAAGAGAGTTCGAGGCTCAATGGCGATATGTGGCATATGGCAGATGGGCCTGGGCAGGAGGCGAGAGACAAGGCTTTGAAAAAGGATGATTTTCAGGAAGATCTCCCATCACCAGACCTGGATGGAAGTAACCCCAACCTATGGTCAGACAGAGGATTCCAACCCTGGCTATTTGGGCACGATGTCTTTGCTGAGACTTCTAAAGCACTTGATGAAATGGAGCAGAAAAGGAGACCATGATAGATGCTGGTGAGTTCGATTTAGGACTAGTTCATGGGCCGAGAAGCCATACTTGATCTTGTGTTCTTTGCTACTACATGCCTTTCTGCTGCATAGTAATGTGCTAACGCGATATCCTCCGTGCTCCGGGAGTAATCGGCGAGAGTGAATACAAGAAACGTCTGCCGTTACCTCTGGGCGGTTAATGCCTCTTCCGAGATTTCGGAAGCCCCTCCGAACACCAAACGGACCCGCCACTTCCCCCGCACGAGGCCGATCTATCTCCAAGTCGGATATGGCACCGAGAAACTCTGTCCCAAGAGATCACTTTCCCAAAAACTCTCGCGAGAAAAAGTTGAGCAGAACCAAGGAAAAACAGACACTGTTGAATCGAAAACCTGAAAATCGACACGAGTGAGAAACAAGAATGTCGTGGGAGAGATTGATACGGTTCCAAGATGAGTCAGGCCAGCAACGCTTCGGCGAGCCTGTTATCAAAGACGCAGACGAGTTGGAGACGTTGCTAGCCAAAGGCGAATTGTTTGCCAATGAGTTCAAAGGCAGCGGTCCATTCGACCTAGAAGCTACAGGGCAGAGGATGAAAGTCGTGAAGCTGTTGGGAATCCTGGAGTCGGCAGATGTGCCCATCGTCAAGTGTGTGGGCTTGAACTACATGAAGCACAGTAAGTTCTAAGTCCCCAAGGACGGATCACCGCCCACTGAAGGGCGACCATGAATAGAGATGCTGAGCCGATGAATAGTCCAGGAAGCAGGTCGAAAACCACCGCCATACCCATCGATCTTTATTAAGTCTAGGACTTCGATTGCCAGCCACGATGAGGACATCCCGATCCCCAAACTGGCACAGGATGAGCAATGCGACTACGAAGGCGAACTTAGCATTGTGATCGGCAAGACGGGAAAGAACATTGCCAAGGCAGATGTGCTCTCTCACATTGCCGGCTACGTGGCCTCCAACGACGTGTCAGCCCGCAAGTGGCAACGAGACCCCGCATACGCCGGCGGCGTGCCTCAATTCTGCTTCAGCAAGGGATTTGACAAGTACGCGCCTGTAGGCCCGATGATCGTGTCTCCGAAAGTGGTTGGCAATGGGAGCGGCTTGCGGCTCCAGACCTTTGTCAATGGGGAGTCGAGACAGGACACCCGCACGGACGATCTGATCTTCGACGTCGAAGAGATTGTCGCGTTTATCAGCCAGGGCTCGACACTGGAGAAGGGCACGGTCATAATGACGGGTACGCCCTCAGGTGTCGCTATGGGTATGTCTCCGCCGGCGTACTTGAAGCATGGTGATGTTGTGGAGGTCAAGATCGAGCATCTTGGTAGTGTTAAGAATAAGATGGTGTTCGAGTAGTGATCTTAGGGGGCAGGGAAACGGAAAAAGAAGATAGACCAGCAAACAGACGAAATAGAAATGGAAATGCATTGCGCAAGAGTAGCATAGCACCATTCATGCTGTACTTTCTTCCCGAAGCCCACAGCAGGATCTATGCAACCATCGAACGATCTACACAAAATCCCAGGATATCTGGCCTACCCTTCCCCATATCCTGTTTTCCAGAGAAAACCCCAACTATACTCAGCCCTATCCGTCAAATCCAGGCATGGTGTTAAACCGCTCCAGCCCCTCTTTTGCCTCGTGGCTCTTATCGCGACCAACGAAGAAAGCTGCCTTCGGCGGAAACAGCTCGAGCCTATCCATTACAATCATCGTCAGCGTTAGCAGTCCCTGTCTTGTTGACTATACCGTATATTCTCAACCAAACACCTACCCATTGTCAATCAGCGCCGTCCGAACCACGTAATGGGTGCCCCCGTGGCGCATGGGAATCGTCCACAGTGTGCATCCGCACACCCCACAAAATACCTTATGCTTGTCGGACCCGCTCATCGTGTCGTTCAGGACGTATGTCTTCCGCGCGTCCTGGGGGTCGCTCACTTGGACTTGCTCGGTTTTGAATTTGGCTACCTGGTTTTCATTTTTGCCATTAGTGGTCTCATGAAAACGTGCGTGGTTGTACCTACATATTGATATGGAGCGCCGGCGTTCTTGGCGCAGTGTGTGCAGAAGCACTGCATGACATTCTCAGGTGCGCCTTGCACGGAGAAGGTTATGGCTGAGCATAGGCAGGATCCTTTGACTGTGTCCATGGTTGGCGGTGATCGTGTGTTGTTTTGTGTGATGTTTTGCGTCGAAATCAAGACTGGCTGAGAAAAGGGAAGTCTGTCAACATGGGTCACTATTGGCTTTGAGTGGGCGTGCGGAATGCATCCTAGCACAATGAGATGATGAAGCGCTCCGCATACCCAATAGAGACGCAGGTTTATCGGCAGACACAGACCCTTGGAGGGACTGCGTACCGTATGCCAGTCGTTGCCGTGGTCAAGGTTGGCTGATATCGGAAGCCTCCGAGGCCACCACTTGAAAGCCGAAAACCCCTCCCCGGTGATCAATCCGTCATGGCTGTGCTTCCAAGTTGCCCGGGCGGACTTCCAGACGACCGAAAGGCTTATGTCCATAACACTCCATCAGGACGACATCTTGGAACAGCGTGTCCAGGACCCTTTCCTTGGGACTTTGACTTCTGTGTTAGCTTCAGTTGTTGCCCATTCCTAAGGGGAGTTCAAGCGGGAGAGATATACTCCTACAAACCAAGACACGATACACACACGGGAGTCAGCGTCTCAAAGCAACAATGGCCACAGAAACAGTCACGACCACCGAGGCCACACCAGCATCGGCCAAGTTCGATCAAGAAAGCGTCAAGGCAACAGAATTCTACCAGAGCCTACGAGAGAAGAATGCTGGGCCGCTGTGGACTGTTCTTGACAAGCTGGTGCCCCCGACGCCCAACCCGACCGCAGAAGTGAACATATGGCGCTATTCAGAAATGCGGCCGTCGTTGATGGAAGCCGGCCGGCTCGTCACGGCGGAGGAAGCTGAACGGCGGGTTTTGATGCTGGTCAATCCTGCGATGCAGGCTCCGTGTACCACGGACTCGATATACGCGGGCCTGCAACTGATCCTGCCCAATGAGACGGCGCCGGCACATCGCCATGTCGCATTTGCGCTGCGGTTCATCATCGAGGGCTCTGGAGGGTTCACGGCAGTCGAAGGAGAGAAGATGATGATGGAGAGAGGAGACGTTATCCTCACGCCTAGTTGGATGTGGCACGATCACGGAAACGAGGGAGATGGGCCTGTAATCTGGCTGGATGGGTTGGATCTACCGCTCTTCAAATTCCTACCCTTGAATTTCGCGGACCAGTACCCCGATAAACGGTACCCGAGCACGCTGAGCACCACCAGCAAGTCCCGGTTCCCATGGGCTCCAGTGGAGAAGTATTTGAAGAATGTGGAAGGACCATATGTGGTTTATGATTATGCCTCGGAGGATGGAAAGCCTCTGTCACCCACGCTTGGAGCTCAGGCGGAACGTATCGCGGCTGGGACCACCTCGCCCACTGTTCAAGAGACTGGCTCATTTGTCTACCACGTTGTCGAAGGAGATGGCTATACCACCATCTTGACACCTGGAGAGAAGAGTGCCCGTAAGATTACCTGGATGGGGAAGGACACTTTCGCGGTTCCTGCTTGGAGTCAGATCTCGCATACAGCCACGTCAAGCTCAGATGTCTATCTGTTCGCCATCAACGACCGTCCCATGATAACGTCGTTGGGCTTAAGGAGAGAAACATAGTAGTGTTTTGATCGAGCGGTCCTGATGCCGTGTGTCGATTAGCCAATACTAAATTGTTGGTCTTAAGGCAACCTCATCCCTGTGTTGGCTGGGAATGCTGGAATAATCTGGTACGAGATAAGGAAAGTCTCGGACTCGTGGCGCAATCATTTGGACTTCATCTTGAACATCGTATCAACATATAGAAGATATGGAGTCCCTGTGGCAAAGATAACTGCCACGTGTTCCCGACTTCGACATAGAGCAATCGCGCCCATTGAAGTCAAACCCCATAAGAAAGCCACCAAGATGTTCGCAGATAATGGAGATTGCGCGAGGTACCGAGTACGTGGATAGCGAAAGGAAGGAGATGGCTAAAATCTCCCGATTCGGGAACGCCTAATGATCGTCTCTACAACCAATCCCGCAGCTAGAGCGTTCATAACCAGTAACTATCTCTCAATTACTCAAGAGAAAGTCAGAGTGGCTGAACGGCTCTTATCTATTAGCCATGCTCTCCTCGCTGTACTCCATCGGATAGACATGCCAATATGGGACGAGTGGGATTGTAGGTTTGGGCTGGCTGCGAATGACTTGCAGTCGAGATTAAACTGTGACAATCCAGATATAGGGATGGGCGAGGAAGGCCAAAATGGGAAAGAGAGAATACAGGTGCTAGGACTCAGGACCCTATCACAAAGCATGGCTAATTACTCAGGACAAGCTTGGGGAGACCACGCATCAAGCAATGCCTAGAGTACATTCGCTATTTTCGATCTTCTTATATTTCGGCCTCGGGTCGCTCTGTCCTGTCTCCCTAGGTACGATCTACTTGCACTCTCTGAAAGTATCTGGTGAGACGTCTCAGTAGCAGCGCCCGTCCAAACGTGTTCTATCAACGTCACTGCGACTGTGTCTCGTTGCAAAAGACCGTCTCTAGTAGGGTGACTTAATCTATCCAAGTTGATAAGGCAATACAACATGGCTCCTGGCAGGACACTCGAATACCCCAAGACCGCGGTGAACAAGGTCAATCGGTATAACGTAAGAGGTAAGCGTTAGAGAGACGGAACGCACCAAAAGGGAAGACGAGCATGAGAGAGCCAAGATGATCCCTTTTTATTCAGTTGAAGTGACGAGGCTGACGCCCGCCACGCCTAGCAAGTTATGACCTCGAGACCATCCACAGTATCATCAACTCGAGCACAGTCTTGAACGTGTCTTTCAACACGCCCGACCCCAACAATCCATTTCCCATCACACTTCCCATGGTCGGCGTGGCCGCCAGCTTCGACCATCCATCTGCATCGTTGGGCGAGCCGCTCGACATCTACGTCCACGGCTATGTCAGCAGTCGCATGATGAACCACTCGCGTGACACCAACGGCACGGACGCCACAGAATACAAAGGACTCCCCGTGACCATATCCGCCACCAAGGTTGACGGCCTAGTCCTCACCCTGTCGCCGTACACACACGACATCAACTACCGCTCAGTCTGTCTCTTTGGATATGCAAATGTCGTCACGTCCGACGAGGAGAAAGTGTGGGCGATGGAGGAGATCACCAATGGAGTCTTACATGATCGCTGGCGGCACACACGCGTGCCCCCCGACGGTGCAGAGATGCAAAGCACCAGTATCCTCAGGGTGTCTGTCGTGGGAGGAAGTGGCAAGATTCGGGTCGGCGGGCCGCGAGACGAGTTGAAAGATTCTAACCGGGAGGATCTGATGGACCAAATCTGGACCGGCGTCGTACCCGTCTATGAGCATTTCGGGGAGCCCGTACCGGGCAAAGCGAATCGTGTCAAGGATGTTCCTGCACATGTGGTTGATTTTGCAACGGCGTGCACCAAGACCAACAAGGAATACGTGGCAGATGCGATTGCGGATACTTCGCAAGACTGAAGCTCTTGGGATACGCCTTTTTGTCCGTGATATGGGGATGCATCGATTGGGATGGTAGGCAGGATGGCGATCTCGTATATATACATCGCTTGCAGTTGAGGATTTCATAATCTGGTTGCTGTTATTGAATATGAAGAGTCAATTCCTCCACTAACCCTTGGTCGGCCGACAGGGTGTCTGAATTTGGGCATCTCTCGTAAGATTGATACCCTTTCATCTTCCCTGCTCGTCCAACTCCCACGCAGGATCAATAGGTATATGAAAATGACGGAGATCACGAACGTGAGGACGCGTCTCCTGCCACTGGATCCCATCCTGTGCTCCTCCGGGTGGATTGACAAGGAGTGTAAGTCCATCCTGAAAATGCCGCGTCTCGAAAGGGCCATGATATATGACCAAAGGAAGGAATGTCCCTAAGATCATAGTGCGTTCGAAAATATCCAGCTGACATTTGGCATCCGCTTACCCGTGAAGCAAGGGGTGAGTGTAAATATGATGATTCTCGAAAGGGGATAAATTTGTCCGATGACCGGCGTCACAGTGCTGTGCATGTCACACAGGGATAATTGCAGATTTAAAAGGTACCATCGAGGTAACGTTGTGCAGATGATTTTGAAACTGTCGTGTCCCCCGTACACTGCGTTCGGATTCAACGGTTACACAGAGGTGAACAGCAATTCCCGCTCCAATGGATTGACCGAAGCAACGGCGCAAGACCTTATGGATCTCGGCGTGAGAAAGGGAGAAAGGTTTCTTTGCCAGAGAGCATAGTCTCGAGCTGTGGCACCATGTTCGTAGGGAGTCGTACACCCAAGGCCGTTGGCATCCCTGTTGGTTATTAAATCAGCGGGGTCTTCGCCCTATCCTGTGTTTTGAAAGGGAGAATCATCCATCCATGGAACCTAGAAATGATTGATCGGCTTAGATGAATAGCCAGTCCCGAGCGTTCCTTTGCGAGTAGGACGGACATTCATAGAGGGCGTGGGCTCGTAATCCCGTACTTCATGCATTGGCGGTCTCCAGAGGGACAACGTGTCTTCGATGTGTGATCTTCCTGATCTTCCAAGCTCCACATATTTGCCAAAACTGTGTCTGCCGCCTTCTCTTGAGCACCGCACTATGAGATGAGTCCCACCCTGTACATTTTTTCTGAACCTTGTTTCATATTCTTCATATTCTTGGTTTCTCCTCGATATTGCCATTGTTGTAACGGCCGCTGATCGTTGGAGCCGTTGAGGTCCTTTGATCAAAGGGTCTTGACCATAACCCTAACATTGACCTTGCACATTGAGTTGGAGATCAGTAAGAGCTTCAGCAGCTGCTGGACTCACTTCCTCCTCGCGAGCTTATGACTCGATGTGATAAAGATCAATTCTCGTACATGCTGAGACAAACCCGCACTGGACCACAGACATCGTCGATGCTGTCTTGCTATCCCATGAAAAATATCAACATGGACCGAGTTCGAGCTGGTTCCAGATGGCTGAAGAGGAAAATACAACCATACTACACTGTTCCGCACAAGGAGAGAAAACTTGAGATAGTATGCAAGGCTCACACTGATCTTTGGCCTGTTTGACAAAAGCTGACCGATCTTTTCGTCTTAGGGCCCTCCAACTGATTTTCGACGCGAGAATATCACCTTAGGCATAGATGTCGATGGGTAAGAAATAACGAGACTCCATTTTTTGGGTTCTTGCGGAATGGCTGACATAGCTCCCACTAGGAATACGGTCGTAATCGAGCAGGCTCGGGAGGATGCTCAGCGGATGCATGCATCTCTTAAGATGCAAAGCCTACCTCCTCAGTCGTGGACACAGCGTCGGAGGACAATCAAAACAACGTAACAAGAGATCTGAGCACTGGAAAATATGAGTGATGCAGGGGTCAGTGCTTAGGATGAGATGGAACCCAGCGATATCGCTGCTCGGGAGGCCCAACAACTCTGGGTCTCGAGTTGGCGCATGACCCTGCCACGCTGCTGAGGATAATAATGTGACATACGTGGAAAGAGATTTGCTCAGCGTGATATTATATGATGAACAATGGCACATCACCGAGCCTGGATTGCCTTTCTTTCTCCTTTTCCGACTTTCGATTCATGAAATTGCTGCTGGATGCTGGACCCTTTGGTCTCGTGGTTTGGCTACTCCATTTGTTCCTGCTGTCGCCCCTGTCGGTTGTCTGCTCATCAAGATCAAGAACTGCAGATGTCGGCCGATGGGGCTCATCTCCTTGTTTTTGAGTTGGTAAGACTCTGCTTCTAGGAGGAAGCGTCTTGCTAGTGTGGCGTGACGCCCTGTGGGCTCGTTGAGCCTGATCAGCTCGCCGTGATCGACCACCTGTTCCGATTGAGGTCAGCTCCTCGCTTTCACTAGCCTCTTCAACTCTGAAATGGGCACCACTGCTCTTGGGTCTGCTGTAACCTGAACCGGCTCGTGTACTGCTCGAGATCCTCTCCAAGCCCACTAACGATGTCTTCTGCTGACTGCCTTGCGCCATCAACGGAGCAAGACTCGTTCCCGACCAGAGATTGTTCATCTTGTCCTCCTCATCTTGTTCTGGCGATCTCTTCCCCAGTACTTGATGTAATACATCGCCTTGTCTTTTCTGAAGAGCCGCACCTTGCAATCTCCGTTTCGCTTCACTTGACATTGGGGAGGTGGGTTCGGGAAGGTCCTTTGGGGGTACAGTTCGGGCTTCTCTCATGAGTCTCTTATACTCTGCATGGTGAAGGTGAGCAGTGTACGACTGAGCCACTGTTTGAAATTCATCCTCGACCATTATGTAGACGTCATCCTTATCATATCCACTGCGCATAACTCTGTAGTAACTGTCAGTAATGTTATTGGCTTTCACAGGTGCAAGCCTACTCTATGGATGGCGGTGCTCTGACTGGAGAAGTAGAAGGTGTCCTGACTGCCAACAATTAGTTCATATTCCGATTAGTATCATGGAAAACTGCTGACAATGTGACCCTTTTCTGGCACTGGTCTCTAATGCACGGCCCCGATTTGAGGGCAGGTCATGATTCTCGTCCTTGTCCAGAGGAGTGATTGAATATTCTTTGTTTAGCACTGAGCAAGCTGGTGGTAGACTCGTTCGACTTCTCTTTGCTTGCGGGTCATCGTTCACAGCCCAAGGCAATTTACGAGCCATTGTATCGGTCGAGTTGGGTCAGAAAACATGTTAGGAAGCATGTCTGCGTTGCTGCCGGTGGAGCATCATCAATGAACTTTCATTCAAGGCTGCCTGGAAGAATGAAGGAGGCAAGAGGCACTGGGACGGGTAGCTGCAACATGAATAGCAGAAGTCGACTAGTTCCTTACGCAGGGACTGGCGAATGCTCGTTGAGTGTTTGATTTTGAATGTCGTTATGATGGTGGGGGTCTATTTATGTGGCGAATCGCCGCCTGCTGAAACAGAGGATGGAAACATCTGTCCAAGCAATTCTTCGTAACCACGTACACATACCTCCTAAGTAAATAGTAATTATCCGTGTCTGGAGAGAAATCACAAATCACAAATCGCAGAAACGTCTCTAGGTTGATAACAGCAACTGTCTCAGTACTTCAGATACTCTTGCAGTGTGATGGATTTCTATCTTGTGGAATCGCCTCCCGGGCGAAAAGACTTGTAGACTTTGGGTATCATTTCCATTAACTCCTCACGCATGCATAACTCGTGAGCAAACCGCCCAATGCTGATAATGACGCTGATGTCCACTATCAAAGCTTGTTTCCTATCGCTTGATCGCCGCACGCCCAGATATGGTCAGTTTCAGGTCTCAATGTGCCGAGAAGGCAGCAGATAAAAAAACGCGAACCGAATTGATCCCCGGGAAGAGTGTAGCGGTTTGCGATTGTGTCAAGCCACACCATCTCCTTCCTTCTAGACTTCTCCAGGCTTCTTTGAATTGCAGCTGACAATCTTGACCTTGTCTGCAGTGAATTCTTGGCCGCCATCGCTCTTAAATCTCACGTCCTTCACGAGGAATGTCCAAACGTCATCGCAAAATCGATAGGTCTCGAGATGACCCTGTTACAATGATCAGCTTTCAATTGAGGTTTAATTCAACTCATCTGACCTTGAAAGTGAGTCTTGACTTGACTTTCTCTGCCAGTGTCTCGGCGATGGCGCGGTCGAAGTTGCTGAGAATCTTCATGGCTAGTTGCGGTTCGATGCGACCATCGTTGATTAGATCGTCGATTGTGTCGATGAGCGCAAGGCCTATACTGTAAGGCGATGTCAATAACAGTAATTCTCTTACAGACTGCATGGGTCGCAGCCACCAGCGGCATGAGACCAACCTGCTGCCTCGATAGAGCTCATAGAATTGCTGAGTAGCCATCGTGGTAGTTGCTGTCTATCTTGAGCCTGAAGACGAACAGAAGCAGCGCCGCTGGTGTTCAAAGACCGATGAGATCCTGTCGTAAGAAGAAGAAGAACAACAACAACGATAACAAAGATGTGAGTTTGGATATGAGTCTAAAGACCGGTGGAGTCCTTGAAGGTTGATGGTGAGGAGGGGCGCAGGCGAGGGCTAGAGGCTGAAAGGTAAAGGATGCTGGTAGGTCGGAAGTTTTTATCCGAGGATTAGTCACTAATGCAAACCATTGCACTCATTTTGAACGGAGTACGGAAGTGGGTCGGGGTGCTGATACAAACCCGGTGGACTCCTTCACAAACCTTTGGGATCACGCTGGTAGTGTCATGTAGCACTGGTATCGGGCAATTTGTAAACGATTAACAGCATAGGCTGATTCATATAGCCACGACGAACGTCACCCTGTTTTCAACTCTTGGTGTTCGCTGAATCATTGACGACCTTGATCGAGTTTGCATTCACCAGCATGTCAGTGCCAACCAAAGCGAGGTTGCAAGTGTGTGGCCTCTGGAAAGCGCTATCACAGTCGCAAGCAACACGGTTCACTTCCACCATCAGTCAAAAAAAAGGCCCAGAGCAAAGTACAGGTTCTACCCAGACCGCCAAACAAGCCACTCAACCAGAAAAACCTAGGAAAGGGAAAACCCTGGCTGAAATCGACGAAGAGATGAGACTTGCGATGGAAGGGTTGGCTGGGGATGGAGGTGAAGCTGGGCTGGAACTTGAAGAGGGTCAAGCTGTCTCAATGAAACGCGGCGTCAGGGAAAATATGTTCAGATATATCTGATTAAAGCAAGTCCATTGGATCCGCCAGAGGCGCCATCCCGATCACACCCAACTCCGGGGTATCATGCTCTGACAACCAAAAATTCCAGCCAAGTTGAACATGACCTCGACGAGTGGCCCATGCAAGCCCATTGCTACTTGTACAGCGCGTTGATGTCCCGAACAAGGTCCTCAACAGAACTCCCGCCTGGACAATCATACCACTTGCCGCCATCTCTAATGCATCGAATTTTACCTGCAAGCCTCACGGTACAGCTCTTGGTGACGTTGTTTTCATGGCTTCTGGATATACTTGCTCGAAGAAGATTGATTCCTTCCCCCTCGTCACTGATACAATTATTGAGCTTCTGGAAATCAATGCCATGTTCCATTGCGCAGCCTTCGACGAGATCTCGATCGGGAATGTTGTGATAGTCAGATGTCAAGCAATTGGTGAAGCCCAGATAAATCTTGGGATCTGGGTAGATTTCTGCGGCGCAAAGTTCAATAATGTTACCCAGGCACTCGGCAGGTCCGTGCATGCAGGAAACAGCATCGGATTTGGGGTCGATCCTGAGAAAGAGTTAGCTGGAGGAGCATCATTGGAAGACATCGGAATTGCATACTGTCCTATAAAACTAAGTGTAAAGTTGACCCGATGACTGACTTGTTCCATTGTCGGTAGAATGAGCTCACGCAAGCAATCTCTGAAATCTGGACATCTACTCATTCCGTGGGCTTCAAGTTCCACTTTGGGTTCGTCCACCTCTTCTTCGATGTTGCGGAGTAATCCCTCTCGGCCACTTGGATCATAATGATGGTCTGAGACAAATGCGGAGCGAAAAATAGTGAATAAGGCCAGTATGGTGAGGATTGCAGGCACGACTCGCTTGTATACGTGATCTCTCGCTGTAGACTTTGTTTCATCTGTTCCAGGGGGCTCGAAATTCCACTTTTGATTGTATGGAAGTCCCTTCTCATCGAGACCCGGCGCAGTCGCAGAATGCTGCTCCGCCATTATGTTGCGGAGACAACTCAATCGTCCTCGGCCGCACGAAGAGAGACAGACGGAAATTCTAGGGCTGGATGCGTATGTGAGAGTTTCGCAGGCCGTGGAGCCAAAATAGGATCAAACAATGGTGTTCCCAACCTAAGGACTCTCTGGAGTGAAGTCCTATTGAATTCAGAGGGCAGGCACGTCAAACCATCCTTGGCAAAGATGACGAAATGAGGCCGACCTGGGGGTTTAACCAGAGAGACCGCCTAGATCAACCGGCTCGTTAATGAGCCTCAGGGTATGATTTTTGAACCACTTAGGGCCGGACATTGGCCTGAGCTCCTGAGATGAAGGCTGACAACTGGCTCGATGTGTTCCGTTCCTTGGCTTCTCAAGGAGCCTGCTAAGTCCAAACCCCTAGCTGCTCCAGAGTACATAACGCCCCCTACCCTATAGGTACCTAGGTATGTACTCGTTCGGAGTAACTCCCAACCCATCAAGCCCACTAAAGGGACCTACAAGTAGCTACCGAGTAAGGTGGTAGCTCAGTGGTGCAATATTCGACCAAGCTCAACTGGTAGGCGACTACACCACCTCAAAAACCACTATTTCTGCATAGACCGTATTCGTACTACTCCTACCTAGGTGCTTTGGTGTTCCCACTGCTACAACTATTGACTAACCGTTGATGTGTCCCCGAGCGCGTGGCCTGGAAATGACAAGGACTCGACTCATTCGTAGTATGCCCGACCCTATCTCTCTCTTCCCAATCTTCCTGTTGCACGTCCTTCCTGCCGGTCCACTTCTATGATTGGCAAAAGTACATGAACTCAAAGATAGGTCAATGGACCCTTCTGGCTTCCAACTCGCTTAGTTTTGACGGAGAGCTGCACTCGGTACCTCAACCCTGGTTGCCATGTGGCAGGAGACCTCCCCCGTTTGAAGGACCCCATGGGCTGTTAGTGAGGAATTAGCCCTGAAAAGCTGGCCCCAAGCGTGGGTCTTTCGCTTGCACCAGGAATCCGGATGTTTCCAAGTCACAAAACCGTACTCCCGAATAGAGGATATAGCTTGCTGTGTGCCCGGTGTGAAGGTACAGTTATGTATTTGACTTGGAGGTCATACACATGAGGTATAGAAATGCTTACCTTCGTAAAAGGGCCTATGTGGGAGACTCTATGGTGGGCACAGTGTACGTCAGTCCCTAGGCTGTAGTACCTGTTGTACGGAGCAGTGTTGCGAATCAGTAATTGGCACTTTGGAGCTACAGACTTAGTAGTAGTACTAACTTAGGGGACCGAAGTTTACTGACTGCCTATCCGAACTGAGGTGCTCTCGATAATACGAGCATCTGAGCTTGGAGGCACCCAGGACGGCTGAGGCTGATTCCCTCTTTCCGTTCTCAAGTTCTCAGGGTCACATCCGACTCCAAGGTCACATTTGAACCACCACGAACTTCATACTGGAAACACCACTTGCTCGAACCACCTCTGGGTCCTTTATCGGACTCTCGTTTCATCGTTACCTCAACATCTGCGTCTGGTCTCTTCTCCTTTCCTCCTCTTCACAAATCTCTCGCAGAGACACACCGGTTCAAACAACGATTTTGCTGTCTCACCATTTTCATCCTCGTATTTTCTGCATTTTCGTCCCATGGTGATTTGGCCTCCTTGCACGTGAGTCACTCGCCTACCTCAACTTTCGGGAAGCTTTCAAGACTCTCAACCGGCCACAATGTCGGAGCTGGCTTCGGTGCCCTCGGTCAGCAATGGCAGCCCACCACCAGATGAACGGGAGCATGAACTCGACACTTATCTTCAGCCTCTGCAAATTGATGACTCGATCATCCACAACCTTGCCCACCAGTTCTCCAAGGTCTATGAAGAACTAGCTTTACACTCAGACGAACAATTCTTGCCCACACCAGTTACGAAATTGCCATCTGGCCAAGAGACAGGCCAGTTTCTCGCCATCGATGTTGGTGGGACCAATTTACGAGTTGCATTTATTGAATTGTTGGGCGATGCCGACGAACAGTTGCCTAGCGCCAATGGAGCTGATCGGTCACGTGCAACCATCAGCAATGCTCAACGACCGCGAGTTCGACGGACACTTGAAAAGGCATGGCCCATAGGTGAGCACCTGAAGATGGATAAGACCGAAGACTTGTTCGCCTGGATTGGTGATTGTATTGCCGAGGTCGTCAATGACCGGTTGAGCTCCGATATGGGCAAAGGTCCTGTACCAGATGAGTTGCCCATGGGCATTACTTTCAGCTTCCCAATGATGTGGGTCCCGTCCTACTAGGAGGATCATCCGTGTATACAACTGTTCTGACAGAGCACAGGCAAGACGAACTATCCTCCGCGACCCTTATGCCAATGGGGAAGGGTTTTACCATGAACTCCGACCTTGACCTTGGCTCCACCTTACTGCAAGGCTATGCTCGCCACACCAGACGACAGTCTCCGTCGAGCTCCTCGCCACGCGCGAAACGAAGGAAGCTCGGCCCTCTTCCTCCCCTGAGAATCACCGCCATCACGAACGACACTATTGCTACTTTTGCATCCCTTGCTTACACTGTCAAGTCGTTGCCGAATTCTCGCGTTGCGGCTGGCGTGATTGTTGGGACTGGGTGCAATGCGACGGTGCCGATGAAGCTCTCGAGCTTGGGACCCTCCAAGGTGGAGCCCATTAAGAGAAACAAACCAGATGCAATTGAGACCGTCGTAAACACCGAAATCACTATTGCTGGCGCCTGCGGTCCGTTGGAAGCCATCACCACCGAGTGGGACCGCGAACTTGACGCTGCCTGTGCTCGACCTGGCTTCCAGCCCCTCGAATACATGACTGGCGGACGATATATCGGAGAACTGGTTCGAATCATTTTCTTTAACTATATGACTAAAGCACACCGGCCGGCAGTGCCAGCTGCCTCGCTTCCAGCCACTCTTGTGCACAGCTATAGCTTTACCACGACATTCGTCAGTGCCGTCATCGCACGGGCGCGATCAAATTCCGAGTTGGCGGGCGAGTTGAAGCGTCGGATTCCTCCTCCAGAGTCGTCCAACTGGGGATGGTCGCCCCATAGCGCAGGAGCACTTCGTAAGATTGCACAGCTTGTCCAAGTGCGATCAGCAGGACTCATCGCTGCCGCAACGGTCGGCCTTCTGGCGACGGTGGGCGAGGTAGCACTCACCGAGCCGGGAAGCCCTGCCTCCCTTCCTGATGCAGTGGTCCAAACGGATAGCAAACCGCCATCACCAAAATCTCATCTTTCAGCGGCGCAGCGACATAATACAAGAGATGCTCTTTCCCCAGCCCCCGGGGCTTCGGCTTGGAGATCGGGGCCGGAGGAGCTCGTCATCGCCTATACCGGAGGAATCATCCAGCACTATCCCAACTTCAAGGAACAATGTCAACGATTTATCGACCGTCTCGTTATGAGAGCTGGCCCTCAGGATGGCGGCAAGAGTGTATTTTTGAGGGAAGCTCGTGACGGCGGTATCATCGGAGCCGGTGTTCTTGCTGGAATGGAGACAAGCGACAAAGGGCTCGTCTCCTAGCACTAGAGAAACAGGCATTCTTCGTTGAACCATGAGTGACGCCGAGGTTTCTACGGCCAAACTTCCAACTGAGAGGACGACCTTTACGAGTAGTATGATACGCCTGGGGAAACCCCGGAAAAGACTACGATCGAGTGGGTAAATGTCGGGGAGCATCAAACCCTTGTTGATTAGCTCCCTTTGGGCTTCGCGTGGCCACTGCTCAGACACAAACACGCGGAGCAAAGAGCCAGATACAGATGACTGATCTCAATAATTTTACTGGATGGGTTGAAAGGGTGTGGTTTGATTGACCCACCCGAAGTCTGCGGACCACTTGCTTGCCTAAGTACCTAGTTAGGTAGTCTAACCTCCGAAGGGTACCTCGTATGTATGTACATACATTTTGCTTGCGACGAGGTACCAGATTTTTTTGAGAACTTGGTACAAACCCCGCACTTGGCTTGCAGCGAGGAGGTCCTCGCAATTGGGATGCTACCTACCCAAGGCAGGTACCTGGGCAATTTGAAACGACGCGTGTGCTCATCACACGGTAGAACCCCTAGCTGGATGTGTAGCGTCTTTAGGTTCGTGAACGGAATGTCAGCAAGATGAAATCGGGCGATATTCTTCGTCTTCATTCGACGACATGGCGATCGGACTCCTGACCTGGGGGTTTAATGGTTGCCTGGAGAGGGATTGTAGATGACCACTCACCAAGCTTGCTGACCGGTGCCTGGTTTAGAGAAGAGTCTTAATGCCATTGCTACAAACAGACTGAACTCTTCTCCAGCTCCGAGTATAGCACTTAGATAAAGCATATCAAACAATCTGACGTGACCCGGTCCGAGCAGGTAGGAAGCGATTCCTAGGGAGCAGATGGCGCTCTGGACGTGCACAGACCCGGGGGCTCACTGACTTAGGTCACAGCGAGCAGTTCCGCAGAGTTACAACTCCTTTAGGGTATTATTTAAGTGGAAAGATCCCCCAGATGCGCTAACAGAAAACGTGGGAATAGCCTTTCCTCTGTCCTGCCGGAGCCCACCAGCCGCCGCCTATTTTCTCTCTTCAGACAAAATTGGGATTTCTTGTGCCACCGGACAACACATTGTGCCCCGGGTTTGAAAGTTGGCGTTGCTGTGTGCACGACGGTCATGTCATGCGATGCGAGAGGCTTGTGTGATTTGAGAGCCCTTCGTACTCCGTACCCGGAGGACCATGTCCCTACAGTAACTAGCCTGGTTCCCTGTGGTTCTCAGGGCATGGTACGGAATAGATTCGGTTGATCAGGCCGAGTTGCGCAAGTACAGCACTTAGTTTAGCCGTCTTCGACGCGTTCCATGACCTATGATGATTCATGGGTACTAAGTGACAGGGCTCGAGCTCTCGAAGCCCGTTACTTCCTGAATCCTGATACACAGCCATGTGCATATTCGTACTTACAGGGGGCTTGTTAAATAGCTAGGGAAACGGTTGGGCATTGCCGGTTTGAGGAATAGGGAGTAACAATACGGAGTACCTGGGCTGTGGGATGGCATTAACAATTGGCACGCGACCGATGCAGAAGCGGATGTGCAGTACGGATACTCCGTATGGAGTACATGGGTGTGTCTCTGGATGGCAGAGCCATGCCTAGCATGGGCACTTGACCGAACTAACGACGGGGATACTGAGGGAGGGGTTCAGCCGCTGGACGACTCGGGGCGCATTCGAGGGGATTCTGGGGCTCGTGGTTGGGGGGGGAGGGTTGAAATGACTAGGATCAGAATTCTTGCGTGTCTTCGCCTTCGGGGGGATTCTTGGTGCGGACTGTGGAGGGTCTGACAACAGTAACAAGAGATCCTCTTCCACTCCCATTCTTGTCTGGTTGTCTGGGCCGTGCCGGCCACCCAAGGGGGCAAAAGCCTCTAAACGCCTGAGGGGCCCCAGTGTTTACCGCGACTCAGGAGGCCACGATCGAGTCCCGAGGGTCGTTTCCCTTTTACATTCCGCTCCCAGACTCCCAGGATTGGGTCAGTCGTTCCCGGCTAAAAGCTCGTAAATGTCTGTCGTGATCATGATTGTTCGTTTAAGCGGAGCATTCCTGCCCACAACATCATCACCCAACCTTGCCTCTCTTGCAGTGCTCATATAATTACCGAGTGTCCATCCCATCAAAAAGCCCTCGCTTGTCACGTCCTTAGCACTCACTTTTGTTTTCAACCCTCTTGATTACATAGATTACCCTGCGCTGTCCCGCCTAGAGCATATCCTCTTCTGTCGGCACCTCTTCCACTGTCTGCAGGCGATTCTGCACTGTGCGATTTCCTTCCTAGTGATGGACAGACCATCGTGATCACCACCCTGGCAATTAGGTCGTTCCTCTTTCAGTGAAGCCACTCGCGGCGAACCAGTGAACATGAGTCCAATTCCACCTCTTAAAAATGTCCTTCATCGGCTGGGCAAGCGGCGGGAAGAGGTCACCAAGCCCACAGATGCAGCTGGGCTGGTCCTCGAAGCATGGGCGGAGGGATTCATGGTGGGATCGCTCATAATCATGTCCTGCATCACGTTGGCAAACATGCGCAGAGGAGTTCTCCTCCACAAACTCATTTTGCTCGAGGTATGCTTTTCCAGTGGGTCATCGTGATCAATTGCCAGCACTGACTTCCCACGTTTTTGACAGCTCGTTCTCGGTTATTGGCAAGGTTTTTTCATCCTCTTCAATCCGCCTGTGTATGCCTGGTGGCTTTCTGTGGCTGCTATATTCTTGAATGCATCCTGGTCCCTGCACAACGTCATTGCGTGGATGAAACTTAGACCCTTCTTAAGCAAAACCGCTAGCCGCTTGTTCATTGGCACGGTCATTCTCGTCCAACCTTATTGGGTTGTCGAGATATACGCCAATTTCACCTATTTTCACAACGTCAACGATATTTTTCTCAGGACGAGGCCATGGGAGGCATTATGCCGAGATCCCTGGTGGATACTGGCCGCCGTGATCTTGATGTACAACATCAAGACTCGATACGACCTGTCGATCATCCAAATTGTTCGCATATCCCCACGATTTGCTGTTATGCTTGGCGCAATGTTTCTTAGCATCTGTTTCATAGTGCTCGATGTTCTCTCTGTAACCTCGGCGCTCAAATCAGCGCTTCCGGTTGGAATCAATCCCTTCTGGAAGCTGTCTTTCGTTTTCAAGTGTTTGACTGATTCGGTGGTTCTGGACGACTTCAAGACCGCTTTGGACAGACTGAGGGCATTCAAAATGAGTCGACTGGGCAGCTTTGCCATGGATGCAGGAGATCACAGAAGCAAACAGCACAAGGAGGAGGTTCAAAACGCGAACAACTGGAAAAGCCCACCCACCAACAGAGATGCTGCTCATCCAATTAGCCAGCTTCCGCCAATGCCTAGTTCTGATGACGATTATATCCAGAATCGCTGGGAAGACGTCAAGCCTGGCCGAACTGATCACATTGAGGATGACCAATATGCAGCCATAGCAAGGAACGCCTCTCGAGATCGTGATGTCGAAGTGAATCCCTTCTCCGCGATCGATTATGCTGATCCCCAGAGAGAGGCTAGTGACACAATCAGGCTCCAAAAGCAAACAAGCTGGTTGAACAATAGGAGGTCGTCCGACGACCTATCCGACGGGGATCCGGATGTCGAATATGCCATGGCTGTTAGGGAAATGACCCATGACTCCCTGGACGACCCTAACAAAAAGAACAAGTCGATAGGAATTGCGAGGTGATGTAAAGCCTAATCTTCCTCCCTCCTGTCGCCCTCATTTGATAGGGGGGTTAGATCTGCTACTCAGCATGATGCGATTGTTGCTTACCAGAGGAACCTACCGAATTTGAGAACGTCAGACGCTGAAGAATCGCTACTGACGTTCCGAAACGGCATCTGAGGAAGCCAGAGAAGTGGCTTTCTCAATTATCTAACACGCGACAATGCTACCTTGGTTTCTAAATCTATCATCGGAGCTTGAAGGGATCGGCGTGGCAGGCTCACAGTTGTGGCCTGGTACGAATATGAATGTGAATTCCGGTGTGGGGGGGATCACTATTGCCCTCGTATGCACACACACACTCGCCGAAATGACGGGATGACTTTCAACAGGGGGTGGACGAACTGCGCAAGGGTAAGGAAAGGATTGTGATTATTGTGGAGAGACCCGGCCAGCTTCAGTAAGTTGGGTACTAAAATTAGGATATCAAAGGGGTTTTGGGTATTAGCGATATCGATGTGATACCCATTTAGGACGCTTGTATATAAAGGCTTTAAAAATGATAAATATATGCCATGAGTTGATGTGGATGAGCAATGAAACACATGAAGCTTCCCTGAATCCTCGGTAGCACGAGCCCCTGGAGCCCCCTTATGCACATCATTCTTCAGGCGTTCGATTCATGGCGTGGAGGATTAAGGTAAGCTTAGCCTGTTTAGGTCATCCAACTAACTATATACAACTTAGCGGCGGTAGTCTCCTCGAACTCTCCAGCGGTTGGCTGCAAGTGCCGGGGACTTCCAGTAGAAATAATTCTTGGCGCATTGGACGCGTTACTGGCACTGCGCGGTGGCCCAAAGCCGAAGGTGAACGTCTGTAACAACTAAGTTCCTACTTTGTCAAGTTCCCATTGTTTTATCACCAACAAGAACCTTCCCCCATCTTCTTCCACCCTTGTCAATCTATTCAACTGGCATCGTGGTTGGCGTTTAGGGCTGGTTGATTCCTGAGATGCAGCCCAACAATTTGGCGGCGGAATCGTCTTGTCTGGACACACTAGAACTACTTCGCAATGGAGGTATTGTCGCCTGCTGCCCCTACCAATGGGACTTCCGATCAAGCGATCCTGGAGCCTGTTGATCCCATCATCGTCCTTGAACATATCGCCAACCTAATAGAAACGACTCTCGGTGCTGCGAGACGAGAACTGGAAGCCGTTGGCAGTCTGCTGTCGAAATCCAGCCATGCCGAATCGCTGCACCAGTGTGCCCGCTTTGCGAGTGAATCTCAAATCACTACCTTGTTTGCACGGAAGGATATCAGGGAGGAGATGGTGAATGGCCATGATGATACGCCAAGTGAGTGCAACAATGTTGGCTCCGTGCACTCCCCTAATCTGCTGGCAGAGATCGATCATGTCTTTACCCTGTCATCCGAGTTTTCCCCCACCGATACAACCGTCGCTTCCCTTGCCTTCCTCAAACTCTCCGGGCCTCTTGATGCACGAAAAAAGATCGCGACGCAGATACAAGTGTCGAACCTCCCGGGATCGTACGCCGTCAACAATGACGAACAACGACAGATTGACAAAACTTCTCCCTATGATGTTGTCTATTCACTCCTGCACAACGTCCTCAGTCCCTACTTCGAAGCCTACACTCGAACTCAAGATTCGAGCAACCGAAACTGGTACGATGCTCAGGCGAAGAGCGGCGTCCCCGGAGCCAGGAGGAGAATCGCGGAACTAGAAATGAGCCTTCTACACTTGGCGCAGAACACGGACATTCCCCTGGTTCGTCTCAGCATGCACGAAGTGGTGAACCTCGCTACTCAAGAGGCGGCTTTACACGGAAAGACGCCGTCCTTGCAGGACATCCCACCTCATATTCTCGACGACCCGACGGTTCAGAACAGCCTTCAAGCTCATGTTAACGGGTGGATTAAGTCAATTCAAGAGGTCACCAAACGAACAAAAGACCCCGCTTCCAATTCTGCTCGTCAAGAAATCAACCTATGGCTTTCACTAGAGTCAGCTCTGAACAGATTGGCGTCTGAGATAAACTCCGAAGGCGTGAAGTTGACATTCGATATCCTCAAGAAGGCGAAACGACAACAGGTCCTTATAAGCTTCGAAACGGATACGGGTCTCAAAGATGCAGTTGAAACAGTGCGCAATTATAACAATCTAATGAGAGACTTCCCACTCGACGAGCTGTCTTCTGCTGTATCTCTCTCCAAGGTTGCAGACGCTCTGTCACAGATCTTTACACACTTGAACAGAAAATGGAGGGTGTGCAATTACCCCATCAGACGAGCACTGAAACTGGTAGAGGGCATTTCTGAAGATATGGACAGCCAGATTCACCATCTTCTGCAAGGGCGGTCAATAATGTCACTTCCCTGGCTTGAGTTTGAGGAACTCATGAGATCGGTCAACACCGTTTGGGACACATGGGACGAACAAATCAAGAGTTTCACCGCTGTCGCTCGAGAGATCACGAAGCGGAAGAACACTGAATTTGTGCCAGTGAAAGTCAATCCCAGACATTCTTCAACACAGGATCGCTTGCGCTACATCCAGAAATTCCGGAATGAACATGAACAACTCCAGAAAACCATCCTAAATGTGCTCGGCTCAAAATCCGGTGCAAACGGTCTTTCACGTACGGAGGAAAGTGGGGCAGCGATCATTGAAGAGCTGGGAGGCGCTGATGCAGTTGAGGAAGTTGCTAACGCGTATAACATCGTCCGCCATGTCGATGTACTAGATGTTACTGAGAAAGGCACTGCAGTATGGGCACAAGCCGAAGCTGAATACACGGAGAGGACGTCTCGAGTGGAAGATTCAATCATTGCGCGCCTGCGAGATCGTCTAGGAAAGGCCAAGACAGCAAACGAGATGTTCCGCGTCTTTGAGAAATTCAATGCGCTCCTAGTCAGGCAGAAAGTTCGCGGTGCCATCGCTGCTTATCAAACTCAACTCCTGGAAAATGTCAAGAGTGCCATTGCAGCCTTGCATGAACGCTTCAAGCAACAGTATGGAGGGTCAGAAGCTCAAATGATGGCTCAACTTCGAGACATCCCCCCGGTTGCTGGTGCTATTCTTTGGGTACGACAGATCGAGGCGCAGCTCGACAATTATATGTCTAAAGTTCAGGCCGTCCTAGGTGAGGACTGGACGCTGCACGCGGACGGCCAGAAATTGCAAGCAGAAAGCAATATGTTTCGAAAGAAGCTCACTACACGAGACATCTACGAAGCGTGGCTTTATGACATTCAGTCGCGCGAGATTTCCGTCACTGGACGACTATTCTCCATCGCGAGGAGTCGAGGAACAAACAATGCTATGGAGCTTACAGTGCACTTTGATAATCATGCGATATCGCTATTCAAGGAGGTCAGAAACCTGACGTGGTTGAACTTTCAGATACCACATCGCATTTCCACCACGGCTAAACAGGCCCAAAGAGTGTATCCGTATGCATTAAGCCTCATGGAGAGTGTCGCTGGATATTTCTCAGCGGTTAGAGCCATTTCGGAGATGCCCAACATGGCGCCACTGTTGGCAGGCTACCAAAAGGAGGTCCAGCGGCTCTTTGAGAAAGGAATCCCCTTAAAATGGGAGTCTTTCATTCATTCCTACGAGTTGCACATCAAGTCGAAATCTACGACATCGGAGTCCGCTCACGTTCAGTATGTACGAGATTTGGCATTTGCAGTCACAACCTTACAGAACAAGACTGCAACAATCTACGAGTTGGACCAAAGCATTCAACTGGCTTTGTCTGAAGTTAAAACATGTCCGTACTCTACAAAAGCTTTCCAGACACAAATGGACCTCATTCAGATCGCTGTGGATAAAATGAATCTGGAAAATTACGCGAACCTTCCCGCATGGGTTGCACAATTGAACTCACAGCTGGATGAGATATATGTGTCTCGGTTGCAGCATGCCCTGAAGCATTGGACGAATTCTTTCATCTCCTCTAATGGCCAGGAGGGTATGGTGTCATCATTTGTACCTGGCGAGGAAGCCGTGATCAATGTCCATTTTGCCGCTACACAAATTGAGATCATGATGAACAATCAGACCGTTTTCGTGGATCCTCCATTGAATTTCGTCAAATCAACCTGGCTCAAGCAGCTCGAAGACTGGCTCGATATCCTATGCCATCTACCACAGATCAGAGCCACGCGTTACCAACTAACAGCTACCGCCGGTATGGTGGAGGCATCCCCTTTGTTCACGAGCCTTCCTCTCCAGAATGTGGAAGCCTTGCAGACCGCGTATAGCGCTGTCAATTCGAAGATTGCCGAAATGTCGGCGTATCTGGAGGAGTGGTATACATACCAAAACCTGTGGGACCTGCGCAGTGAGCAACTGCATGAGGATCTCGGGAACGATCTCGCTCAATGGCACCAGTTACTACAGGAAGTCCGCCACGCCCGCACGACCTTTGACACCTCCGAAGGACGGAAAACGTTTGGTTGTGTGACCTTCGACTATGAGCAAGTGCAGTCGAAGATCACACAGAAGTATGACCAGTGGCAACACGAAGTGACCAGCAAATTCGGTGGCATTCTCGGCAATCGGATGGCGGAAGTGTTCACTGATATGAAGCGAGCACGGTTAGAACTTGAGAACCAGTCGCTCGAGACACATTCCACTGCCCAAGCTGTTGCATTCATTACCACCGTACAACAGTGCAGACGTAATGCGGCTTTATGGGGCCCCGAGGTTGATATCTTTCGACAAGGTCAAACCACCCTCTCGAGGCAACGTTACAATTTTGGAAGCAACTGGCTTTCTGCGAATCAAGTCAGCGACGAATGGGACTCGTTTGAAGATATCCTCAATCGAAAAAGCAAAATTGTCGAAGACCAGACAGAAGCATTGCGTGCGAATATCCTAGCAGAAGACAAATTGATCAGTGGCCGAGTCGCCGATATTGTTGCACAATGGTCTGAGGAAAAGCCTGTCTCGGGGTCGATAGCTCCTGCTGAAGCAGCTGAATTGCTTCGAAACTTCCAGGGTCGCATGGAGAAGCTCCAAGGCGAGGCCGAAACGGTGTCTAAAGCCAAGGAAGCGCTTGCGCTACCCTCGAATCGAAACGACAGTTTAGCCACAGCTATGGAAGAAGTCAGCGATTTCATGGCCGTATGGACTGCCTTGTCAACTATTTGGCAAAGTGTCGATGAACTTCGAGACACACCTTGGGCAAGTCTACAACCTCGAAAACTTCGACAATCACTGGACGGACTCGTGAAAATGACAAAAGAGATGCCCAGCAGAATGCGACAGTATGCAGCATTTGAATATGTACAGAATGCTCTTAAGCAAATGATCAAGACCAATCCTCTTCTGAGCGATCTCAAGTCGGACGCAATCCGTGAACGTCATTGGCTCAAGATCTACAAGGCTTTGAAACCGAACAAACGATACTCAGAGGTTTCAATGACACTTGGAGATGTCTGGGACCTGCAGCTTGCGACCAGCGAATCCACAATCCGAGACATTATTACACAAGCACGTGGTGAATTGGCTCTTGAAGAGTTTGTGAGACAGGTGCGTGATACTTGGCAGAACTATCCACTCGAATTGGTCAACTATCAGAACAAATGTCGCCTTATTCGCGGCTGGGATGACCTCTTCACAAAATGCAGCGAGAATCTCAATTCCCTTCAAGCTATGCGGCATTCTCCTTACTACAAAGAGTTCGAGGACGAAGCATCATCATGGGAAGACAAACTCAATCGTGTACATGTGTTGTTTGATGTCTGGATAGACGTTCAACGTCAGTGGGTTTATCTCGAAGGCGTCTTCACAGGGAACAACGACATCAAGCACCTGCTTCCGACTGAATCTAGCCGGTTCTCGAATATCAACACTGAATTCTCTGCTGTTATGAAGAAGGTGTACAAGTCTCCATTCGTGATGGACGTGCTGGCAATTCCTGGGGTGCAAAAGTCCCTCGAACGACTCGCAGAGCTCCTAAGCAAGATTCAGAAAGCACTCGGTGAATATCTGGAGCGCGAGCGGGTCTCATTTCCTCGATTCTACTTTGTTGGAGATGAGGACTTGCTTGAGATCATCGGCAATAGTAACGATAGCACTCGTGTTGCAAAACATTTCAAAAAAATGTTTGCTGGTATCTCTGGAGCAGTTGTGAGCGATGACAGCACAATCACTGCCATTACGTCGAAAGAAGGCGAAACTGTTGTTCTCAAGAAAGAAATCTCCCTAATCAAGCTTCCCAAGATCAATGACTGGCTCACTGCATTGGACAACAGTATGAAGCAGACCTTGGCCGAGCTGTTAGCAGAAGCTACTGTGGCGTTCAGGCCCTTGTTTACATCTCCTGAATTGAACAGTGTCCAGCTTCACGAGTATATGACGGCATATCCTGCCCAGATCATGATTCTCGCTTCTCAGGTTGTCTGGACTGACCTTGTGCGAGAATCGCTAGAAGATGCTGGCAATGGACTTTCGAAGCTCCACGAATACGAGGCAAGATTGTTGAGCCTACTGGCAGAGAGTGTGCTTCAGGATCTTCCCGCTCTTACACGCAAGAAATGCGAACACTTCATTACCGAAGCTGTGCACCAACGTGATGTCATAACTAAGCTTATAAATGCGGAAGCTACCTCACCTGGGCACTACATCTGGCTCTTGCAGATGCGATATGCTTACGATCCTAATGCAGAACTCATGTCCCGGTTACGTGTCGAGATGGCTAATGCTGTCCTAGAATACGGCTATGAGTATCTTGGTGTACCGGATCGGCTTGTGAGAACACCACTCACTGACCGCTGCTTCTTGACATTGACCCAGGCCCTGTGTCAGAGACTTGGTGGCTCCCCTTATGGCCCAGCTGGAACTGGTAAAACGGAGTCAGTCAAGGCTCTAGGCTTACAACTCGGTCGATTCACCCTTGTTTTCTGCTGTGATGACACCTTTGATTTCCAGGCTATGGGCCGCATCTTTCTCGGATTGTGTCAGGTTGGTGCTTGGGGCTGCTTCGACGAGTTCAATCGGCTTGAGGAAAGAATTTTATCTGCAGTTTCTCAACAAATTCAAAATATCCAGATTGGACTCAAGAACAGCACCAACGAGCAAAAAGCACAAATTGAGCTTGTCGGTCGTCGCTTCAAGGTTAACACAAATACTGGGTTATTCATCACCATGAATCCTGGATACGCTGGTCGTTCCAACCTGCCAGATAACTTGAAGAAACTCTTTCGAAGCGTGGCAATGTCAAAGCCGGACAAGGAACTCATTGCTGAAGTTATGTTGTTCTCTCAGGGATTCAAGCAAGCGAAGCACATTTCTTCTCAAGTCATTCCCTTCTTCGACCACTGCGCCCTTCGTCTCTCGAAGCAGCCTCACTACGACTTTGGGTTGCGAGCTTTGAAAAGTGTTCTCGTTAGTTCTGGTGGACTCAAGAGACTTCGTATGCAAAGTGGGGAAGTCCTTGATGATAATGAACAAGTTCTGGAACCTGAGATCATTGTTCAAAGTATCCGAGAGACGGTGTCACCGAAGCTCATCAAGCGAGATGTGGAAACATTGGTCGAAGTTCAAGCCCAGGATTTCCCTGGAGTCAATTACGTCCCTGCACATTTGACAGAGCTCACTGCAGCCATCAAGCAAGTCATGGAGGAGGAAGGTTTGACACAGAGCGAAGCCTGGATGACCAAGATTTTGCAGCTTTATCAGATCCAGAATATCCACCACGGTGTCATGATGGTTGGTCAGTCGGCTTCTGGCAAGTCAACTATCTGGAGAGTCCTTCTCCAAGCTCTCCAACGAGTTGAGGGTATAGAGGGCGTTCATCACGTTATCGATCCGAAAGTCATGTCAAAAGAAGCACTTTATGGCAGCCTTGATAGCACTACTAGAGAGTGGACTGATGGTCTTTTCACTGGTATTTTGAGAAAAGTGGTTGACAACCTCCGTGGTGAAGAAGGAAAGCGACACTGGATTATCTTTGATGGCGACGTCGACCCAGAATGGGTGGAAAATCTGAACAGCGTGCTTGACGACAACAAACTTCTCACGCTCCCCAACGGTGAAAGATTAAACCTCCCCCCTAATGTTCGCATTATGTTCGAAGTTGAGACCTTGAAATATGCGACCCTTGCAACCGTTAGTCGATGTGGAATGGTCTGGTTCTCCGACGACACCGTGACACCTTCTCTAATGGTCGACCACTATTTGCAAGCATTGGAAACTCGCAATTTCGAAGACCTCGAAGATGAGATCAAAGCTTCGGGTCTTTCTTCTCGTTCGCAGGACACCCAACGGCATGTGGTTGAAACACTAAGGGGTCTTATAAACCGCGATGACTTCCTGCTCCAAGCCTTAGAGGCGGCTATCAAACACAAACACATTATGGAGTTCACATCTGCCCGTGCTCTCGACAGCCTCTTTAGTCTGTTGGCTAAAGCATGCCGAACCATACTAGAGTATAATGTTTACCATCCAGAATTCCCACTTGACCCCGAACAGATAGATGCTTTCATCTCTAAGAAGCTACTTCTGGCTACTGTTTGGAGCTTTGTTGGTGATGGAATGCTGACCATCCGAAAACAATTCGGCGACTTCATCACTAGCATGACAAATATTGACCTTCCAAGTCTTGATGAAACTATCTCTCTGATCGACTATGATGTAGCGCTGCCTCACGCCCAATGGGTGCCATGGCTATCCCAAGTACCGACCATTGATCTCAACACTCATTCAATCACGCAGACCGATGTGATTATTCCAACGATTGACACGGTTCGCCACGAAGATGTCTTATACTCCTGGCTTTCGGAACACAAACCACTGATGCTTTGTGGTCCCCCAGGTTCTGGCAAGACAATGACCTTGTTTAGTGCCCTTCGAAAGCTTCCAGACATGGAAGTTGTTGGCCTCAATTTCTCCAGTGCCACTCAACCGGAACTAATCATTAAGACCTTCGAACAGTATTGCGAGTACAAGAAGACCCTAAATGGCATGGTGCTCTCGCCAACTCAACTGGGCAGGTGGTTGGTCATATTCTGCGACGAAATAAACTTGCCTGCACCTGACAAATATGGAACCCAACGTGCAATCAGCTTCCTGAGGCAACTTGTTGAACAGAACGGCTTTTGGCGCACTTCCGACAGAGCTTGGGTGAGTCTGGAACGAATACAATTCGTCGGAGCTTGCAACCCGCCTGAGGATGTTGGTCGTCATCCGATGGGAGACAGATTCTTGCGGCATGCCCCTGTTGTGCTGGTCGATTATCCGGGAGAACTTTCGCTTACGCAGATCTACGGCACCTTCAACAATGCTGTACTCAAAGTCATTCCTGCATTGAGAGGATTTGGTGATGCGCTGACGCACGCCATGGTCGACTTCTATCTCAAATCTCAAGCCCGCTTTACCCCAGATATTCAGCCACATTATGTTTATTCCCCGAGAGAGCTGACGCGCTGGGTCAGAGGTATCTATGAAGCTATCGCTCCACTTGAACATCTTACTCTGGAAGGATTGATCCGCATTTGGGCCCACGAGGCACTTCGACTGTTCCAGGATAGGCTGGTTGAGGATGACGAACGAGCATGGACGGCCGATATGGTCAAACAAACGGCATTGGAACACTTCCCGACTGCAGATATCGATACTGCTTTACAAGGTCCTATACTCTTCTCGAATTGGCTCTCCAAGAACTATGTTTCGGTAGAGCAGGATCAACTACGTGAATTCGTCAAAGCTCGACTGAGAACGTTCTGCGAAGAAGAGGTCGACGTTCCACTCGTGCTATTCAATGATGTCCTAGAGCATGCGCTCCGCATTGACCGAGTTTTCAGACAGCCGCAGGGACATCTCATCCTTATTGGAACCAGCGGTAGTGGAAAGACCACACTGTCAAGATTTGTTGCATGGATGAATGGGCTGAGCATATTCCAGATCAAGGTTCACGGTCGTTACTCGGCTGAAGACTTCGATGACGACCTGCGTGGTGTGTTGAGAGCCTGTGGTTGCCGTGGTCAAAAGATCTGCTTTATCATGGACGAATCAAATGTTCTGGACTCGGGATTCCTTGAGCGAATGAACACACTGCTTGCCAACGGCGAGGTCCCAGGCCTCTTCGAAGGCGATGAATATTCTGCACTCATGACTGCGTGCAAGGAAGGGGCTCAACGTCAGGGCCTTTTGCTTGACTCTCAAGAAGAACTTTACAAATGGTTCACCCAACAAATCGTGCGAAATCTGCATGTGGTTTTCACTATGAATCCTCCTCAGGATGGTCTTTCGTCAAAAGCTGCCACAAGTCCAGCATTATTCAATCGATGTGTTCTTAACTGGATGGGCGATTGGTCAGATCAAGCGCTTTTCCAGGTGGGATACGAACTTACCCAGCAAATCGACCTGGACAAGCCCAACTTTACGGCGCCTGACAGCATAACAAGAGCATATCATGACCTTGCCTTACCTGCCTCTCACCGCGATACTGTCGTCAATGCAATGGTCTATATCCACTATGCTGTGCAGAAAACAAACGAACGCTTGGAACAACATCAAGGTACAGTGACTTACCTCACCCCTCGACATTACCTGGATTTTGTCACGCAGTTTGGGAAACTCTTCAGTGAGAAACGTGGAGACCTGGAGGATCAACAACGACATCTCAATGTCGGTCTTGAGAAACTACGGGATACTGTGGACAAAGTCTCAGATTTGAGGGCAAGTCTTGCTCAGAAGAAAAAGCAGCTCGAGCTGAAGGACGCCGAGGCGAACGAGAAACTTCAAAAGATGGTTGCTGATCAGCGTGAAGCCGAGACCAGGAAGACTGCTTCTTTAGAGGTACAAACAGCTCTGGAGAAGCAAGAAAAGGAAGTTGCGAGTCGCAAAGAGATTGTGTTGAACGATCTGGCTAAAGCTGAGCCAGCTGTTCTTGAAGCACAGCAAAGTGTTAGCAATATCAGAAGACAACATCTGACGGAAGTCAGATCTATGGCCAACCCCCCATCTGGTGTCAAACTTGCCCTCGAATCAGTCTGCACGCTGCTCGGAAACAAAGTTGATAGCTGGAAGAGCATTCAAGCTATTGTGCGCAAAGACGATTTCATCGCAAATATTGTCAACTATGACAATGAGGCCCAGATGACATCGAATCTGCGACAGAAAATGCGACATGACTACCTCTCCAACGACGACTTCACATTCGAAAAAGTCCATCGTGCCAGCAAGGCTTGCGGTCCCCTTGTGCAGTGGGTTGAAGCACAGGTGAATTATTCTGAGATATTGGACAGAGTAGGTCCTCTAAGGGAAGAAGTTGAACAACTAGAAGAACAAGCCCTTCAGACAAAAGCAGAAGCGAAAGCAATTGAAGAAACCATCATCAAGCTTGAGGGTAGCATTGCGACCTACAAGACAGAATATGCCGCCCTTATCAGTGAGACACAGGCTATCAAGACTGAGATGTCCCGAGTTCAAACAAAGGTCGATCGAAGTGTACGCCTTCTAGATAGTTTGTCGTCTGAACGAGTCAGATGGGAGGCCGCCAGCAAGTCCTTTGAGACACAGATTCAGACACTCGTCGGTGATGTTGTTATTGCCTCCGCATTTCTTGCATATGCAGGTCTCTATGATCAACAATTCAGAAAGAGCATGGTGGATGATTGGATGCATCACATGTCACAATCTGGTATCTTGTGCAAGGCTGATGGTTCAGTCTTGGGCTATCTCTCTTCCGCAGACGAGCGCTTGCAATGGCAACGCCACTCCCTCCCCGCCGATGATCTGTGCATGGAAAACGCCATCATGCTTAACCGCTTCAATCGGTACCCATTGATCATTGACCCCCCTGGCCGAGTCACTGAATTTTTGAAGCAAGAGCATCAAGGACGCAAATTGACTGTCACAAGTTTCTTGGATGACGCCTTCACGAAGCAACTTGAAAGCGCCCTTCGTTTTGGTAATCCGATTTTGATTCAAGATGCGGAATACCTAGATCCTATCTTGACCCATGTTTTGAACAAGGAGTATCAAAAGACAGGTGGACGAGTCCTCATACAATTGGGCAAACAGGAGATCGACTTCTCGCCCAGCTTCCAACTCTATCTGTCGACTAGGGATCCATCAGCAGCGTTCGCTCCGGATGTATGCAGCAGGACAACTTTTATCAACTTCACCGTCACCCGCAGCAGTCTTCAAACGCAGTCACTGAACGACGTTCTTAAGGCTGAACGACCAGATGTTGATAAGCGACGTACTAATTTGGTCAAGATGCAAGGAGAGTTCGATACAAACCTGAGACAATTAGAGAAACGACTTCTCCAGGCACTAAACGAATCTAGAGGCAATATCCTCGACGACGACAATGTTATCCAGACTTTGGAGACCCTGAAGAAAGAAGCCGCTGTCATCACAAAGAAGGTGGCTGAAACCGAAGGGGTAATGGCAGAGGTTGAACGCATCACCCATAGTTACAGCCAAATTGCCAATGCGTGCAGTGCCATTTTTGCATTGCTAGAACAATTGCACCATCTCAACCATGCCTATCGATTCTCATTACAGTACTTCCTCGATATCTTCAACTTCGTTCTGCATCACAATCACCATTTGACGAACAAGACGGACTACCAAGAACGTGGCGAAATCATTCTAAAAGATATTTTCGTGGAGACTTACAGACGCACATCCCTGTCGCTATTGCAGAAGGATCGTATTACGCTTGCCATACTGCTCGTCCGAGCCATGCCCTTTGACCTTGATAGGACTGCACTTGAGTTGATTCTTGACGATCGGCCACAGTCTCGTGATGGCAGTCCATTCGATACAAGTCAAGAAGATGTGCTGGCTGCTGTGAGACGACAGTCTGTCTTCAGGAAGGAATTGATTGACCCCTTGAGCTCATCTTGGAAGCAATTTATGTCTGCAGAGCGTGCCGAGCATTGTGTGCCGGTCGTCTGGGACGTACAGGACAATGCTGTCAACGAGAACCTGTACAAGTTGCTCCTGGTCAAGCTTGCCAGACCAGACAGATTCCTCCCTGCTGCTGAGACTCTAGTTATCAGTGTGCTAGGTCCAGAGATTTTCCAAGGCAGCGATGATCTGGGAACCATTGTCCACCAGGTCACATCTACTGTTCCCATCGCACTCTGCTCGAACCCCGGTTTCGACGCGAGTTACAAAGTGGATGCTCTGGTTGAGAAGCAAAAAGCAACTTGTGCTAATGTTGCAATGGGCTCTGAAGAGAGCGTTGCCAGCGCTGACAAGGCAATCACAAGCGCTGCATCAAATGGGTCCTGGGTACTGATCAAGAATGTCCATCTTGCGCCTCAATGGCTACAGAGTCTTGAGAAACGAATGTCAGCGCTCAAAGCTCACAGCGATTTCCGGTTGTTCTTGTCCATGGAGTCGAGTCCCAAGATCCCCGTCAATTTGATCAGAGCCTCCAGGTCTCTGGTCTATGAACAGCCCGCAGGCATTCGGGCCAATATGAAGGACACTCTGACCGTTCTTTCCGATCGTGGCACTCGAACACCTGTTGAAAAGGGTAGATTGTACCTTCTCCTCTGCTTCCTGCACGCGCTTCTGCAGGAACGATTGAGATATGCACCGACCCTTGGTTGGAAAGGACTTTGGGAGTTCAACGACAGTGACTACGAATGCTGTTCATTCATCATTGACTCGTGGATTGATTCGATCGCTCAAGGACGGTCAAATGTTGCACCTGTGAAGTTGCCGTGGGATTTGATTCGAACATTGATTGCAGAGATGTACGGAGGCAAGATCGACAATGAGGAAGACTTTTCACTGCTCAAGGATATTGTGCGCAAGATCTTCGATCCGGCAGCTTATGAGAACGACCATGAGCTCGTGTCGATTCCAGATGGACAGTCACTGAAGGTACCCACGGGTACAACTATTCGCGATTTCCTTGGATGGGTGGACAAACTGCCCGAGCGTGAGCCACCTACCTATCTGGGGCTCCCCTCCAACGCCGAGAAGCTGTTGTTGATGGGACAAGGACGCGAAACCATAAGCAATCTGGCACGGATTACGGACTTGCTCGAGGAAGGGGAACATGTGGATCCAGCTGACGAGACGAGAGACAGCTAAAAGGGGGGGGATCACTATCAACATTGGTCTTTTACAAAAACTGTCATCTTTATGATTATCGCAAGCACGGATACATGTCTGTTTTGGAGTGGGAAGGAGCTTTCTTGGTTGGGGATGGAATGATTATTGGCTTCCTTCGCTACATAGTATTAAATAGCGCATGGCGTTGAGGGCGTTGAGCATTAGGTCAAGAACTCCTTTCTTTGAGGCTCTAAGGACCTCGATCTTACGTAGAGTTCACTTCATAGTTATGTATGAGCACCCAGGTTCTCAGCTGCATGATCTCCAGGATATTTTGTGCTTATAATGTGCTTCATGCGAAAATGATGCATCGAATATTGCAAGACATTTCAGACATAAAGCAGACGTGGGGTTCACGTGACCAGAGCACGTCCGGAACAGTTTCCTAATTAGAATCGAGATAAAACTAACCACTCCAGAAAAGGCGAAGTTGATGGATGCGCCAGGTGTTCACCACGATTTGGAAGCAGTAAACCTGGCTGTTTGACTGTGGACCTACTACGATCCTCCTGCGTAGTCAACATCTTGAAATCTGTCCTGACCCTAACCGGAAGGCAGCAGTTCGTCTTTGTTCAGCATGTCCTCCTAGCCGTTGCAACTGCGGCCAACTCTCCAATTCCACCATCCATTCGTGGTAATTACACATATCATGGCCACTAGAAACAGCCTTGACGATGAGGCAGGGCATATTGACTTCCAAGCAGCCAGAATATCAGATGCCCCTCCAATACTCTCACCGGTGACCTCCTTTCCTCCGTTGCATGCCCATATGGCGGCCGACCTCGTGCCGTCCATCGCAATCGACCCCATTGCGTTGATCACGACAGAATGCATTACCATCACCTCAGCTATGCGCAAACATGCGCGCTGGTCACAATCTTCGGTGTCAGCCATCCTCGGCGGAGGCGCCTCTCGAGCCCAAGAGAAGGAAATCCAACGCTCGGGCTCGCAGAGTCGTCGTGGAGGAGGAAAAGGCCCAGGCCCCGTCATATCAGACCCGGGAAAGGCGAGGCTCAGTGTCCCCAACGCGTCCGACGATGAGAATGTTAGTCTGGCCAGTCGATGGGGGCTGCGGGGGAAGAAGGGAAAGAGCTTGCAGGACAATCCTCTTCTCTCGGCCTTTGCCCGCCTGAGGAGAGATCTGGCCGGCTGCAGGGATGTGTCCACCGTCGATGCACCTGAGCTGCTGCACCCCTTTCTACAGGTCATACGGAGCTCGTCAACAAGTGCGACTATTACGAGTTTGGCGGTCATCTCCATCACCAAATTCCTCTCCTACAACATCATCACAATGCAGAGCCCTAGGATTGCGCTGGCTATGCATCTGCTCAGTGCGGCCATCACACACTGTCGCTTTGAAGCCAGTGACACATCGGCTGACGAGGTGGTTTTGCTGAGGATACTGAGGTTGATGGAGAGTGTCATTTCACGACCAGAGGGACAGCTGCTGGGCGATGAGAGCATTTGCGAGATGATGAGTACGGGGTTGAGCATGTGTTGTCAGGCCCGGCTGTCCGAGGTACTCCGGAGGTCAGCCGAGATGGCCATGGTCACCATGTGCCAGGTCGTCTTCGGCCGACTGAAGTCCTTGAAGGTCGAAGAAGTTCCTCAGACTAGGAGTCGATCGAACACGAAGACCACACTGTTGAGTGGGGCGGACGAGCTCAAGATCGAACCCCCCATGACTGGCAGTGTCATGGGGAACGGTGAACTTGAACGGCCCAGCTCCGACGTCGAGGGTCGGGCTAGTGCTGAGCCTGGGACTGAACCAAGAGATCCGTCTGCTGTTCCACAAACAACCGTGCCCGCCATCGCGGAGAACGAGTTTGAGAATGTCGAACCTTACTCTTTACCATCTATCAAGGAGCTTTTCCGGGTCTTGATTGGGCTGCTTGACCCACACGATAAGGCTCATACTGATCCAATGCGAATCATGGCTTTACGGATCATTGATGTCGCCCTGGAGGTCGCCGGGCCTTCTATAGCTCGACAACCTACTCTTGCGGTGTTTGTGCAAGACGATCTTTGTCAACATTTGTTTCAGCTCGTCCGATCGGACAACATGTTTCTCTTGCACAGCTCCCTACGCGTTGCAGGCACATTGCTCACCACCTGCCGGCCGTTGCTAAAACTACAGCAGGAGTTATTTCTATCCTACTTAGTGGCGTGCCTGCATCCCCGTGTTGATATCCCTCAAGAGCCAGGGATCGACCCATCCCTATATGAAGGAGTACCCCAAGCTCCGAAGCTGGTCAAGCCTAGTCCTTCTCAACCCAGCAGTGGTAGGTCCACGCCTGTACCAATCAAGGACCGGCAAAAGTTGGGGCTTGAAGGGGGATCCAGAAGGCCTGAAGCTCGAGAAGCCATGGTCGAAGCTGTCGGGACTTTGGTGAGGATACCGACTTTCATGGTGGAGCTTTTCTTGAATTACGATTGTGACGTCGACAGACAAGATCTCTGCGAAGACATGGTTGGCTTGTTATCGAGAAATGCGTTTCCGGACTCGGCTACCTGGAGCACAACCAATGTTCCCCCTTTGTGCCTCGACTCATTGTTGAATTTTGTGTCATTTATGGCTGAGAGGCTCCATCAGCCGACACCGGAGGGAGCAGACCGAAGGATAGAAAAGATACGACAGCAAAGAGTACAGAAAAAGATCATCAAAAGTGGTGCTACACAATTTAATGACGACCCAAAAGCAGGCGTGGCCTTTCTGGTGAAAAATGGGGTCATCAAAGATCCCGACGATCCCCTGCAGATTGCACAGTTCTTGAAGGGAACCTCGTACGTCTCCAAGAAAGTCCTCGGAGATTTCATTACCAAGAAATCAAATGTTCGACTCTTGACAGCATTTATTGGTTTGTTCAAGTTCGAAAACAAGAGGATAGATGAAGCTCTTCGTGAATTACTTGGATCTTTCCGTCTTCCTGGCGAATCAGCTTTGATCGAGCGAATTGTCAGTACATTTACTGAGAAATACTGCGAGGAAGCAGCTCCTGAAGATATTGAAGATAAGGACGCCGCTTTCGTCCTCTCATATGCTATCATTATGTTAAACACCGATCTTTACAACCCAAATGCCTCAAAGGGGCAGAAGCGGATGACAGCCGAGGACTTCGGGAAGAACCTTCGTGGAGTCAATTCGGGCAAGGATTTTCCTCCAGAGTTTCTCCAAGAGATTTACGATGCCATTAAAGAGAACGAGATTATCCTCCCTGACGAACATGACAATAAGCATGCGTTTGAATATGCTTGGAAGGAGCTATTGATGAAGACGACCGATGCTGGTGACCTCGAGTTATGCAACACAAATGCCTTTGATGCAGAAATGTTCAAAGCGACTTGGAAACCGATCATTGCGACGCTATGCTATGTCTTCATGTCGGCTTCCGATGATGCAGTCTTCTCTCGCGTGGTTGTGGGTTTCGATCAATGTGCTCAGATCGCCGCCAAGCATGGGATTACTGAAGCGTTTGATCGGATCATCTACAGCATCAGCCAAATTAGTGGTCTGGCCGCAGAAGTTCCTCCCAGCACATCGTTGAACACGGAGGTCCAAGTCGGAAAGAAGAGGGTAATGGTCAGTGAGATGGCAGTGCGACTTGGACGTGACTTCAAAGCGCAGTTGTCGACGGTCCTCTTGTTCAGGATATTGTCCGGAAACGAAGACGCCGTCAGCGCCACGTGGATTTACGTTGTGAGAATTCTGAGGAATCTTTTCGTTAATTCGTTGATCACATTGCCGACAATTGAAGGCAGCCGACTTTCGGCGCTTGAAGCTATTCCCCTACAACCTCCGTCACAGGTGATCGATAGGGATGGAAGGCTGAGCGACAGTGGCATCTTCTCGACGTTCACATCCTATCTTTCCAGCTATGCTGCCGATGACCCTCCAGAGCCATCTGAAGAGGAGCTCGAGAACACTCTGAGCTCGGTTGATTGCGTCACAGCATGTAATGTCGATGGTGTCTTGCGACACATTGCTGCTCTACCTCCGGCTCAGATCAAATCTCTAGTCGCTGCTCTTCTGTCACAGATGGACGAGTCATCCCCAGTTGTTACGGTCAAACCAGAGCGCCCCATCCCTGTGACGGTAAGGGTTAACGGACACCGTATGCCCAAGGCAGGACCAGAATACGACCCGGGCACATTGTTCCTTCTCGAATATGCGACGCTACTTACGCTGAGGGACGAAGAGACAATAGCTGCTGCCGGCGAGGGTTTGACTGGAATCCTCCAAAATTATGTTCGGGATGCTACCAATTTGCACCCACTTGCAGCATCAAGAGTCGTCCATTATCTCCTGGAGTTGTTACGTCACAGCTATGTAAGTGATATATCATTCAGGAATTCCGCGGAAACTGACATCGAGCAGACCCACGATTTCATGCGTGCACCAGTGGTCATGCATGCTATCTCAAGTTTCGACGACAACGTGCTCGACCGAACTGCCCCCACTGTCATGCAGGGCCTGGCTCGTATCATATCCCAGCCAGATTCTCTACGGAATGAAGTCACTAAATCACCGGATTTCTGGTCTACCTTACAAAGGCTCCACCAGCACAAGACTGAGGCCGAGCATGTATTCGAGATCTTGACTACCCTTGCCACTTCTCGGCCTACGGCGCTGACGGCAGATAATTACGAAGCCACAATCTCTCTTGCTAACGACTTCGCATCCGCCGGCTCTATTGGATCCATCC
Organism: Exophiala aquamarina CBS 119918; assembly: GCF_000709125.1. Classification (NCBI taxonomy): domain Eukaryota; kingdom Fungi; phylum Ascomycota; class Eurotiomycetes; order Chaetothyriales; family Herpotrichiellaceae; genus Exophiala; species Exophiala aquamarina. Next base: position 558,410 of record NW_013550581.1, read on the forward strand.
AGGAGAAGCGGAAAGACTTTGCTGCCAAGCGAGGCCATCAGGCCAAACCTGCTAGACCCGAGGATATCATCGTTGTACAGCGTGCAAACAAAGCCATTGGGCTCATTTACCAGCTCACAGATCTAACGCCGTCTTTAATCGAACAATCTCATCTCGAACGTCGGGAGGCATGGGCGGCAGACTGGAGCCCCGTCTTCCGCGCCCTATGCGCGCAGTGTGTCAATCCTTGCCGCGAAGTCCGTCATCGGGCTCTATCCGCCCTCCAACGGGTTCTTCTGGCTGAAAACGTCGCTGACAAAGAGGACCATACAGAATGGACTGCTATTTTCGACGAAGTCCTGTTCCCCCTCACGCTACGTCTGCTAAAGCCGGAAATCTACCAGCTCGACCCCGTGGGAATGAACGAAACCCGAGCACAGGCGGCAAGTATTCTGTGCAAGATCTTCCTGCGCTACCTCGAACGACTGGCCAACTGTGGCCGTTTGCCCGATATTTGGGTCAAGGTGCTTGAGCTGCTCGATCGCCTGATGAATGCGGGCACCGAGACTGATGCACTGGCTGAAGCTGTCAGAGAAGGAGTCAAGAACGTTCTGCTAGTTATGGATGGCACGGGCTACCTGGAACGAGACGGCAATCCTGCAGGTGTGGCTCCACCCCATATCGAAGTGCCACAGCCCACATCATTAGCACCTGGTGGTGGAGATGTCGCCAGCAATGAGCCAGAGGACGAAGACGAAGACCGAAACGAAGCTGATGAGGCTGGAGACCATAGCGGAGAAAACACTAAGCACGCCCAGCAGGGTAAGAACACAGCGCAACCTGCGAAAATCATGGTGTGGCAAGAGACCAACAGGCGCTTGGATCGGTTCCTACCGGGCCTCATGGAAGAGCTGTTTCCTGCTCCTTCCCCCCCTGCTCCTGCTCCTGCTGATGATGTGCCGGAGCAGCAGCAGCAGCAGCAGCAAGAAGGAGTTGAGCCAGGGAGTACGATGGTGCCGGTTCGTGGTGGTCATCCCCGCTAGCTAGCTAGCGAATTAACTAATTAGTTAGGCAGGCGGGCAAGCTTAGTAATGGAGGCTAGGCCAAGGGGAACGAAGCATAAGTTGCCCCAAAGTGTCGGTCACTACGCAGTCATGTGACTAGTAGGTTAGCAGGTGGCTAATGCAAATGTATATTCGACGCTGGTAGCTGTCATGCATGGTGTATGTATATAGTAGTAGTAGTAGTAGTAGTAGTAGCAGTAGTAGTAGCGGTAAGGCGTGAGTAGAGCGAGTCATTGAATGCTGAGAGCACGCGGGCCAAAAAACCGTATTTTTGGGCTTTGACATCTATCCGTCTACCTAGCCATGTATCTCTGCTATTGACTCAGGTGAAGGCATTCGTCCGAAATCGAATTTTACCTCTGGCCTGCCTGCTGGACCTTGTTCCCGTTACGTGCGTTTCGTGGCATTCCTCCATGCGGCCGATAACCAATAGATAGGCTGGCTGCTCGGGCTAAGGCATGTTGGTTTGTTCCGTCCATGCCATATCATTATTGAATCATAGTCAGTCGCACTGAAACCTCTGGTATTCATTCCACTAATATTTTGAAGTCCAGATTCATATCTTCTGCGTAGTCCTGGCGATCGTCACCGCCAATGTCATGCTTGTCAGATACCGGACTTTTCGACGCTGGCGTTGTCCCTTGCCTTTGGACTGGGAACATCAGTACCATTAACGCCATTGGATGATAGGTTAGTGTCTTGTTTTCCCGCACCTTGAGACTTCTTCTCCGCGCAATCGCACTTGAACCGCTCTCTGAACTCCTCGGTACTCAATTTTCCTATCACCTTCAGAGCCGACTTGCTGGCGCGGACTTTGGCATATCGAGCACCCTGGCCCCCACTCCTTGCAATGACCTTGCCGTGAACAAGCCAGCCCACGTGGACAATGACTCCCGTGACAGCCTCGTCTCCGGCCCCGTCCGCGTTGTTTCCCCCACTAGTCGAGGGCTCAGAGAATTGCCTGAGGACCTCTGCAGAGGTATTGTAGCATTTGAACTTTTCTCTGAGAAGCCGCATCAGGTATGTAATAGGATGACGATTTGCAAAGGTGTCATACGCGCGGATGTCTTTGAAAAACCACAACACGTGCTTGTCGAAGAACTTCTCGATCTCGCCAAAGTCGAACCCAGAATCCACCAAAACGGCACCGAGATAGCTTTCCACTAAATCTGCGAGTGATTTCGGAGGTGGTGTCGTTAGCTTGGTCCAGAAGTCAGGCTTCACTCCCTCCACCTTGTACATGGCGTCCACCTCTGCCGCATACTTGGTGATTTCGGCGAACAGGGATGGATTCGAGGCTGACATGAGCCTATTGAAGCCCAAAGTGACTGCAAGTGCGGCCAAGAACTTGTTGGATACCATGGCCATCTTATGTTCGGTGAGCCATTGAGGACCACGCGTCTCGTTGTTGGAGAAGAGCCACCATATGCAGACCCAGTCGAGGCATGCATCTCCGAGAAACTCCAGACGTTGGAGATCTGGGACAGGTGAATTCTGATCAGAGGAATGTGTAAATGCCGAGCGCAACAACCGCGGGTGTTTGAAGCGATAGCCGGTGACGTTTTGGACCTTACGAGCAAGATCAAGGGCCACAGGGTCACTCAAGAGCAGACTCCAGTCTGGAGCTTGATACATGGGTGCGACTTGCTGCCACGTAGAGATGTCATGGTTTTCATCTTCTACCAGCTTGGTAATGGCTTGTATTCCAAGGTCAAATTTCCGAGAGGTAGGCAAGTGACGCGTAGTCATGATGGAAGCCCCAATCACCGCTTCGCAAACGTCAGCGATAGTCTTCTGTCCCAATGCATGGCTGCGTCGCTTCCCTGTCAATTTGATTTTGCGGCCTTTGGTTTGACACAGGAATTCAGGATACCATGTGTCTCGCCACTTTTCAGCAGAACCACTTCGAATATATTGAAAGAGTTCGTACTCCGGCTTTGAAGCTACTGAGTATAGCCGTCTGTTTGAGAGCATCTCCATACGTTTGCAATGCATACCCTCTTCATTGCAAGTTGTGCGATTGAAGACAGTGATTGTTGTCATCATCTTGAGAAGAGAATCGCCAATAAATTCCAGACGTTCATAATTTGAGCTCACCTGTCGGTATGCGTCGGAGAAGTCTTCCATATTGATGACATTGTCATCTTGGATATCATGGCCCTTATCGGCTTCTGCGTTACTGTCCTGCGTGAACGCTTGCAGTGCGAGATCAAGCGGAATATGTAGGAGGTCAAGTTTGTGTAAAGCTTCGCCAACGACCAGGAAGCTTTCCAGCTTATGGAGAACAGAAGGCAAGAGTTGGAGAACACTTGCGTTCTGAAAGGATAGTCTGCCAATTTCCAACGGCTGTGGTGCAATGTAACACAATGCCATTCGAGTATGATCTTCCGGAGCTTTGTCCAGCCAATTTCGGCCTGACATGATGACGGTAGCTTCGAGAACAGGCTGATCAGGGTCATACCTATCAGCAGACGTCTTCATCCCGTGGGTCTTTGCACGATATGTGCTATCACTGAACTCAATAATAGTTCCCTTGTGCTTCTTTCTGATTTGTGCTGCACTTGCTGGGGGCGGATCCCAGATGGAGACATCTTGAACAACTTTATGAGTGAAATAATGAAAGTTTCCACTGCCGGGGTCAACGAGATATTTCTTGACCCAGTGGTTGCCCTGCTTTCGACTGGTCTGAGCTGACCAACGTTCTCGTTCTGGTGAGAAAGCTTTTCTCAGCTCTTCAAAATCAACCAAAGATTCGAAATCGAGGTCATTTAATCTGCTAGCTTCCTCCATATTGTCCGAACGGCCTGGAGCTGGTGCCACCCAATAACTCATGAGATGTGGCTCTGGTTCGTATACTTTGTTGAAAATGTCTTCGAAGACAGCATTGAGGGTAAATTTTGTCAATCCTTCAACCTGCTCAGCAGATACCGCAACGGGGTGACCACAGCGCTCGAAGATGACATGATGCTCGACGTTGTCTTCTAAGAAAACAGAAAACCTCGGTATTTCTGGAAGTAGTGCACGAGTGAAGAGCAGAAAGTGACGGTACTCAGAGCGATTGGTTGGAATAAACACAACAACACGGGTAGCGTGCAATGCTGTTGGCGCACTCAGAGTTGTCCCGTTCTCTAGCCAGAAGTCGGGTTTCAATTTCTTCTTATAGTCATCTTTGTTCTCAGGAACGGCGAGCCGTTTATTCAAATTCGCCGGCTTCATTTTTCTGAAGATGCTGTCAAGATTTTCGTCCAAGAGTTCTGCTGCACGCAATTTGTAACAGCAGTTCAATGCTGCGGAACGCTTCGCCATGACCTTATTTCGCCGGGGATCGCCGATGGCTCCTTTGACTTGCATAGCCTTTTTGTCTTCTGTGGCAGGAAGAATGACTTTGTATCTGAACATATTACCCTCAGCAGCAATCATCTCTTGATATATTTCAGCTGATTTTGCATCTGCCTTGGTTTGCAAAGAATGAACGTATCGACTCAGCAATACTAGGGAATTGTTCAGGTTGGCTTTTACCCCTGTGACAGTTTCGAAGCACTGAGAACTAGCATCTTCTTCAATGAGCTGCTTCAGCTTTGATCCCTTCCCTAGCTTTCGGTCAGGAGGTAGATGCCGACAGAAGTCTTTGATGAAGTTATCCATTTCGATTGCGTAGTGGATCGTAGATTCATGATCCGGGTTATGCTCTCCAAGCATATGGGCGTACGTTGAGCCTTTCATTCGTGCACGCCCTCTCGACTGCATGTACTGGATGGGTGTTCTGTACAAGTCAAACCGGACGACAAAACTGCATTCAGGTATATCAATGCCTTCTTCGGCTACGTTTGTGGCAAAGATCAGATTGATCCCACCATCGCGAAATCTTTCCATGACTGCTTCCTGATCTTTCCATGAGCTTGAGTCAGTCCCTGGTTGGCCCACACCAATTAAAACACCAGGCCGTAGATTTTCAATGTCCAATAGTTTGAAACAATCACAGAGAACGAATGCTGACAGTCTTTCAGTCAGGAAGACAATGGTCTTGGTGGTTGGAGCCTGTGAGTATTGATGACGCAGTTCGTCATAAAGAACGCGGAGTTTGGGTGAAAATTCATATTCACTTTCGATATCTGGCGGGCCGAAGTGGTGACGGTTCACAAGGGCAACAGCATCTTGAACCGAATGGAGTAGGCTTGCCTTCTGCTCTTCCGTCGCTTGAAGATAGCAGTCACTGCGCTCCAGATAGTTCGTAATTCTGGTGGATTCATGTGACTCGTGGGACGAAGCCAGGGCGTGCTTCCATACCCTATCTGCTGCCCAAGATCCAAGTTCTTTAGTTGCAGATCGTGAAAAGTTGAAAAACCGCTTCAAGTCATCGACGAAGCCACATAGTGCTCGAAGTGAACTACATAGCTCTGTATCATATTCGTGTTGGAGCTCAGGATATTGCCAGAAGACGTCCTTGGCTCTGGGGGCAAAGACTTCGAAAACAGATGGATCATTGGTGGTGACGATTTTGCTTTGCAGACGCTCCTCGAGATCTTTCGCTACTTGAGCAACATCGCCATGTTTAGAGTCAACGGGCGATGCAGTCATACCAAAAATGCGCGGTCGACGACCGTTAGCTCCAAGGTAGTGGTCTCGGATAATGTTTGAGTAGGGGTGCTTCTTCTTACAGTGGTGGGCTTCATCAAAAATTAGAAGGGATATCTGATCAATTTTGAGGTAGGAATGTGACAGGCAGCTGTCGAGGACGGCCGGGGTACAAACAACTACATCGTAGTCTTGAAAGATTTTGTCCCAAACTGGTCGGCTCCATAAGTTCTCGCTAGCATCTCCAAAGAGAGAAATGACAGGATTGGGGAGATTGACCTCGAGGAAGCGGGCTTGCTGCCTGGCCAGATGGACGCTATTGACCAAGAAAAAGACAATCTGAGGTGGTTGCCCATCAGCCCGGTTTATGAGCTCTTGTTCAAGGATGTACTTGATCAGCAAGGCAGCGATGAGAGTCTTGCCACTCCCGGTGTCAAGAACAGCAATGATATTCTCCTCCTTTGCTCGGTCGAAGAGTTCTTGCTGATACTCCCGCGCTTTGTCGATGAGGCTTTCATAGCCCGCCGCGCTGGCTTTTTGTGAAGGCGTTTGATCACTGGAGAGCTGTTGGGCGATTTCGGCTTGGACAAAATTGCTGAAGGCCAATGAGTTTGCCGTCTTTTTCGTGTCGAGGGAGTGCGTGGTGACGTCTGAACCGGTGTCGCTATCCACATCCAGGTCTTCAAAGCCAGTGGATAGATGTGGATCCATGTTCGTCGTGATGATATTGATCGATCAACAGCAAACTTGGAGATGGAGGAATCTTCGTCATAGCAGAATGCAGATTGGAGTGGTGGGAGAGTGACAGGTCAGCAAGGACAACAGCTCCAAGGACCCTCATCACTATAGTGATTTTGTCGCAGTCATCAAGGCCACTGACTGACGAAGGAAAGGTACGCAGGAGTTGCGATAAAAGATCTAGTTTTAGCCCGCGCGGAGAATTGCAAAGCAAACAGACGATAGGTCGACTGGCGGGTTCAGGCTGGTTACACAAGTGGCAAGATACTGAAAGTGCGAGCAGTGTCGACTAACTATACAGTGCAGTGCGTGTGTGAAGGACCGTGACCCTGAGAGCACCTACCTGACGCATAGTGAAATGTGGATGAGTGCCATGGCGTGTTCGTGTTCAAGCCCGACTTCTCCCCTCGATATCACTTTTGTTGAATTGGGAAGAGATGAAGTAATTAGAGAGCAGCAATTGCTTGTTCTCGAGTGGAGGTGGATCGACAGGGGGATAAAGACGGAGATGGAGTTGACGAGTTGCAGTTGTCGATAAAGAACAATGCACGTTCCAGGTCCTTCAGGTAAGGCGATTCCTCCTCGCGGGGGCAAAGGGGCACCTAATCAAGCCTGCGTTTAACCCCGTCGGCTCCCCCGGCCCCTGTCGGCCATGATATCATTCTCGCTACCTCTTCCAATGTTGAGTACTGAGTAATGTTGAGCGAGCTACATCTCGTGGCCACCCGCCATTCATTGTGATACAGAACAATTGATAAGGTCAACATGATTCACATCCTTGCGGCAATGGCCGCTTTTCTCTGTTTGGTTTCCGCACACGGCTCCCATTCGCAAGAAGACCTTGCCAATCCTGCCGAAGACTGGGCTCTCTACCACATGCAAGAAGAACACCGTACGCAACGCCAATCACAATGCCGTACATATGCACTTACTGATGTCCTCCCGGTGTAGATATCTCTAATTTCGATCCTTCGTCCTTCTTCTCCCTCCATGACTTCAATAATGACGGTGCTTGGACCCCAGACGAGGTCCGGCGCACTTACGGCCTCGATGATGAGTCTTTACAATCCACAGCGGCCGACACCAAAGACCGCGTCGTTCTTGACGTATTCAAGATCTTTGATCCTGTTGGCACAGGCCTGATCACACGTGATGCATGGCTCGACGCGATTCGCGCTGGAAAACAACTGCCAGATTCGAAATTGGGCCCCGGCCACCACGGCGATGACGAATATGAATATGAAATCCACCATTTCGAGAAATTCCACGACGAGAATACTGTGGTGGAAGACCTGATCCATCCGGAAGACATTGAGCATTTCAGAAAACATGAGATGAGAGAGGACGAGGAGGCCCGGGTTCTGAGGGAGCAGCAGCAAAACATCGTGGAGAGGAATATCCCCTTAAAGTTCAAGAAGCAACTATGACACTGATAAAGCTTGATTGATGATTGGCATGTTGTACGATTACTTGTAAAGGACGGGATATGGACTCATGTTGCGATAGAGAAAAAGAGTTTCAGACATTCGGCTTGATCTGGATATCAAAAACACAATGCATGACGCCAGGTGCATATGTCTTCACCTGATGGACATTGGTGCATGAAACATGGCTCTCGTTCTCTCCCTCCATCGCTTTAGCAAGTCCGTCGATCTCCTGCTCGATCTTCGCCACCGTTCCATCGATCTGATGCACATCGACATTCTCATGGACGTGCAACCAGGTTTCCTTGTCCTGAGCATCTGTCCCCCTGACCAAGGCTACTGCATTCTCCCAACTTCCTCGCGAGCTTGGAAGAAGTCCCATATTTGCATGCCTAATGTTCAAGCCCTGCTTCAACGGACCTAGGGCTTTCAACTCGTCGTGAATGTCCCTCATGACTTTTGCCGACCATTGATTGTCCCCGAGGAATGCGACACATCTGACTTCCCTGCCGCCCCCTTCCTTGATGCCCTCGGCCAAGTTTTCGGCCAGCTGTGGAATGCTCATGCCCAGCATGCTCCCTTCCCCGTCGACTTGAAGGACAAGGCACCTCCACCCATTGGCCTCACAGCCTCTCCTGAGTCCCTCGATGCTCCAAGGATTGATGTCCCAGCCCCAAACAGTCCGAATACCTCGTTTGAGGTAGCAAAAGGCAAAATACCCAATTCCCACGTAGAAATCAACCACATCGATGTTCCGCATAGCCTCTCCAAGCTCCGTCTCTGTAAGTCCTTGAAAAGCTGACATCGATTCTCCAGATCCTGGATCAAGACCTAGTATCCTCGCCTTCTCAGTGATATTACCCCGGCTAAACATGGTGTAGACCGGAGCCCAGCACTGCGTGATGCCCTTATGCTGAGAAGTCGACACCCAGAACGCTTGTTGAAAACTGTCTTCTCCAGGGGTCGCGCTGACCTTGTCGTCAATTTTGCCCGCACCCCAGTCACCAAAGAGAGGGACAAGTCCAGATGGGCTTCGTAGTACATTCTTCGTCCTTCGCGGGCCTCCACAATCAGTGTCCGTGGCCTTGTCTAATTCTACAACCTCATCGGCTGCAATCGGGGCATTAATCGCCATCCGACTAATTCCCATGCCAGCGAACCCACCTTCGACAACTTTTCGAAACAACTCTTTCCTGTCTGCTTCACTCAACGCCTCGTAGGCACTCTTCCAGCGCGGCGAATGCGTGGAGAAATTGTATGGTAGTAATAGTAACGGCGGATAGATAGTGAACCGCTTTGGCAGATCAGATATCCCCAGTGTCGATTCTTCAGTCCTCCCGATCTCAGTTGATTCCTCCATCACTGGAATATTCTTGGCGGCGCAGAATAATAAAATCCCCTTTCTCAAGGGATTGGCTTGTTGTTTGCATTTCCTCTTTTTGGGTCCATCATGAGCCATCTTGAATCCATACGACCCCGGCCCAAGGTCCCAAAATATGCACCCTCACGGGTCTGAGATTATGGTAGGGCTCGAAGGGGAGTCTATAGATCTCATAGCCTAGCATCAGGAAGACATAGCCACAAAAGGGTACTCATTACTGTTTTCTTCGAGATGAATTCTCCCATGGAACGACGTCAAAAAGAGAAATTCAGCCTTGTGGGCGGTCAGTACGTCATCGTAAGGCTGAGTTTTATATCAGCCATCTCGTTCCCTCGAGACGTCTTACCTTCCCTCTTTCCATCGCGCTGTGGAGCCCATCGAAGCAGGAATGGTGCCTACACTAATCTTCTCCTTCTCCTGCATACTCAGTCCTACCTGCCTGGAAGCGAATGAAGTGACATTCTTGCGACTTGAACGCGTAGCCCATTTGGCTCCTTTTCCAGTACCACTGCTTGTTTCAATGAATTGCTAGACCCTTCTTTCTAAGGGAGAAGGGCACGCGTGCCTAGATATCTAATTCAGTGAGGTTGGAAATGCCTAAGGAAAGAGTCCCAGCATGCGTGCCGTCTCCATCGGACAATTCTGTCAACAGGGTGATTTCCGGAAAGGTGTTCGAATACAGTGAGGACTCTTCTTTGACATCAGTACAGCTTTAGTGATATATGCCTCCATATCCAGCGTCTTGAAGCACGGGTATTCTTCAGGGACCTCAGAAGAAGTGCTTGTGCGATCAGTGGCGAACACATTGATTCCCAAAGCGGCGATATTTTTCCACAATCTGTGTCGAATCTTCGTCGCGTTCAAAACCCGGTCCTGAATGCTGTAAGACTTGTATAGTTGTGGTAGAGAATCTTCTTACCTCAGCAGGCAGGCCCGAGCTCGTGGCCCTCTATGGGGACTTCCTGGAGAACCATCGCAGAGAGGCTTTGAAACTTTTGGAAACGACATGAATGTACATTTGACGCCTGGGATCTGGCCCATGCCACGCGTCATACCCTGATTCAGTAGAACCAGCTGGCCAGAATAGTAGGTCGAGGTCCTTATGTCGAAGAACCAAGAACGCGCCAAAATTGGAGGACTACGCGAATTTCTTGCTGATCCTGAGTCGTGGTGGGATAGTCTGAAATCGATATCTCTTGCTCGGTAAATGCGAGAGCATCAGATAAGTAGCAGCTACTGAGTTAGAAGCGGACTAAATTGGGTAGGTCCTTGGACAGGATCTCCAGCAGCTTCGAAGAAGGATTTCTTGGATGTACTTCAGTATATTTCTTATTCTCTATCTTCAAATGCCTTATTATTTTCATGCTGTCGCTGCCATAGATCTGGAATACCCATCCTGAGAAGGGTGTTCGCAGCTATGTGTCGTTGATGTCATCAGGTGATCTTGGATCTCTCGTCTGAGATCTTGACAAACGCCCATGATATTCTCCAGACCACAAGGTAAATATTTTGCGTCCCATAATCCTTTAAACCGTCGGCGTCGCAAGCAGGAGAGAGCGTCGGGCCGAACCTCCACGCTAACTTCTGTGCAAGTTGGCGCCCAGCAGGAGGTGATCAGGGGAAAGAAAATATGTCGCCAATTCTAGTGGAAGCTGCCGAACCGGGTCGCGTTGAACCGTTTTGGTGCTCGAGCCTCGGTTGGTAGATACTCGACCACTCCTCTGGGTCAATCGCTTTTAGGAAGTCTTTGAGAGCTTGCGCGTGCGACATCTGGGTCATCATCCCAAAGTCCTCCGTCAATACTCTGCGTACTCGACTCGTCTCTTAAATCTCCTCTTGCCTTCTCGCTCGGGGAGCCGTCCCACCAATGTCGTTCATCCGGATTGATGTGATTTAGACATCCTGACTACTGATATGTTGTCTGGACAGATAGTGAGGTGTTTTGCATAAACTGCTCTGAAGGAGGAGCAAAGAAAGTGGTAGTTATCTTTGCTTGGGTACTGAATATCGCGTAATGAATTCAAGAAGTGGAAAAGATGATGACGATGATGACGCCGAAAATGAAGAGTTATTTTCACGCGACAATCCCAGTATATAGCAAAGACAACCCCGCGCGAGAGGTGACATGGTGTTGTATACATTTAATGAGGCAGTTCACTGTCTGCTCTGGCATGGGAGATGGTGAAGTTGGAGAGTTATCTTGACCGCTGGCTATTGTCACCATGGATGATCGAGTCGGTCGTTGTCGTGAAGAGCAGCGACCAGCGGTGACGACCTTGGGAGGCACCGCCCTAGAGGATGCCATCTTTAGGTTTGGGCGTAAATGAATGGCCAGCAGAAAGTGAAATACAATGTGACAGCCTTGTGTTGGGCCTTGGCAAGGCTGCCATCCCTGGATTCACTCCACAGCTGCCGAAATGGCGACTAATGTCAGCAATAGCCCGGAGGCCCAATAAGAATATCAAGTCAGGATATCGAAGGACGGGTGCCTTCAATTCCTTTGCGAATCTGTGGACGAGCTCGGGAAATGGTACAATGCATTTTGAAAAACCTGAGGGTTGGGGTCATTCCTCAATTGTCTGCAGGTACGTCCCGGTGACAGCCTGGGGCGGTAAATATTGTTGTAGATGAGGAGAATACTGCCGTAGATACCAAACGCTTACTGGTCCTAGCTATCGTCTGGGGTGTCTGCGATTGAGATTCCAGTCAAGAGTACATTAAGTATATCTTCCCGCACCTCTCAAGGAAGCTTCCCCAATCTAGTTTTCTCGAAGGGAAGTCGTCGGCCCGCTTCGATCGGGGGCATGCGTACCATTCCTCAGGGTGCTTGTAACCATGCTTACGCTCAAAGTCAGCCCAGCGTCTTTGGGTTTTAGATTTATGGCGGACTATCTAGGTTTTTCTGGATGCGTTTGCTAAGGAAGCGACTGGTGATAAGGAAATTCCTTTCAGGGAGGCCGGGATAGCGGGAGAGCAAAAGGATTGAATGTGACCACAAGATCTCGAGGGCTGGATATGTAATATTGTGATTTGTCGCAAAAGATGAAGAAACTGCTATGTCACAGACAACTAGCACATTGGTTGCGAGGCAGTGGCCCGTCGACTCTGTCGCCATCTAGTGAGGGATCATAGGCAGCGCTCAATGTAAATAAGTCTCACTCTTGTATCGGCAAGCTGGTACACGCCGCCGAATTGTCTCCTCAGGCTAGACATGGTGAGGACTACAAGTGCATTTCATTCTTTGAGCCAAACCAATTGGTAGTACCACATCCGAGGCTTGTCCACATCGGCGGGTTAGAAACGGCTGCAGCCACGCAAAACAAAATGAAATAGAGGAGTACAGCAACTTACCACGTAGGTTCTAACATCAGCTGTAAGTGAACAAGGTGAAGGATCTCTGCTCTGGTGGTGTATTGACTCTCATATCTGATGGCTTTTGAATTGCCAGGACACAAAGGAAACGACGAGGCTATGTCTCAGCCTCGTGGTAGTCCCGATTCTTACGAGAGGTTGGCTCTTGCATGATCCGATTGTTTGCAGAGTTGAGTGTCTCCTTGATTTTACTTAGTCTCCTTTTGAGGATTGCTGCGATCTCATTAACCAGAGGAGCAGAGGGTCGTGTTGTCTTCTGTCGCTTGATGGTGGAGGAACGATCCTCTGGTTGAAGCCTCTTCAGCTACCTAGAGTATCTTGGCTTTCCTCAAACAATCCAAGACGGGAAGAACAATGCTCAATAAATCGCCAAAGGTTGGGGGGACGAAGCACCATCTACATACATAACTTCTTGGATTACTTCCATAGGCAAAGGGAGGAAGCAATGCCATCGGCGACATTCCAATAAAGGGAACTTGTGCTGACTCGAGAGTGTTGACGCACACGTCATTCAAGCCGTCTGATACAACGAGGGCCAGCTACGCGAAAATCTTTTGTGATCAATCACAAGACCTCAAAAAGAATGTAAGCAGGAGAAATCTTGCATTTCTCACGGCGCTCAAGACACCAAAATGACCTGCGCTTCAAGATCGGGAGCTGGATACAGTACGGCAGAAATTCCAGCTCAATAGGATCCAAGAAACGTCACCTTGGGACGACAGGTGATATCTGCGGCTCAGCTAAAGGCGCACCTACCATCGCGATGACTTCGTGGCGGCAGGCTGGGGTATTTTGGCTCACAGATCATCCGAAGTTCGAAGATCAAAATTAGTGACAGCGACAACTGATATCAGGCGCCATAAGTGAAGGCTGGTAAAACCCGGCCCGCCAATCTCAAGAGGTCTGACATTCTGCCCGCCCCTTCTTTCCCCGCAAGCCTCTTCCCGGCGTGCATAGTCGATGGCTTTGATCAGCCTCCAGTCGACGCACGCTTCATTTGCCCCTGACACCTGTCAAATCGATCCACCCGGGGGAGAACATGGGCAGTTGACATGGCGAAGCAATCAAAATCGGTCAGTGCAGAGGCTTTCCAGCCACCGGGGAAGCTGAAATTGCATACCAAGTACATAGCGCTTATTACCTTGATTGATGGATCTGGAGGTGGCAGACGTCAAACGTCAAGATCGGAAAGCCTGGGCTGGCCATCCTGTAACACGTAGTCCGCGTTCAAACTTCGGATTGGGACCAGTCTGGGTAACACGAACACGGAAGGCCTGTGCGTGTCTTTGTTATCTCGGACGACGCACATGCCAGTGTCCTAATCGTTGTCTGCAGAGCCGTTTCCTGGTTGGGAAGGCTTCCGATGACGGTGACATCTGACGTACGTTTCGCCGCAGATGAAAAACTGCGGATGTACCTCGAAGCTACATCTGCAACAACAGGCTCGAGACCCGCCATGCATATGTTCGACCTTGTCAGGAGTTCAGGAGGCCGCTACGGATACTCCGAAGTTGTATCTACATTGTTTGCCACAGATTCATGCGGCAAAGGAGTTACCACGCTCTGAGACATGAGAGAGTTGTAATCTTGGTGGATTACAAATGCCCCACACAACATCGGATCCATGTGGAAATGGCCGAGTGTGGCTTTGCCAACAGAATGTAAAGATTCTGCGCATGGCAGGACATATCGGTTAAAACTCGGGATTATGCGGTGGCTGAGGTATAATGTGGCGGTGTGGCAGTGTGGCAGCCTGCAGGTGGCTGAGCCATCCTGTAGGCAGCGTCACATGATCGGATTTTTGGACGGACCTATACTGGCACATGGACGGGAGTACTTTGCCGACGCGATGGTGCAGCATCCCCACTGCCATGTGCTTGCTTGCATTTTGCAAGCCGAAACCCTACCCCATCAGGATTCAACAGTGCAGCGGCCACTGCGGGATCCTGCTGCACTGCACCTTGCCTAGGGCTGTCCCCTACCACCCAGCCCTCTTATTCGTAAGAGCCCCTTGTACCCCCATGGTCCACAATCACCCCTCTAAAAAGCAACAAGAACAGAGGGTTTCAGTGCTCACTGACCCAGGTGCTTAGGTGTTTCCCATCCCACTTACTCGTGCCTAAGGACTGGTGCCCCACTTGGGTGCCACGGTTCACAGCCTCCCAGATAATCTCGGCATAACCACCACCCCGAGAGCAACGTCCTGATATCTTACACGTTGCAAATTGCAACGTCGAAGTACATGATAATGCCACCCCACGTCTCACTACTACTGTACATTAATCAATTTTAAAAACTTAGTTTTTATTATTTGTCCATTGATATTCACACCGGCCGATACCGCCATTCTGCAACGTGCAATAATTCGCCCACCGCTATCTTCCTCAGCAGGGGAGAGGCCGTGGGGGAAATGTGCGGTGAAAGGGCTGTCTACCGGCCGGCGGCTATCGATAGCAACTCTAGAGTCTAACCATTTGGGCGCTTCGGGTTGCCCATTCCTTGAATTAGCCGGGCTGGTAAATAGCCAAATAGCCAAGGCTCCTCAAACCCATCGGATGCTCCGCGTGTTCTAGCTCACTATCTCACATCTCAGGAGGTTTCCGAGATGAAGAGCTACCCGTATGGGAAGAATCCGAGCAACAACGACACTGCGTAATTGGACCAGATTCAGGGATAATATTGCAATACTTGTTGAACCACAAACTCTGGGTGGGGGACATTTTCAAGCACAAAGTGTTACGATTTTACGTGGGTGCAACCCACCAAGGTTTGATAATTGGGACAGTGCTTGCCGAAGCAGCAACCACCAGCTCAGTTCATTTCGTGGGGAAGTCACCACCACCACCGCTTCATTTGGTTCCCATTGCCTAGTATTTTTTTCCCCTTGGTGGATGTTGAACTCTCATCCCTTTTTCTCTTTGTTTGACTTTCGTCGGCAGATATCCTTGTTATTCCAGATGGTGTCCTCGTCGCGGTCGAACTTTAGACCCCCTAAGACAATACCCCAGTGTTCCAAGACACAGGTTGCAGATGGTAAGTACCAACATCAAGAACTCGCCGAGAATTGTGAGTGTGGATGGGTTTTCTTGGCGGCCGATCAAACCAGGGAGGGGCATGGGCAAGTGTTACCTGGTTCTTAGCACTGTGTTCGTGAATCATATATCTTGGTACGGAAGTGCTCTGTGGAGTAGTAGGTAGTAATGAGATTGTTGTATCTCGGTTGGAATTCCTGCTCGGCCTCACGGATGGTTGATGATGACAAGAGTTTCTCCTGCTGCCCATCTCTGCTCGGGATTACATGAGTTTCACTCCATGGAAAAAGACCGCAAACGAGCAGAAATCTGCCGACAGAAGGCGCCGAAGGGGAACAAACTTCTCTTGCTCGTAATCGGCCACATTCCGAGCATCGCAAACGGAACCTTCGCTGCCTACCGAAGGGATGCAATCAGGTGTGGAAAGTCGTATCGCGTCACCGCAAAACCTAACCGTCGGCGGTTAACTATAACCGCCGCTCCCGGTCGGGGGGGTTCATCCGTAGATCGGCAAACGCTGACGACAGTCAAGAAAACGACGAAGACGAGTTTCGCTCGTTGAGTGTTGTTCATTATTGTCCGGAAGGGTTCAATCCGCCAGTGCGAGGAATCTTGATTTTGGGAGATTTCGTCAGAAGAGCAAGCATCAGTAATGATGATGATGGTGCAGACAGACTTGGTTGGTTTGTTCCTCATAGCCGATCGGCTTTTCGGACATGGTAATTAGCTGTTCCTTTCGCAGCCCGCACGAGAAAAGGAATTCACTGCGGCAAGTTCCGTTGGTATACGAGGGTTCCAGGGGGGAGGTTGGAATGCGGCAATATACTCAACCGGGAACCGGAAAATGTCTTGTAGCAACACGAGGTAATCGGAATGACAGAAGATGTGGTGGTGATGGTGGTTGCCGTGCGAATTGCGCTCATGCACCGTAGAATCAACTAGTCGCCTAGGATCCTCGGCTTCGGTGCTGGAGGATTTCCTACGATGTATCGAAGTGCTGCTACAGTTCGCAATACTAGGAGCTGTATGCACTCGTAGGGACCTATGCACGTATTCTGTGGAATTCAACCAGAAAAGGATACGCCAGCGACCCCAAACAGTTCTGTACCATAGTTAGAACCCTACAATTGGAGGTGTTACGTAGGGTTCTCTGTAAGGGGGGGCTTTCTGTAGGCGAAGAGTCTCAGATATCTGGGACAGTGGATTTTTGGGGCGATCTCGGGATACCTGGGTACCTCGAAGAGGACAATTGAGGGGGAAGGTAAGAAATCTGTTTCATCACTTCCATGTCAAAAGCTCGAGTTGTTTGATCTGCAAATTGGCTGTACAATGGAACGGAGATTCTGAAGGCGAGGTTGACAAGTGTTAATTGAAGAGGGCTGTGTTGTCTGGATGACTCTTGACGATGACTCGGCTCCCGAAAACAGGAATACTGCGCAGCCTCCTTCCGACTCAGCTGGCAAGGTCCTGTCGGCGTGGTTGAACAGCCACGAAATCAATAGAGACGATCATAATCAAGTGACCAGCGAACTTGTTTGTCAATAGTTGTTATTGATAAGAAATTAATGCTAACTAATAATACGGATTGGGAGTCATACCATCGACTCAACCAATGAAGTGCCCAAAAGTAAAGCCATCACAGCGGAGGCTGGGGTATCGTAGACACATGTACCATATTCCCGTGTCCATATCAACATTCCTCGTTTGGAATGGATAACGATGCAGATGCAAAACCAAATGCTCAAAAACCAATGACAAAAACGCTGCACTCGCTTGCTGATATTCAAGACAGACAGATTAAAATTAGATTCCCAGATAGATTTGTAAGGTCAGGGACCAGCCCGTGCCTGCAGCCCAAGTTCACCACATTTATTGGGGTCCATTGAGTTGAGCCAAGCCACGTCGACTTGTTTGTCGACGCTTGACAGTGCTTGGTCTTCTAGAGGAAGCCTCACCGTGACTTGCAAAGCGAACGACCTTGCGTTTCGACTCTGCATGCGTCACGGCTGCGTGCTGATGGTGGGACGCTTCTTTCTCCTGAAGCTCACGGAGGAGAGCAATTTGTTCCTCGGTAGTGAGTTCCTTCTTGGGAGAAAGGCTCGGGATTGTCTCAACAGGTAGGGAGAGCTCGTCTGCAGGACACAAGAGATCATCATCTGAGAGGTAGGAGTTGGGCTCGCTACCAAAGGACGATTGACATGATCTGTAGGGGCTGGGAAGCCAACTAGAATTGCTGCTGTCTCGACGCATAGCGATTGAAGTGCGTGGCGAGGACGTGTAGGAAGTCTGAGATGGTGTGGTGGAGGAATTGCTGTCTGAGCGCACTAGAGGATGTGCTGTCATCCACGAGGTCGACGGTGACGCACTCAGAAGTGCAGTGTAGGCAGACGTAGGTGCATACGAGAAGACGTTGTTGTTGGTGGAAGACGTTGAGTCGCGAGAATCACTACGCGACATATGCACCGAGGTCATAGCAGGTGTGATGTTTGCTGTGGGCGACGAGAAATACATCTTGTCCAATTTGCCGGGTGTCGATGTGGGAAAGAGACGATGAAGTGTGCGATTGTTTACAACCGCGTGAGTGTTATAACTCCGATTGTTGTTTGCTGCCAGGATCTCGGATTGTTTGTTGCAAGTCCTGATTGTGGTGGTGGGTGGTGATGCAATGCAATGCAAGTGGTGTGGCGCGGGACACGGGTGTGCGTCGGTCGAACGGTTGAGCGGTTGAACGCGACTTGTGGGAAGTGGGAGTGGGTGACTCAGGGTTGTGACGGTAGTGGTGACTGGTGGGCTTGCCGCGAGTCGTGTTGAGCCGAGTCGCTGAGACTGGTTGTTATATGTCTCGCAGCGTTTGTGAGTGAGTGGTGATAATGCAGGATTAGGATGGAGGTTGGTGAGAGACTGGGAAGGGTACGTGCGTGGGTATAGAGAAGTATTAATGTATGTATGATGCTTGGACCGGAAGAGAGTATTTGCCCCCTTCCCCGTGCTTCTTTTTGATTGAAATTTATCTGGCGTGGAGGATGGGATGGCGAAAATCCGGTGTATCGGATGCGACCTCGGTCGGTCCAGGTTGGGCTGGTTTGAGTTTGGATGTGGGCTTGGGTGGGCTTGATGGCTCCGTGTCTGTGCTTTGACCGGCTTGTGGAGCCTGACCCTCCTTTGGCACCGTGACCGTGGTTCCGCGAATAGATCGGAGACTAAGTGGCTGGAAGGGGGCGCTGGATGGATGGTTTCAAGATTGCGAACCGATCAATGATCAACGCAGGGGGTTGAGATGGACGAGTTACCGCGTCCCGAGTACCTCGTAAGGGGGATTGTGAAGAAAAAAACGGTAACGTTGGGGCTTGGTAGAGGCAAGGTGAGAAGTGAAAGGAAATCGAGAACAGGCAGAGATGATGTGGTTTATGTGATGACCTGAGTTGGCCTGGCCTAGGAAAGGGAGGTGAGGCAGCGAGCAGGACTCCAGCTGGGCGATAACCGGAGATGGGGATAGGAATGCGATTGGGAATGGCAATTGGGCTGTGTGGGAGTCGTTGGTTGGTGTTGGTTTGTGCTGTCTTTCCTTGGATCCGTAGGCAGAGACGGAATGAGTCGACGACTGGCCTGGCTCGTGTCGGTCTACTGACCGCCTGAAGGGAGGGAATGATGGAATGGGGGAACCAGATGCTGATGTGACACCAGTCAAGGGACTCAAGGCGGATTGATTAGGCTCAAGGCGCAAGCCACGGGGGTTCTGTTAACGAGGTGCGATGTGACGGCCTTGACGAGGGCACGACGGGGGGCTCGAATTCCTACAAGCGTAGGAAAGCGCCACGGGCAAGGGCTGAGGAGGGTCACAGTGACGGTGACCAGGGCGGATGGTTAAAAACAGGAGATGACCAGGGATGGCGAGTCAAGGGTGGCTGACGGCTCCGTTGCGGAGAGACGGATGGCGCCTGATTTTAGAAGGAGACAGGGCTCGAAGTGACTAGGGGCCTGCAGGGGGCGTTCGGGGGTTGAGGGCTGGTGGCCGAGGGCCCTCTAGGGCCTGAAGGCTCCAAGGGCACACCAAAAGAAAGCCTATGGAGAGAACGATCCGAGGGGGTAACCCCACGAAGCAGTGTCCACGGTTTCTCTTCGGCTGTGGTGACTGGTTGGCTCACAGAACCACTCCCACGCGACAGCTGCAGGTTATTGTCCAGATTCGTCGGACCGAATCGGACCCAGGGCCAAAACTAAGTTGTTGTGTTTGAGATTGATGTGATGAGATATTCAGACGACGGGATGTGTCTTTCGTGGCTTCTGTTGCTGAGTCTTGGAAATTAAAAATACAAACGGTCACTGTCCACCATGGGGTGAGACGGACGGACATTGAAATATCTCAACGAACCATGCTTCGCTGGAAAGGGGGGGTTGATTTTAGCCAGATAATACATTTACGCACAGAGTAGCCGACGATGACTACGCAAGCAGAACCAGCGCGAAACTTCGGGCTGCTACAGCAATAATTGACAGGTCAATATTGCAGAGAATTTTCCGCATTGGGAAATACCCCAATTGCCCTCGAGCGAGAGCGAAAGCGACCACCGGGTCATCTTTGCGGCACGGGAACGCAAAGGGCATGTTCTACAACACCACACCGAGGACCATCAGGCATTCCTCGCGATGGCTGATTATCGGTGCGGCCATGATTTGCTTTGTCTTCTCCTTTATTCAGCAGGATCGATTACTCTCACCCTCCATTTCAGTTGTTCTCCTCCAATGCCATGTGCGATTCATGTACGGCCTGAGTCAGAAAGCATGTTGCAATGCTCATTGGTATTCGCTGGCTGTGGTCGGAACCGATTACTTCAGCGACCTCAGGCAAGCACCCCAAGCCCTGGAATTTCCGCGTTGGGCATGCGCTGCTCCCGCACTGGCACCTAGCGCTTCCAACCGCGGAATACTAGCAACACACTCCGCACTCGGGATAGTACGAGTACTCGTAGTAGTGAGTCCCTCGTACTGCGTAGGCGAGCCCAGGCCTAATCATTCTTCCATACGATATTCCGGCCTCTGTACTCTGTACTCGGTACAAAAGGGACACAGTTCCCGCCCTCCCACACCAACACCCTGGCCTCAACCACGTCATACTTCCCAGAAGGCTTACTTTGTTCTCATCCCACGTCCTTTCCAAATATCTTGATTTCACAAAAACCAAGATCTGCACACTCGCGCCTAGAAGTCACTGTTCCATCAACCCAAATTTGCATCAGCGAAATGACTCACTGCTTGGGGCGCAGGACAACGGCCCTACATAGAGAGCAGGAATAATCGATGTCCACCCATAGGTGTACCGTGTTTCTCGACCAGTGTGTCGGGCGCCAGAAAACGTACCCTTGACTCAAGCCCAATCATGGTTGGCCCAGGCGGAGCGACCTCCGTCGGCCGCTACCCAAACCTCGTAATGATTTATGGGTAAATTCAGTATTCTAACAATTTTCGATCTCCGCGTTGACCTTGCTCCCATACTTGAATCTTGGCTTCTGAGAACAAATCTTAAGCGTCACTACGCTCAAACGCATGCTGGAAAGATCTATAGAGACGGCACTCGTCGAGCTTCAAACAAGCCGAAGAGCATCCGACGTTCTTCCATAGTGACTAAGCTGAATTTGTCCTGTTGCACCCCCCCGAAGTTATGCCTGAATTCTTTCCTCTTCTTCATGCTAAATGGTTTCCCTTCTAGGGAGGTTCACGGCACGACCTCGCGGCAGAAGACGAGGTATTGGGTACCAAATTTGAAGTGTATTTAGGGGGAGGTAGGAAGTCCTCAGTACTCCGTCCGGAGTACAGCACGGAATTCTTTCTCCCGGCACAAGTGGGACCTTCCGATGCGCCTGGGTTCATTCATATTCGTTTAGCTCGTTAGAATGCAACCCCTTCTCGTAGATAGTTGATCCGAAATGAAATATTGATCACTGTTATTGTGATGGTGACGGCCTTTAGTGGCCCACCGCTCCGAACTCCCTCTAGCTCGTCCTGAATGGAGACACTGCGAGTCTGCAACACACACAGGTGTCTACGAATACTCTTCGCATAGGCATTGAGGTATCACCGCTACCGGACTGAGTACCTCCTCGTTGCTTGGGATAGCACCTCCCCGCCGCACGGACGACGCAGGGTCCAAAAGTGCCCCACGTCCCCATCTTTGGAAGCCCAAGCTCGCAACGAACATTTTCAGCCCGCTCGGAAGACCAAACTGACGGTTCGTCTGACCAATCTCGCTTGGCTTCTGAAGCAACCACACCCTCCAATGAGAACAGATCCGTTTCTGACACGGTGTGCGGCGCGATAACCGCGGCAAAGGAGTGGTCCCCTCCTCCCCCTCCACCCACCAATCCACAGGTCCACATTCCGTGCCTTCCACCGACGGTGTGCTCGAAACGGTAACTGTCCGGTCCACCGTTACTCTCGACCTCCTTCCGTCAAGGTTAGAGATTTTAGCTTTTCTTCCACGAGGTTTTCTCAGGCTTCTGTGGGGTTGCCAGCAGAGATTGTCTTTCATTTCGGGCTCTGACTCCCGAACAAGAGAACTTGCTGGCTTCCTCTCGGTCTCTGATTTATCGCCCGGATTTGTGTGGCCTTACCCCTTGCCAATTCTTTGGGGATGTTGCAATCAATTCTGGGACAAGTATCTGACATTCTCGCCTCCTTCGAACAGTCATCTGCAGGATTATTTGATTGCTTAATCCGTAATCAATTTGTTGCCCAAGCGGTGGATGCAGTGCTTACGACGTCTGTCCTTGCTTTCCCCTACTCGGCACTCCGGCCTTGCTGCAATACTCCGTATTGCAGCACCTCAATCTACTCGTAACGGGTTCACACATGTTGATGCCATCTTGAGCCTCGGCATGTGTCTTGGCATTTGACGGTACGCCGACCGGTGCCGACTTGCTAGAATGCCACCAAGAATAATCTTAATACCGAGGACCGACTCGACCAGTTGTGCTCGTTCGCTAGCTCCTCTCATTACGAGTATTCTCACGAGTATGCATGCTCGCTGTGGGTGATCCTATTACTCCCTGTGACCGACCGTTTGGCGCCAAACCTGCCGCATCCTTGAAATACTCGCACAATATGGGTTGCGTATTCGCATGACAATCAGGCTGACAATGGTGGCAAAAGGACACAATCGTCACTGCTGAGTGCAAGACATGCAGGCTTACAGTTGATGTGCATGACTGCATGACTGCATGACTTGGTTGCACGACCTATGGTCACTTGCTGTGTGAAGGCTGCATTGCCATACCATTTCTCAGCCACTCTTGGCTGTGTCCTACACTGGCTCGATTAATATAGAAGGCGTCTGTCCTACCAACTCCGGCGCTACCGTCGCTTGACCTAAGACAACGCCTGTGTAATATGTAACGATGTGTTGACGTTGCGAAAGTTATGGCGATGATTACCTGAGCCCTGTCCACGCGAGTGCTTACTTACGTACGTGTGTACGTTCATCAACCATCAGTATTTGACAGCTATTCCTGGTAATTGTCTGCTACGCAATCTTGGACTTGACAAATCCTCCCGTGGAAGGACGCGGCAACCCTTGATTGGGACCTCGACCGCCTCGAATGCTTTCTTGCCTTGTTCTCAGCGCACCTCTGATTTTCGCCATCTCACATTCCGGTCTCCCTGACGGGATCTGTCCGAAAGCAAGAAAAGCGATCGGAATCTATCCTGCTTATTTCGCTTGTCCTGCTTGGAATGTGTGTGCACTCGACAAATGAGCGAACACATTCGTTTTCGTCCATTGACGACTAAATGTTGACTACGAAAACGCTCCCGCGCGCTTGTTGTTCTGCTGTCCCCGGATTGTCCCTTGTTGTGTGTGTGTGGATATCCTGGAGTGCAGCTATACGGCACAAACATTCAGGACCATTGATGCAAGTTGGACGCTTTCCCCCACAGAATTGACCGCTCTCGGGGAGATCGGACTTCCCAAGAAAAGTGAGTACGGAGTACCTCGTATGTCAAAATGAAAAGGATAACCTCGGAGTTGGGTCTTGGAGTTCGGGAGGAGCACCGGCGGAGCACCTCGTATACCTGGAAGGGACCCCTAAACCTCCCCACCTCGCATTCAGTCAACTTGGGTGCATTTCCCGAAGCATACCCTAACCCCCCTCCGACTGCTTGCTTGGCAAATCCTTGAACAATGCCTTTCAGTCTTGCGAGGCAGGGTGCTCCGTCCACGCCCCGCCTCGAACGATGCCCAACCTCACAGAGAATTCTAGAGAGGTTGTCAAAAGTCGTCCACAGAGACAACCCTTGATCAGCTGGCAACGGCAGATGCACTCGGGCGATGGAATGTTTGTTGCCTAGGTGTTTGGGGTGTTTGGGGCTGACGAGCTGCCCTAGGTACGAGGTATGCCTGCCAGCACAGAGGTCATCTGCGCTTGATCCCTAGTCTTTGATCTCCTAAGGCATCTTTTCTCAGCCGCTTCGCCTGTAGTTCAGCCTGCCTGGAGGCCCTGGAATCTGGGCTAGGCCGGGGCGCAGCCGGCTGCACGTGATATGGCTTTCGAAGTGAAGCAACGGTGGGGGTCCACGTGGTCTGCTGTAGCCCGATCAAAGCATGACCTCTGCACCTGATGTTCGTTGTCAACAGCTAGGTCATGATTCGGGCATCATCATATGTCGTTTCGCACCATTCAAACACCCTGGTGCCAGTCCATGACAGAACAGAAAACGATCAGGTGAAAATCAAACGGCACGTGATATCATGTGGCCGAAGGCAGCCTCGCCTGATCATGTGCCACTTGATGCCTGACGACTGTTGTGGGATAGTATCAGATTCCAGGCTGAAGCAGCTTGACTGTTTTCCAACCTATTGAAGCTTTAACCAGCACTGTTCTACTGTTGAGGCATAGATGAACGAGGAAGCTCCTTTTACAATCACGGCTGCGAATTAGATCCAACAGACCGGAACGAAGCATCAGTCTATTCCGATCCTTTGTTCTCCGATGTCACAGCTTTGTTACCAGATACGCAGACACGCAGACACGCAGTACTGCCTAATCTCTCTCTCAGCTCTACATCTTCTTGTTCCGCTCTTTGCCAGAAAACAGCCGCTCTTGTGCTTACCGCAGCCGTGGGCACACGGCGACCTATCCTTACCCCGTTATTCCCAGCACTGCCCATTTATTGTGATGTTTCTCGCCCCAAACATGGGAAGCAATGACTTCAAACAGTGTTTCCTTGGATCTTGAAAGCACAGATGTGGCTAGGTGGCGACCTAGATTTCGGAAAGGCATTGGGTGCCTCCACAGAAAGCTGTCCTGTGCGTTTTCCATAGCGTTGTCGGGCCTATATACCTGCCACAACAGTTTTACGGGGCATGTAGATTCGCAGACTGCCTATCTGAAAACGAACGACTACTCCACGGGAAGTTGATTCAAGGCATATACGGTACGTTCGCCGCGGTGCCCACCGAGCCACAAACGCGTTCGAATTTCATCAGTACCAAAAGAAGGCTTCAGCTCACTATCTTAAGGCCCAGACACGCAATTTTGCTAACGAGAATGATGCTGGTGCTGGTGCTGGTGCTGATACTGCTTTCGAAGTAGTAGAGGCTGTGTGGTGCACTTGTAATGCAGAGTCGAGCCCTATCAAAGCCATAAACCCCGGGCTTATGGAGAATCTATTGGTTCCGTGCGCCATTCGACGCTACGGTCTGCGAGTAAGGTTCGAAGTCCAAAGGCCACAGTTCAACATGCAGGGTGAGTCTCAAGAAGTATCTGGGCTTGGCCACCCAATTGCCGGGTCCTGAAGGGAAAGGAATGTTTCTTTGTCATGGAACTCTCGACTGGCTCGCTAGCGAGGCGGCGGCTTTACCTCCTCCAAGGACAAGCTTTTGACGCCCTCAGCATGCGTCTGATGGTTGAGCCTGAGCTACGTTTGCGCAGTGCGGTGAGGTTTGGCGATGGGCGATCACCGTCTTCTACATTCTTCCAGTATAGTCCACGGCCAAGCTGTGAGTGATACTGGCTGCCGCGACCGCAAAAGACGGGGCGCGGTGTGGGTTGTTGCTGATCGGCAACGCTGGTGCGGGAGGGGAGAGAGAGAGAGAGAGAGAGAGAGAGAGAGAGAGAGAGAGAGAGAGAGGGAGGGAGGGAGACCCTATATTACGAACTAACTGGGCCGGGTACTAGTTCAAGGTCGACTCATACTCGCAGTCCGGAATCATGTTCAGATTATGGCGATTGCCAACACGACCTCCTGGAAATTTGTCACATGCTGCTGAAATCCTCGAACCTAAGCTGGATCATATGATGTGAAGCGGTAGACAGAGACCTCCTCCTTTCCTTTAGCGTCCTAAAGCAGTGTTCTATGGACAGGATATTCCTTGAACAGCGACAGCGAGATGTCTCTGCACCAGATCTTTTGTCCCACGGTGGGTCGGTGGACTCGGGGTGATCATGGGTGCCATCATCCCATGATTGCTTTTCGTGGAGCAGCGGCCTTGGGAGCGGCCTTGCCAGGCACGTATGCATTCACTCAGTTGGTCAGGCTTAGACATTTGATATGACCAGAGCATTGGAAGCTACCGACCGCTGGCTGCACGCCTCCAATCAGCGCCCCTGAGGCTGCGCGTGAGAGGATTCCGAGCTGAAAGGAGGGCAGGGAAAATAGAGCTATGCGAGCAGACGCGGCCGTATTTCTTCGCAGGTGTGTGTTTTGCTCCAAGGACTATTGCCATCTCGCTTGTGGGCATTGCTGCTCTGTGGTTAAGAAATCACCTTGGGGCTGGAACAGGGTATCTGAAGACAGAGGCCACAGCAAGCCCTCCCATGTTCCGGTGGGTTATAGTCTGCTGTGCTCCGAGGCTTAGAGCAATCAAGGAGAGGAGGGCCAATGCCTAGGTGGTGTTCGAGTCTTTAGTTTAGATAGCAGTATGCTTCCCAAGGTTATTAAGTTTTATATTTCAATGCGACTAGTGATGAATTCAAGGTGGAGCAGTTCTATAGAAATCTTTCGGAGCGATTCTATTCTGCTCGTGAAGGCTTCAGGATATCCTCACTGCCAGGGAGATATACGGGGAGGTGCTAGGTCGATCAACTCCTGGCAAGAGGCTTGAGGCTCAGCAGTTGGGGAGACAAAGATCGATTGGCGAGATATGTCAGCAGTGGCCTTGAAGATCTGAGCAGGATTGAAGGCTTGTGATGTTGTTGGAAATGACGGAAGCAGGTAGCGGGAGGTGGGCTCCTCATGAGCTGCCTGCGAAAGCAGCGTGCTCCATGACCCCATCGAGTGACAGGAGTCTGCACTGAAAACTTGCACAATAAGTGGTCATTGGAGTCCATGAGGACAGGAGGGAAAGCGACCTTGACCACAGCGCGGGGTGCCGCTCATCCTCCTAGATCCTCTTTCTAGCCCCTGGCTACTTAAAATGATTAGACAGGAAAATGCATCAGGAAATGGTGATGATTATTGTTTGAAGTGAGCCTTGACACAGGCGAGCCGTATGTCGGAAGATGTTCTTTGTGCTGGTTGGGATTCGAGTGCAAGCCTCCTTGCTCCTGTGACCTTGAGATGCTGAGAGTTCCTGAGTTGGAGGACTACACATTCCCTACTCCAGATGTGATTGAGGGTAGTTATACAGATTGGCTAGCATCCATGATCGGCCGTGATCATTGCTCCGAGAAAGCCCAAGTTGGCAGGGCATACTCGCTGAGCAAGGCTTGGTGTCGAGTGCGATAGAAAACATCAAGGTGAATTGCAGTTAAAGGTAAGGCTGGGTACGTCGGACTGGGCAGGTCAACAAAAGCGATAAAGGGTGCCTGATTAGAAGTTCAAGAGTGGTGAGGACACGAAGAAAAAGAGACAAAGATAATATCAGTTGGAAGTATCCAAAGCATCCCTCCAGGAGAAGCCCCATCTCAACGCTCTCTTCTCCCTGCCGCTTCAGGCATGGCTCCTCTAACAACCAACGATTAGCGTGCAGTAGTTGCAAAGCATCATTAGAGATGCACGAAGGCGACACAAGAGGTTGAGGAGACCAACTTTCTCAATCAGATGACTATGTAAGCGACCATCAACGAGGCACAAATCAAGCTGTTTTGGCTCGGACGAGCGCAGTCACACCCTTGCAAGTCACCAGTAGCAAGGACGATCCACCTATACCGATGGTTGTCGATCGATGAAGGCAATCCTCCACCGAGGCAGGTAAAAATGTGACCGCGAGGTGCTGGAAATCCGTACAAGGCCGGTCGTTCTCGTTCAATATCACGGGCATCCACAGCAGAATTTCAGATGTCGAGGGTCTTGGAATTGTTAGATAAATCCTTACGCTTGTGTTGAGCATAGAAATGGTCTGTCAAGCATTTAAAATGTCCTCTTCCAGGTATCGAGGTGTGCAACTCACCTGCGTCGTAACCTGTGCGTGGACAATCCACATGGCGTCCAGCTATGACGAACAGCTTGGGCTCGGAGATCGAGTGCAAAATGTTACATTGTAGAATGTTCTAGATATTTTGTATCTCTGTAAAAGTTTTTTTCGGGCTGCACGTTCCGAGCGTGGAGCCGAGCAGTACCCATCTAGGTAGTCTTAACACAAGAGATATTCTGTGATCCTTGAGCAGATAAAGTGGATGGAGCGACCAGGTTAACTCGCACCTCTCGTGGGAAACACACGTGGAAAGATGAAAGTAACTGCGTAGAAACTCTTCGGACGAAGCCCTCGATCCTGGTCACATACGAGTTATCCGTGCAAGCCTGTTGAGCAGTAAGTGGAGTGATTATGCATGAAGGAGGCTGGGGGCGGAGCTACAAAAACCCACACAATCGTCTTTTTGTCACATTCGTATCCAAGATCCCTGAAAACGACGCGGGATGGCTACCTCTGCGGCGGACGGAATCAACTTCTAGGACAGAGATGCTTTCCCTCACGGTCCTAGTTGATTGAGACCCTGCAAGAACGAGGAAGGCTCGTACCTTGCAGGATCAGAGGTTCGACGGCACAACTCGATAGACCTCTGTGTGTTGCCCGGTGTACTCGATCGAGGTCCCTCGTGAGACAGCACTCTGGATCGTGCAGTCTGTTGCCATTCAGCCGGCGAAGTCAAATCCGAATAAATCTTTCAGGTTGCACCACATTGTTAAGCGTTGTTCTAGTGCGACAAGATCGTTTTGTTGGGACCAAGGACTGTGAACCTGGCGTTCCCTGTGACCTGATGTTAGGTAGCGTAAAGCCAGCTTGTCATGTGTCAGTCGGTGAGGGGAAAGATGTTTGCATCATCCATCGGGTCTGACTAGCCTCACCAGGCTTCTATAGACGATGAATTCTGTGAACGACCCTTCTAGGACAATTTTGTCTGGAAAAGTCGAAAAAACATGCCCCCTTGTCGATGGGGAAGCTGCCGATTGGACGATTTGGAGAAATGCCTTCACGAGTAGCGTGGGCGCGTAGATGCAGAAGCGCCTGGGGTGGATGGTGGTGACTCTGAGAAGAGGACGGGGGGGAAAGGCACCCTAGAAGGTCCGAGGGGTCCCTCCCTCGGATTAGCCAGACCTCTTGGCCTTTGCAGCCAGTGCGTTTTGAGCATAAACACACGACTGAGCTCCCCTTATCGGCGATAGCTTCACACTATCTGGCAGGCGAACCCTCCATTATTGTTTCCACCCGAGAAGCGGTATACATGCTGCAGAAGTATCTGGCTTGAGAGAGTTCCCGTCCTATGTGACAACTGTGAAAAGAGCAGTCTTTCACATCAGGCCTCATCGAACGATGGTGCAAATTAGGTCGCCTCGATAGGATGGGTGGGTGATCCTACTGGTTTGGAGATGGATGGATCGCCCCGTGGCCTGGGGCGCCCTCCACAAGAAGGAGTGACAGATGCTCCATAGTGATCGACATGAATTCTCCGGGCATGCTATGTATCAAGAACCTCGTACAGAGTGACCTTTGTAGTTACTCATACAGCACTGTTTTTGATGGGCTTCGGAATGCGGTGTAGCGAGTACCTTTTTCACTCGAGATAGCGATGCCCAGGGAGTCGGCTTGAGAGAGCAAAGAAGATGTTGTGCTGCATTCCGAACGGCAGACCTCGGGCACCACTGCATGTCATTCTTCGAATTCAATGCAGGAGCATCGCGCTTCCGTGCCGCCCATCTCCAACCTTTGCAAAGAATGTTGCAGCTACTAGTAGTACCTCAGGGCTTGGAAGCGGCAGAGAGGAAGGCCAGATCCAAATTCTTCTGCACCACCTCAGCGACTGCACGACTAAAATTGCATGGAACTGAGCCGATACCAGGTGGTCCCTCCTCGGAGGTGGCATGTTGGGGGGGTTTTGGGCCCACTGGTACCTAGAGCTATACTTAGAAGTCGGCGTTCGGGTCAAGCCAGGTGTCCAGGGTCGGTCCAAGCAGGATAATACAACGCCATGCAGTACCTCCAACTATCGAATGTTGGGATGTACAGTAGTACTCCGTACGTTGTCCCTAGGCGTGTACTCTGTACAAAGTACATTATAATCGTGAGAAGCAGAAACTGTCAAATGCCGTCTTCGGCGTTGGGAAACGTGGACAGCCATCACTTGACTTGTCTCGCGTGTTGTGTCACTCCACGTTTAGGTATGGACGATGTAGCTACTACTAGTAGTAATCAAGTTCTTTCTGCCTTTGTGATGGACGATCGGTCACAACCGAACCCGCCACGAGTATTAACCACAAATATATAGTCCCTTCCAAGAAGAGTTGGCGAGTCCTTAGCAGCAACGTCCTCGTAGGCGCTGAGCCAAAGCTATCGGGAGATTGAGATGGAGGAGGATGAGCACCAGCCAGAATTAGGGCACCAGTCACCGTCAACGGGCTCGCAGGCCAGAAGTGAGAAGAGTGAGGCCTTGGACGAACAGACCTGTCGGAACAAGGTTTGGGACAGGTGGACGGTAGCAACCTTGCATCTGTGACGAAAGTTAGACTGGGTCAACTTGCAGCCGGAGTATATCTTCTACCAGTCTACCACCAGGGCCTTGAGCAGCCGAGGACTGTGCTTTGGGCTCTGATTGGGCTGAGGGCAACAAAGGACCCGGGAGAGGGTGTGTGACGGACCAAGCATGGCGGCCAATCGAGCGGCTGTAAGCGCCCAAGCCTGTCCCTTTTTCGTGGCATTCTGTGCCTCCCGCAGTTTGGTGCCTGTCCATGCACCGCCCAGCACCATCATCCACCCCTCTCACAACCACTCATACCCACTGTCGTCAACTTATCCTCCATCCATCAATCCACCATCGTCAAGGCACTCACGGCCATTGTCCAAACAGCTTCCCTGGCTGCAGATCAACCTGCATTCCACCCTGACCCTATCCCATCCAAGCCATGATTCGGCCGGCCTCGACACCACATGCCTGCCCTTGCCCACCTGCTTCTTCCTGCGGGGCCGCAATCAAGCGCCCGCCGACCAGTAGTCCTTCCAGGACATGTTTCCATCGATGTCGTTGGTACTTCGAGAGATGACCGCCATCTGAGAAGCCATCTGCTTGCCCGTTGGCTTGCTATTGTTGCGCATCACTTCTGAAGACTGCGCCTCGTTTCCTGTTCATGTGGATCGGATACTGTTGCCTCAATGTATAGCCTTCTGGTCTAGAGAGAACTTGTTTCACTGCTTCATTTCCTGGCCGAGATCCCCAGATATACTCTCATCGAAACAATTTTCACGACCCTGTGCCGGGTACCTGTTGGCCTGCGGTCCTGTTCTCAACCGCCTGCTCGGTATTTGGCCTCTCCTGATCTAACCACGAAATATCCCTCTTCCTCCTGTCTCTCATATATCACCACCTGCAGGAGATCCTGTCCGCGGCTACTGAGGCGCTTCCCAGGCACCGTCGACTCAGGCCTGCCCACACCACGTCCACCTCCTGCTGCCCACCCAGATTCATTGTTGCACCGCCGAGGGACCAGTCAAAATCCAAACACCTGGTCTTCTGGACAGATTCCATCCTACTACAATTGGTGCCATGTCATAGCTGTGGGCAGCATTGCAAAGATCTTGGGCTGTAGACGGCACTATACAACACGCTCGATACCCTCGTGCTTGTATACAGTGGTCAAGAACTTGGTTCCAGGATGGCTGCTCAAGGGGCCACATCGCGGCAGCGCTCCGTCACCAACAAGGGCAAGGGAGTCATACTGCCACCAAATCTCAAGGCCAGAGCTTCTGCCGAAGAGATTCCATTCGAACCCTTTGCCTGTACAGCTTCGCTGCTCCTCTTTGCGCAGGGCCCAACCGTCATCTGTTTGCACCATGACAGCTTGGCCCTTGAGAGGCGGTTTCAAAAGCATTCCAAAGAGGTCATCCTAATCTCGGCCGATAATGTCAGTGAGTCAGGTGCTGGGAGATTGGTAGTAACCTACGATGTTGGCCAAACAGCTATAGTCTGGGATCTGTTCACGGGCGAGCAAATTTCCAGATTTGTGTCATATGAGTCTTTGAAAGTGGCTCATTGGATGAGGAATGGGAATATCGCATTTGGTAAGGCTTTCAAACAAATTATTGTCGTTCTGCTTACTCACGCTGAAAAGGCAATACAAAGGGCGAGGTCATCCTGTTTGAGCCGGCCACGAGCGATCACATCTCGGCTAGAACCATCTTTGATCCCATCACCGCAATAGCCCCTTCTGCCGACTGCAAGACTTATGCTATAGGGTATGTCCTGACGAACCACTCCCAAGCACAGCCCTTACTAAATCTGCACAGATACAATAATGGTTCGATCCTGCTTGCCGCACTCCAACCAGCATTCACGATTCTTCATACACTGACCACATCGCGGAGCCCGTCACCAATCGTTTCATTAACATGGCATGCTTCTTCCTCAAAACAAAAGTCCGATATGCTCGCCACTCAAACAGCCGACGGAGATTTGAGGGTTTGGAGTGTATCTAAGCCTCCGATTGCCGAGGCTCCCCGCGTCATTCGTGTCTTGAGGCGCACCGATAGCTACGTTTTCGGTCGTAACTGGATCTCTTGGTCAAAGAATGGTCGCATTGTCCAGTTTTCCGAGGGTAAAACATGGGCTTGGGATGTTCGAACGAAGCATGTTACTTACGAGCCAATTCCAACTGTCGATGGTGTTCGAGCCATCGCCGCTCATGGTCCCACGGGAACCCTTTTCACCTTGGGTCCGGATTACACGGTGCAACAGTATGATGTGGAAAGAGCCCATTTAGTAGCAAACGTGCGCCATATGCCGTTCACCATCCCACCTACACCACCTGAGGATGTGCGACAACTGTGGACAACCTCTGAGAGCGAGGAGGAACTTTCGTCTCCACTTGCAAGAGCAAGACAAGAGCTGCGTGCGAATCCTGCTGTCAAGATGACCAACAACAACATCCCAAGTCCAAGCTCAGCAGTTAGCCCCCTACGGTCAGGGGCGAAGAATGGAATCAACGACATGATCTCTCCTGCTGGAAGAACTGACTACACCACAACATCCTTTGATACTGGTATTCAGTCTTTCATGACGTATACGCAGCCAAATAACCAATCGTACACTCATCAACAGTACTCCAGGCCACTACCAGCCCCCAGTCAGCCCCAGCAAATTCAGTCACCGCAATCAGCAGCTCCCAAATCAGCGAGAAAGGCGTCTCGACTACGACAAGAAGTGGTAATGAGCCCTGAAGAGCGAGCTGCAGCTGCAGATCTTTTCCCATTCACGCGAGCTCGCCTGCATGATGTCCCCTATAAGCCGCCCCGTGCAAGTGATGACAACCACATGACACCGGACGACTTACGAAAGCAGATGCTCAGTGTCGTTTTTGGCTGGGAGGGTGACATTGAAGATCTTATCCGCGACGAGCTTAGCCGCCATGAAATGGACAGTCACAATGCAATATTCCTGGCGAAGTGGCTGCATCAGGACCCAGATCACCTTGCAGAGCTCATGGGAGCGACTGGTCCAGATTCAGACTTGGACTGGACCCTTCTGGCTCTGGGCACCATCAGCAACCAAATGGGTGCAAAGAAGATCACACAAGTCTTCATTGAAAAGATGCTCGCAAAAGGTGATATTCATGCAGCAGCCACTCTCATGCTCGCACTAGGTGACACTAGTGATGCTATTGAGGTCTATGTCTCGAGAGCTCAGTATATGGAGGCTGTTTTACTTACCTGTGTCGTCTCACCTGACGATTGGCAACGGCAATCATATCTAGTCAGACGTTGGGGAGAGCATGTTGTTGAGAATTCTCAGCAATCCCTTGCTATTCGATGCTTTTCGTGCACAGGTGTGGAACCTTCAGATCCATGGACTTCTCCAAAATCTCAGATTGCTGCCGGCACAGTAATAGATACCTTCCCGTCTATTGAGCCTGAGCATAAGGTTCAGATTCTCGAGCCTGCGGAGCTCCCTGAAATCTATCAGAAAACTCTAGAGAGGCGACGTACTCTCGATGCACCCACTCCTGTGGCCATGCCTCGTCCTGCACCACAGGCGATACCGGCTCCCCCAACTCCTTTCAGGAATGCAGCAGCATCAGGAACTCGAATTACACCCCAGACATCAGCACTCAAGCTCATCACATCATTCTCGGACGGGCAATCCAACATCAGTTTCAAATTCCCAGGTCTGAAAGCGGAAGACCGAACACCAACAGTCGTAGGGGCTGTGACCCCCATCGCTGAGTCTGCAGTTGGATCTGCTTTGTCGCCTGGTGGATCGGGTTCTTATCGGTTAAACAACATTCGCAGCATCAACAGTGCTCTTTCCACCAAAACTCCAACTCCTGGTGGATTCCAACCTAACAGACTACCCTCGATTGGAGAAACCCCTGTCGATGTCGATTCGCCTTCTTTCCCAGACGCTATACCTCCAAGGTCGGTCTCAGTACCTGTCGAAATACATTCGGCGAAAAACAAAATCAAACAAGACTCACCTCCTATTTCCAACGAGATGCAACCCGAGCAACCACCGCCACCACTGCCGCTACAACAGAAGTCTAAGCAGGGTCTGACTCTATTGACCTCTGCACGTTATGATCCTGGGACACTCAAAACTCCGGTGAAGGAAACTCCGCAAACGGCTGTTGGACCACAGACAACGATTAAATTTCCCTCAAATAATTCTCGATATTATCCCTCTTTTGACAGCGACATACCCGAGCAAACAAGGACAGGATCAAGGAGCAGGAAGCCGGACGGATTATCTATTCAAACAGCAGCTGTCGAAGAGAATGACCTACTAGATGATTATCTGCCTTCAACAAGCTATGGCGAGTTCGTGAGTGGAGCACCAACTACTGGATCTCTCTCACAGATTGATGCCGCAGCCAGTCTCATCAGTCCTCACACCACATCTGGTCACAGCTATCGTGGTGGTAAAAGCCCTCTCGTTGCAGGTAGGAGTATTGATGACTACATCAGCAGTCTCGATCAGGCTCAGTATTTCGGCAAGCATTCTCGGGCGCGTGGCTACAGCGGAACGAGTCGGCAATCAAAAGACGATCAAAGCGAGAGAAAGAAAACAAAAGGCCATAGCATCGATGGTTCACATGAGACGCGCCGTACTATTCCTGCCGCGAAACGCTCGCCTTCCTCGCCGGTGCCCATGTCACCCGAGGATCTCCGTCTTTACAGCACCAGTGTGGAGAGCTTCGACTCCATGTATAGCTCGAACCTTTCAGGATTGGACAGGTCTGAGACACCCGCCAGCACATCAAAGCACAGCAGGCGAGGTTCACAATCCACAGCCAAGGGAACCAAAACTCGGCATCGGTCTCGATCTCGAACCATAGGAACAAGAAGCAAGCCAGGGAGCCGTGGAGCAAGTAGACAGCAAAGTCCTGAGCCCTATCAAACCATGATATCTCCAAGAGGACGAAGCTCTTCCCGCAAAGACAACTCAGGACACAGATCGCCGTCATCTCCACGGCCAATGGTCCCCTCCGAAGAGGACAGACAAAGCCGGTTTGACAAGGGTTCTGTCCTTCGACTTGTCTCTCAGGACCGTCATCGTGTCCAGAGAAGTTCTAGTCGTCAAGCAAATCGCAGCACGAGTGCTCGCCGTGACAGATCCCCAGATCGTCGTAGACAACACCGTACCAGATCTCGGAGCCGTCCGGGCGGAGAAGAGTCCGCTCTACATCGAAGAACGAGCAAAAACGAACGAAATAGGCGCCATCGCCGACCCAGTGACGCCTTACAAAGTGCCCATCCTGATGATCCCGAGGATGGTATACCAAGTAACTTCGAGGAGTTCCGTGCCGCTAGCCAGCCTCAGCTAAATCAGGATCGCAACAAGAAAGCAGCTGCTGAACAGTTACAGGCACGCCGTCTTTCATTAACTCGTCGCCCCTCTATGCCAAACGTGCCGCATCCCGAGGAAGGTGCTTCGCACACCAAGTCGCATTCCACCAACAGTGTTCCTCAGCTCAACCGACTATATAGCGATGAAGGCGACGTGGTAGTCAGCGCACCCATAGCACCCCCGCTCGGAGCAGACATGTCGGAATTTGGCATCGTGAGGGAGCCCTCAACCACCCCATCCAATACGGCAACCACAGCCTCGGAAACACCGACGGTCATCAAGGCAGGGGTCTCAGAACTCTTGAGTAGTGATGTCTACCGGCCTCCGACACGAGGTGAGCTTTCTTCGGACTCGGCGTCCCGACCAGGCTCTGCACGCGCACCAGCTTCGCTCGACTTCCTCGCGCAAATGCCTAAGCATCCAGCTTACAACCAGCGTATCGCGAATAGTAGGTCGAGTAGCAAAGGTGCTGAGGCCCGGCAGTCCTCCCGTTCACGCGGCGAATCTCGTGACCGTAATCGTATTTCGCCCAAAGATCAACAGCACCCACGCGGCGAGTCTCGAGACCGAGCAGCGACGGCAACGACGGCAACAAAGCGTGTCTCTCCGCGCGGGACGCCACACAGCCGTGAAACGTCACACATCAGTGTGGGAACAATGCCAGGCTCCTCGCCGGAGATCGTGTACGCAAATGCGTACTCCCCGCCACCACAGCAGCAACAACACCAACACCCTCCGATCCTACCGGAGCTGCAGCACCTTGTAGCCCCCCTGCCACCTCCACCGCCGCCGCCACCACCGCCGGCACCGACACCGAAGATAGTTCCGCTATTTACCGGAAGTCCAAACCTCTCGACACTGCGCGGCTTCGAGGTCGACGCCAGCAATGTTCCACTTCCTATGTCTGCAGTCGGCACGGGCGGCGGGCATGCTAACTATCTCGACCCACCACCACACTCGGCCGCGCTACAAAGCGCACCGCTTCCTCTCCCACCACACGGTGGCGCTGGTCATCGACGGGGCCGTAGCGGAAATGAGCATGCCAGTGGGACAATCAATACCAGTGGGCCAGGCTCCGGGTCTGGCTCAAGCCAGCTTTTCAGCAAGCTTCGCCATTTCACCGCCCGCACTAACAACCGCAGCCCGTCCCGTGGCCGAAAGGCCGGTGATGATAACCAGGCCATGAGCCCGCGTATCGCCGATGGCCATGTTCCCCCCTATGAGAGTATTACTCAGACGGTCTTGGGAAGAGGCGTGGAAACGAACTGAGACCAACCGACCAATGAGGAGATTGCCAGAAAGTCCAAACGAACCACGCTCCTTGTTCTGAAAGGAAAAAAAAAAGAAAGATTTATACAATCAGTTTCCCAACACCCATTTTTATTACACGGACGCTCGCAAGTGCGACTTGATTCTTCTTCCTCCATTCTGGTACTTTTCGCTTTTGGCGTTTGGGGGAAAGGAGAAGAATCGAATGGGGACCGAGGGGCGCAGAAGTGGAAGTGGAAGTGGAAGTGGAAGCGGTAATTGGTTATTATTTCACATTGAAACCGGTTATTGTGAGCACGGCAAACCGCAAAGGCAAACAAACAAGCAAGCAAGAAAAAAGACCCAAGTCAAAATGAGCGAAGATGTTTTTTCTTTGTTTTCTTTCCCTGTTTATTTTTCAGTTCAGCAAGCGATGGATACAACATAAGCAACTTTTTGTCATTTTCCTCGCGCACTTTCTCTTTCTGTCTTTCTCTTCTTCGATTTTGTCTTGGTCTTTCTTGCCAGAGGAGCGGGGGCCGGGGGGCCGGGGGCGAGCACTGTTCCCGCCCCGCCCCCCAGGTGGTGAAGATGAGCGGGAGGGGAAGAGGGAGGGGGAGAAGGAAGGTAGATGGTGGGAACGGAGGAACAGCTGCTGTGCCTCGACGACAGCGCCGGACGTCGTGGGGTGAAGTGACTGAGGGCTTTGGAACGAGAAGCAGGGTGGAGGGAGGAGGAAGATGAAGAGCTATAGTAATTGTTGAGAGGGATATATTTCCTAGGAGATCCGGGAGACTACTGCTGCTATACATACCCACTTGCCAGGACTGGTTGACTGGGTTTGTTGACGCGGGTGGCTTAGAGAGGATGGTAATGAATGAGAACCTATCTCGAAGAGTGATGTGATCAGTGATGAGTGCCGAGTGAATCCATAGCTCGATCGGTGATTATAGGTATCCTGCTTTAATTCTCTCTTCCGCCTTCCATTCATGATGCGATATAGGAGTTGAATTTTTGGGCTTTGGTGTATAAATATTATGTAATGTATGTACACATGTCATCAAGCTAACATAATATCAGTGGCGAGACTGCCCGTGGCGTTCACTTGGTATGTCCCTCCGTTTCGTTGTGGTAAAGAAATGTTGATAGGCTGGTTCTCTGACTAGGTATACCTGCTTTTAGGTTTATAATTGGCGGGCCGGTACTCACTCCATCGCATCGCCGCTGGGTCAGTATACCAGGCAACCATTCCAAGCGGACTGATGACGTGGTGTAATAGGCTTGAGGCTATCTATCTACCTATAGTTGTAGTGTTTCGTGCCGGTTCTGGCGCGCTGCCTGTTTTCTGTCTCCGAGCCAAGGATTTTGGCTTTGTCCATGCGGCTGGCTGGTCGAAGAATCTGACCAAGGGTGAGTTCTATGGAGAGGACTGAGTTGCAATGAGCTGGATGACCGTGCCGCGGATTTCATCGAGTAGGTTTTAATGGTCCGGCGCAGTGCCAATTCCAAATAGAGCTTCAGCTCCAGGTCCAGCTCCATGAGTCCAGTGGGGTGTTTTCTCTCTCTTCCGGATCGTTCGTTCAAAGGTCGTTCCATAAATCCATCCTCTTCGTGTCGGTTCGTCAAGATATGTGGTTGTACAAGTACTCAATAATCGCCCAAGTCCCCGGATAGATATACTGGGAGACTGCCAAGCTGATTGGCGATACTCAAATTCCCCCGCCGCTTCTCCCGACCGCGACGCTCAAATCTTTCGCCGAGAGACGTTGCTTTTCAGACTGGATCCAATTCCGACGGCCTTCGTCCTCGAGTAGCCTTGTCTCTTGTTTGGATTTGGCTTCGAGGCGTTTGAGCCAGATGTAGCTGGCGGTGGGAATGAATACTAGGCTTGCGAGGAAGAGTTTCTTGTTCCTGCTGTTTTGTTCCCAAGTTAGACAATGCTTGGGGGTGAGAAGAGCTGCAGGAAATCACCGTGACTGACCTGAGAATGGGGCCAGGGCGGTAGCCTGGTATTGAGCTTTGAGGTTGAGACGGCATCGCTGTGGTGGCGGTTGGGAGCATGGGGAGTTAAAGGGTTTCTTGGGTCAATTGTGGTGGATGTTGAGGTGGTGAGTGGAAGTGTCGACTGCGACTCGGTCTCGTCTTCTCTCTGATAGTGGCTCTTGTCTCTTGTCTCCTGTGAAGGTTGGAGCTCGCTTGTGAAATGCGTTGAAATGTGACAAGAGCGTTCCCTGTCCCGGTCTGGCGTTCTTGCCGCTTTGAGCAAAGGCGGGAATACCTGTGGGCTCTTGTCGACGGGTCGTGTAAATTTGTGATGTCTGGAGCCGCTCTGATGGCCGCTTCTATCACCAAGCACAAGAAGCTGGGGGAAAGGTGGTTTCTCTGAAAGAGCTTGGAACGTTCTAGTCAGTCGGTTGAAATTTGATTTGGCCAGGCACGCGACAGTAAATTAGTGAGGACTTACTACCCGGGACTTGTGAAATCGGATGGGATGGGATGGGATGGGATGGGATGGGTCAGTAACTGCGCACTGGAAGCGATTGGTGACGAAATCGAAGTGGAAGAGGTGGAGAAATGGAAGCGTGAGCGGATGGCCGCGCCTTGTACTTTGCGGGGGAGCGGAATCATGTCCACATCAAGCAATTATCAACTCTCAAGCACGAAACACGGAGTATAGGATAGCATATTCGTAAGTACGAGGTGGTGTCCTTGACATGTATAACATTCTTTTCATTGACATTCCTCCGAGTCCTCCCTGTTGTTGATCAGGACTATCGTCTTGGCCACGGCTACCAAGGTGCTCCGTATGTTTGGCCATGGGAGCGGGTACGAAAATAGTCGGGATGGGTATGGGTATGCATCATTTTTAGATTAGATCGGGAGGAACCCCCGTTCCCCTTGACAAGTCTGGTTGTCATGCTCCGTCTCCCAAAAGTCTCAAAAGAACTCCATAGACGTCTGCCTCATCAGAGCCTTGTCGCTAAATATGCATCCCATAATATCAATTGGACCATCTTCATCATGACAACTCATCTGTCTTTCTCGACGCATTAGTCTTGCCGTGAGCTGCTACCTTCTCCCCCACTGTCGTCTTTCCCGGATACAGATCTGCTACCGTCATTGTCGTTGTCGTCGTCATCTCGGTTCGGCAATGGCTCTCCATTTTCCTTGGCTAGCCGTTCTTCTTCCTTCAGCTGTCTGAGCCGTTCGGTCTCCCTGCGCATAGCCTCGAGATTCCACGCCCCCGGGGCGCTCTCATCATCATCGTCTTCATCGCTGTCTTCGTCTTCAGAGTCTTTCCAGTCTCCACTTTCGAACATCGCTCGGCCTGTTGCTTCCTTGGCTTTAATTGCCTGTGCCTCGGCGGCCTTTTTGTCAAGGCGGTCCTTCTTCCATTTAGCGAATGACTCGGGGGTCACGGGAGTGAGTGTGCCAGTCAATTTGTGCCGTTCTGATTCTAAGAAGTCTTCAAGGGTAAGCGTAGCCAGTGGGGATTTGTCCATTAAAGCCTTTTCCGCGCGTCGCTGTTCTTTTGTCTTCAGTACGAAACTAGAGAAATACAGTCAGTAGAATTCAAAAGAGGAGACAAAAGTCCTCGTACCCAGGTGGAAGACTGTGGCGGTACATGCACTTGTCACCTCCGTTGGGACAGGTCCAAAACCAGCCATATTTGCCATCTTCGACAGCTGAAATAAAATATTTGCAGACCTTGTCGGTGGTGGTGCGAGGATTGCCATGTTTGCTGGTAACGACGTCGCGCAGTTTCTCTTCATCCCAGTCTTCCATATTATCTTTCTCCTTCTCCTCTCGCTCTTGTTCCCG
Organism: Exophiala aquamarina CBS 119918; assembly: GCF_000709125.1. Lineage (NCBI taxonomy): Eukaryota > Fungi > Ascomycota > Eurotiomycetes > Chaetothyriales > Herpotrichiellaceae > Exophiala > Exophiala aquamarina. The sequence goes on from NW_013550581.1 coordinate 599,306, forward strand.
AGTGTCCTGATACAAATCTCTCTTGGCCACCTTCTTGACCACATCGAGATCATGGCTAAACTTGCATTTCCGGCCCTTTTCGCAATGTCCTTGTTTGAAGAACTGGCAGAGAACGGTTTTCGGATCCACACCAAAGGGGACCTTTTGTACCTGGATTGGCTTGAACAATTCGGCAGCTTCAGCCTTGGCCTTTTCGGCGGCGAGCTTGTCTTTCTCCCTCTGCTCCTTCTCAGCTTCTTTTCGCTTTTCCTCGGGCGATTTGTTGGATTTTGCCTGCGCTGCTAACTGTGCAATTGTTCTCTTGGCCGTGCCACCTTTTTTATTCTTCATCCCAAACGTTTTGTCCTCCACGGTGGCCTTCTTCTTGGGAGGCTCATTGCCCTTCGCTTTGGGGGCCATGGTGGTCGAAAACGATAAGGAAGGCTTGCGGCAACAGTCAGACTATTGAGGGGTCGATGGGGCTTTTCGAGTGGCGTTTCTTAACCACGATTTCCTGTTCTACCACTATGGAGAGGGAGCCGTATCCAATGGGTGAATGAGAGGAGTCGAACAAGGGACAGGCGATCTCGGGCAGTGGAGTTGTGAAAATGGAATCCAGAGGCCGGAGTTATAAGTTTGACTCGTGTGAGAATCTTGAAGAGAATTGGAAGAATAATGTGCCAGTGTGGGGGACGCCGCACGCCGCACGACCGTAGGGGAGAGGACGTCACTTGCACACCACTACTGACTACTACCTACTAGGATCACACCCTTCTCTTCTGGTCTCTTTTAACTTGAATGTCCTCGTCCTGTACAGCTTCAGTATATCTCCCCTAGCCATCTCCGCGTCCATCGAGGACTCCTCCCTGCCCTCCAACGTCCATGCCAGCTGTATGACTGACCGAAACTCTTCCTAGCCTCAAGGCTGCACCCACAATGGCAAGCCAAGGTCCTCCACCATCATCGCTCCCTCCCTCCATGGGTCCTGGCGCCCATCCTGTTCAACCTGGAAATACATCTCGAGTGCAGATGTGGGACAGGTCCACTTACAAGGTTCAGATCGACTCTGAATACCTTACTCTAAAGTACACGCCGCGTGACAGAGGTGAAGTTCAACAGCATGTTTCCTTCAACAACCTTCCCCTCGGTTCCTTTAAGAGATGGCTCTTATATGGTGGTCCCCAGAGGGCCTACTCTTCTGGCATCTACGCCATCGACACTATCCGTGTCTTTGAGGGTTTGGTCGAAAGACAGCTCACGCCCCGAGAAGCCGAAGGCCTTGTCTATCTGACCTCAAATACTGAGGTGTATGCAATTACCGGCAGCTTGGTCGGTTGTTTGGCTGGCAGTACATATGCCTGGCGCACTCGCGAGAAAATGAAGTTCCCTCTCCGCGCTGCCCAGCCTCTTGAAAGATATAACAACTTTCCTAATCGATACCTTCCCATTCTCCGCGGCTCCGTCGCCCAGACCGCCTGGCATATAACGAGAGCCAACGTTTGGGCCGCTGCGGGTGTCATGGCCATCCGTCCACTATTTGCCGCAATGGGGAACTATGCCTTATGGTCGGGCCTCGCTGAAGACGAGCGCACTAAAGATCTACCCCCGTTGATACAGGCCAATAGTAAGGAGAGGCGCCAGAGGGGAGAAAATACTCGCACGCGAGGGCCTCATCAAGCTCAGCACATTAAAGCACAGGACGATCTACAAAGTCAAGCCTTGGACCAAGATCAAGCCTATACCCTTGACCAAGCCCCTCAGGATTGGGATCAGCAGACCTTTTCCAAGAATGACTCTGAGACTCGTGACTTTCGCGGACCAGGGGATTTCAAGCCGACAGAGCCCGTTGCTCCGTCGGTCAGTGGACGCGGTAACTCACACAGTTTCCCGAACCCCAACAAGCCACCAGCAAATGCAGATGTTTTCTTCGATGACGATGATGACGCTTCGCCAACTGCCGGTCAGGCCCTCAGACCAGAATCACAGGGCGGAAGTGCTTGGGATCGCATTCGCAAGGGGGAGAGCTCTGGCCCTTCCAGTCGACAAGCACAGAACCAGGGTTATACACCTAACTCGCCTTCCCCTACATCCCCGCGTGGCTGGAGGCGAGTAGGAACACAAAAACAAGACGCCCAGTTCGAGAACTCGGCCGATAGCTTTTCCTTCTCCAAGACTGAAGCTGATAAGCAGTTTGGCCGCGAGCAAGCGCAGAAGGACTTCGACGACATGCTCGACCGCGAGAGAAGGCAGAGTGGCAGTGACGATTATGACCGTGGGATGAAGGCTGTCGAGTCTGGTCAGGAGAACCCGACAAATTCTGACCTGAGTTTATGGGAGCAGAGGCGGAGGAGAAATTGAGCAAAACAATTGGAATGCAATGTAAAACCCCGGAGCCACCGCCGCCGCCAGCACTGGCTCGAGTCGGTCGTCCGCGTTACGAACCCTCTTTTCACTCTCCAGAGTCTTCAATCACGACGTAGTAAAGCGGTGCCGAGCCGAGAATCTGCCACTGTCGAGGACCTGGGGCCCGTTCTGTCTCCCACACATTAAATCAACAAGCTCGACGTCTCTTGTACCATCCAACCTCAAAAAATCAGCCGAGTTTTGACTATTGGAAATCTCAAACTTGACGAATCAACGCTAGTCCTGTCAAATCGACCGCCATCTGGGCATTTCGTCCACATCATATCTCTAATGAGCAAGCTGCTAGGGTTACAATATTATTGTCAGCCTCCAAATTAAACTCCGTCCTCGACTTCTTTCAGGGATCCAATATGGGGCCCACCAGACGACGGCGAAACTGCGCCATAGTCTTGCCAACACTCAATATGCCACCAAGATGGTCAGTCAACAAGCAAGCGTACTTGTTTCATCCGAGTCCACAACTTAAAGCCAGGATCCCCCGTTGCGTTGTACTGCCTTGGGATGTCGACTAACCTCAAAGCGCCCTACCAGTGCCTTGCTGTACCCTGCTCATCAACCTATTCCGGCGTCCTTATCTACCGCATTGTACAGTCGATATATGTTCTCCGCTGATGCAATTTCCTCATGCCATCGCATTCATCTCGAACCGGTTCATGTCTGTTCCTAATGTACCAATATCAACCCCATTGCATTTTGTTTACCAAAATGCTCGGACTGAAAAGCAAAGATGCGGGGGCTGGGGGAAAAACATGGCTGGCTCCAAAATGTGGCCTTTCTCTTCCTCTGTCTTTCACAAATTCACTGTAAACTATTTCCAGCTAGGGCTCTCGCTGTCAGGGAGGGCGGGAAAGAGGATAACCTCCACACGAAATAAGCGGGATATAGTAGTAGCCTGTCGCCTACTTACTGGGTGTATATTAGATTAGCTAGCATGATTGTACCCACAAGTGATGCAGCGTCTGAAAACACAAAGCAAATTCTGGAAGTGCCGCACATGGGTATATATATAACATCTAATACCGCATCTGAATCTGAATCTATTTGTCTCGTGAAACATCAATCACGAAGGAAAGGGAAGGCGAGGCGACCGACTAATTGCCAGAATACCCTATATATGTATGCATGTGCCTGCGCGCCTGTGGCAGTGTCGCTGCCCTGCCTAGGAACCTGCCAGTTGGTTAGTCAGCATGTAGATAGTCACGATGGAGAATTGCTCGTGGTCAGAAGGAAGGCATTAGTTTCAAGGCGAAAGCAGAGGGAAATGGGCAGGTTGAAGGAGGTGAAATGGCTTATGGATTGGGTTCTGATATCCGAGGGTCTGACGTTTGTGGGTTTGTATCGAGATTCCAAGTCGGAGAAATACGAGTTTCATACGTCTTCCTTTCTGGTATTCAGTTGCATTGCATTTGCACTCCTCTAGTGCGCCAATCCGTCTGTAAGTGTCCTCGCTCTCCAGTCCCGTTGAATTTGCCGGTTGAAAAACAGAAAATGGGACAAAAGGGAGGTGGCCATCTCAGTCTCGGTTCAACTTTTTGAACTTGAAGCTTAAGCCTTAGCCTTCCCTTTCTCGCCGGCGGCAGTTCCCTCCTTGTCATCATCTTCTAGGTCAGGCATCTCATCATCATCTTCTTCCTCGTCATCGTCGTCATCTTCCGCATCACCAGCTGCACCAGCACCGCCAAGGCCTTCCATACCAGGCAGACCACCTTCACCTCCGCCGAGCTTGGAGAAGTCGATGCCTCCGAAGCCACCATCTTCACCGAGACCACCTCCAAACTGATTCATGTAATCATCCTCGGGAGCTTCGTTTTGTTCGTCCTCGTCAACCCACTGAGAGATATCAGTATAGTGTTGCGCAAAAGTGCTTACGCATAGGGCCAAGCAGGCTGGGGCAGTGGAGACTCACCTTATCGAAATCTGTTCGCAGATAATGAACCTTAGCCTTGTCTTTGAGTAGTCTGGGCCAGTATTCCTCCTTGAGCTCTTTCTTGCGCAGGACCAATTGAATATTTGCGGCGGTGTGGTGGACTTTTGAGTTCTCTACATCGATCTCCTCGAAGAAATCCATTTCGAGGTGATAGGTGGTCTTCTTAGTTTCGGAAGCGCCGGTGAAGGTAAGGCCAGTGGGCTTGAGATCAAGCTTTAGAGATTTAGCGGGCACATCAGGCACGGAAATTGTCAGGTAGACATAGTTCTTCTCGGGATCGCTGGTGGAGGAGCGCTGAGCCCATAGGACTGTTTTGGCAAATGGTCAGGATTGCAATCTAGAGCAGTGGAGGTCCAAGAGAGGCTGTAGAGGGATGGGAAGGGAGGGGAAGGAATTGGACTCACCTTCTGGAGTGACTTGATCCGACATGGTGAGGAGTGGGCTTGTGATATTGTGATATGGCAAGTTTGAGAATTGCAGGAAGCAATGTGCGGGGAGGGAAGAGAGTGCAGGACAGTCAAAGTCTAGATGACAAGTGAAGGGGCAGGAGCAAATGTCTAATGTGAGGAAGCGAGCTGGAGCGTGAATGCTTTGGTGGTACTTGCGGTGCTAAAGGAAGAGACAGGATGATTGTGTGCGGGTTGGGAATGGAATTGCTACTAGTAGCACCTTTTTGGGAAGAGACGAGGCTGTTCGAAATGCGACGAATGGTATCGAATTTCTGGGTGACCGAGCCGTCACGGTTCACCTAGTACAAACAGTACAAACAGTACGATACAGGTACGTCCTCCGTACCTCGTACCCACTAGTACCATTACGTCGACTGCCTGTGCCGCACCCACCGTTTGCTGGGCTTGACCCCACCAACTGGCCCACTGCAGGCTGTCACCAATTGTACCCAATACTTGAATGGGCGCCCGCAAGAAACTGGTAACCGTCAGCCCTACCAGACGTTCTTGTTTATCGTCACTTCCGTAATCATACCTAGGTACTATACTCCGTACTGGTAACTGCACCTTCCAAGTACTGAGGCAGAGCGGGCTTTGCTATTCGGCATGGCTCAGTACTAGGGGCATTCATTGACGCGACTCTACTCCGTGTCTGCGCCCATATATTGCAGCGCACCGTCCGTTTACCCCTCTGATTGTTCCTCTACGACTGGCACTGCAGTGTGACCATGCAGTCGTTCAAAGCAGTCTTCTTCAAACCTGATCCACAGGACCAAGTGAGGACCCTCTTTCTCTTTTCGACAAGCCAACGGAGAACCCCTTGACACTAACGTCTCTCTGCTGATAGAAACGGAAATGTGACTCGATCATCCGCAAGAATGTGCGCGGCCTGGACCGTGATATCATCAACCTAAAGGTCACCGAGCAGAAAACCAAGTCACTCATCCTTCAGGCCTCCAAGCGCGCACAGAAGAACCCGTCCCAAGCCAACCAAGCTACAGCCGAAACACGAACATTTGCTCGAGAACTACTCCGGGTGCGGAAACAAGCAGCGAGATTACACACAAGCAAGGCGCAGCTACAGAGCGTACAGATGCAAGTCAATGAGGCTTTTGCAGTGCGGAAAATAGAAGGAAGCCTCAAAGCCAGCACGAGCATCATGAAGGACGTCAACACATTGGTTCGATTACCGGAGCTGACAGGCACCATGCAAGAACTGAGTCAAGAATTAATGAAGGCTGGCATCATCGAGGAAATGGTCGGTGATACATTACCAGACGACCAGTTATTAGAAGGAGAAGATGAAGAGGCAGAAACTGAGGTTGATAAAGTATTGAGTGAACTACTCAAGGGCAGGTTGGGAACGACCGACCAGAAAATTCCGGATCTACCGGTGGAGGAAGAGGAGGAAGCGGAAGACAGAGAGGCCGAACTGGAACAAATGCGAGGGCGGTTAGAGGCATTGAAGAGTTGAGCTGGCTGGTTGAATAGGGCCGTGTCTACAGGTCGATGCCCTGTACGCGCCGTGAGTACGAGACATGACTGGCGTTTGGCGGCGCAGGATGGGATGCAATGAAAAGGCGAGCTTGCTGAGGTATTTTGCATATGGAAGAGGATCTTCTGCTGAGGATGTGACAAGTGTTCTGCTCTGTGTAATGCCTTCAAATCTTGTAGGTGAACTTGGCAGGTACATAGAGAGCACTCCACACCGAGACCATGCTGTGCATCACATCACGTGAATGCGGTATCACGTGCGATCAGGCTGTGATGCTGTTGTTTTGAAGTGAGGCGTAGCCTAGCCACGTGATTTGGAAATGGCAGTGGCAGGAAGTGCTAGGCTGCCGGAGGTGGTGCCCCCTTTCGCCCCTTCCCTTCTTCTGCCTTCTTTCTCCATGTCGTCCCTCCTGTATTTCTGTAAGTCAAAGCTGACTTGAACCAGTTCCGTACATTCCTCCTTCTTTCTACACTCCTCCGTTTGCAGAACTGCCTTTGGTTTCACTTCACAAATCTCTATTTAATCTTTTTGCACGCGTCTCTCTCTTCTGCGCGCCCTCTGAAACCCCAATTCAAACCAACTTCATCAACCTTACTCTTCAATCTGCAGCTCGCACCGACTTGCCACTGCCCAACTTGCGCGACTCCTTCAACCGCAACCTTCCTTCAAGGCAAATCACTTCCTCGCTTTTCCAATCAACTCTTCAAACAATCACACCAAACTCCTTCAATATGTCTGGCAGGCTAGATCAATCCCTCGATTCCATCATTGATAGCCAGAAGAAGCAGAAGCGCGAAGCTCGCCGTCGCAAAGTTGGAAAGCCACAAGCCACTGCTGCTCCTGTGGGAGGCGTCAAGAAGTCGACGAGGCCGGTCAAGTCGGCAATCAAGCCCACTGCAGGTGCTCTCGCTCAATCAAAGTCCAGCAAGATCGTCGTTAGTGGTCTGGTATGTTTCACCCAACCTTCATCCCTCCAAAACTTGCACTGACATCTCTCCCAGCCACACGATGTCAACGAAGCCCAGATCAAGGTATGTTGATGAAGAGGCTTTCGACCTTGGATTTCTATCGCCTGCCGTCGTCACCTGCTGTTCTTCCACTCCTTTCGCCGCCGTAGACGAGAACATGTTATACCATCGAACGAGGAAGAGCTGGATCTGTTGATCGTTGCGGAGCGTATTCCCATGGCACCATCATACCATGCTGAAACATTGCTGGTGTGCCAGTGGCAGGCTTCTCTCTCTCCCTCTTATTGCATGTGCCTTGTCCCATGCATCATGGTGAGCCCAGAGATTGCCATAGATCCTACATGTAATGCCTTCCGGCTAGCCACCGCGATGGGTTTTGATAAGGATCTGCCACGAGGTTGATTTGAACATGCTGAAAATGCTGTCAATTCTCTCCCGCCGCTGCTCGATTGGAGCATCAACGAGTTTTTTTCGCGCAACAGTATGCAAGCAGTACAGTACGACATCCTGGATTTTCATAACCGTTCCCTCCGTCTAAGTCAGGAAAAGAACTAGCCTGCAATCTTAGCGGTAGCCGTGAGGAAGACAAACCGATGAGAGGTACAGGAGCAGACTCTCATCTACAACTTCCCGCCTGCCAAAGCCATCCAAGTGAAGACGTGGGTCCAGCCCAGCATCACACTCGGATCGCCATGTTCTACGGTTTCTGTTTTAAATCCACCAACAGACTCATCACCCAATTCTGTGGAATATGTCCCCGTGGACTACCACATCTGAACAACACCAGCTCCCGTCTACCCTCGGGAACAACTTTTCAACCACCCACTGCTGGACCGCTTCTGGAATCACAGGCCTTCTGCTGCTACTGCTTGTACAATAACACTCGTTGATGCTCCTTCGAACGATTTGTCCCGGAACTATACCTTGCTGCGAAAAACACATCTCATGTCTTATTCTATGGAGATGAGGCTGCGTGGATGCGAACCTCAATGCTATTGCTATCTTAATTTCACCGATTACTGATCACACTGGGACCAACAGGAATACTTCGGCAAGTCTGTAGGATCCGTCAAGAGAGTCTCCCTCCAATACAATCAAAACGGGCAGAGTCGTGGTATCGCCGACATCGTCTTCTCTAAATCAGATGCTGCGGCCAAAGCAGCCAAAGATCTCAACGGAATGCTTGTGGACAAGCGCCCTATGAAGGCAAGAACGACTCTACTCGATTTAACTGGCTTTTCGTCCTGACCTCGCATAGATTGAAGTCGTGGTTGATGCCAGCCACGTTCCGGAACCGACTAAAGCGAAATCTCTTGCCGACCGTGTTGCGTACGCAGACCCAAAACGCTCGGCTAAGTCGGATCCACTGACCAAAACCAGTGCCAATCCAAAGGCTCAACCCAAATCTGCCGCCAATGTGAAGAAGACTACTGCAAAGGATGGCACAAAGGGACGATCTGCAGGCAAACCAGGAGCCAAGCCAGCCAAGCGTGGTCGACCGAACCGCCCAAAGCCAAAGACTGCTGAAGAGCTCGATGCCGAAATGACCGACTACTGGGGAGGAAACAATCCATCTGCTGGTGGTGCCACAACTCAGACAGCGACTAACGGAGCCGCTTCTGCAGCTGCTGCCGGCGACGACGCAATGGATGAGATCTCAGTGAGCGAGGTTGAATTCATCTTTTGAGGTGTTGAGAACTGACACCCGTATCAGTGAATAACTCCACGGAGGAGACCGAAATTAATGGTGATGTTGGCCGGTGATCAAGGAACTCGGCCCTGATCGACAACTAACCATTATCTTTTCTCGCATCGATCATCAAATGTACCAAATATCAATCTGCCGAGACCCTGGTTTCATAATTTCCCCATCCTCGTGTTTTCATTCAACAAAGACTGTGTTGCTACTTCTCGGACAGCGAGGGTTTGGGTTGGGCCCGGCGTGAAGGGGAAACAGCTGGTTGTGAAAGTTGTCTAAGACCATCAGAAAACCTGCTAACTCAGTGAGATTGGTTCGAACCACTCGATCAGGGAAGGGAAATGGGCAATTGTGAGGTGAACTAGCTAGGCTTTAAGGGCTCATGGATAGGCAGAGAGAATTAATGAATGCGTCGAGAATCATACTAGTAGTCATGGCTAAAACCAAGTCATTTCTGAAGTCATTATTGTACTTTTTACCGTGCAATCGGCTGACTCTAAGTCTAGGTCTCGCCCTGTGGGAATATTTTTGCACTCACTTCCAACTCATGTCCATGTCCATGTTTCTCATTCTTGTCGTGCTCTGATCACTTCGTGCCGTTCCGGCCATTACCCTGAAGAAAATCGCCCAATGTCTTTGACTGGAGTAAAATAGAATGGGATTTTCGATGGCATCGTCGTCAACGTCATCGTCGTCATCATCATCATCATATCATCCTTTGGAATCTTTGTAGTTGACTTTTCCCTTAGCCCATCAATTCTCTGAAAACTGCAAATCCCAGTTTGCATGCATGTCACTTTCATCTGTCCATCCATGCAGTCGTCCCATTCGTTCAGTCAGCCAGTCAGTCAGTCACCTACCCTTCATTCCATCCATGCCACGGGGAGGGCTGTTCAGCTGGTATCAGTCAGATGACTCAGACGAACTCAAAGTCGTCGTCCTCGTCGTCACTCTCATCCCTCTTTGATTTGGCCGAGACACTGACGATGGCAGTGGCATTGGATTTGAATCTGAGGCTGAGGCTGTTGTCGTCTTCCACAGGGAAGATCTCCTTTTCTTTGCCTTTGCCTTTGCCTTTGCCTTTGCCTTTGCCTCCAGTCGATCCGTCGAAACTTGCCACCTCCTCGAGCGCTGCCCCATGCTGCTCCAAGAGTTTTTCGAAGATATTTTGCTCACTGGCGGCATCAACCGCGGGATCGACTGTGGAAGTCTCGCTTAGAGCATTGGTGAAGGTTTCGTCATCGCTGAGGTCGGTTCCGCCGTTGAGGATGCGGTTGTCGTCATCGTCGTCATCGTCGTCGTCGTCGTCGAACTCGTCGTCGGATTGGTCGTCGGATTGGTCGTGGGCCTCGAAGTCCATGTCGGTGTCTGCAGCGTCGCCGCCCGTGTCGTTCGGGGTGGCTGCCATGCTTCTCATGTAGTGGAAGCTGTCACTACCATCATCGTCGTCAGTGCTCATATCCACGACGGTTGCTGTGTCGGCGATATATACGATTGAGGTCGTTTCCGACGCCGCTTCAGACGCGGAACGAAGGCTGACGATAGTTTGTGTGCCGTCGGTAGCGTTCTTGCTTGCCTTGCCCACAGTGCTCAATACCTGGCTGCTGCCAATGTCGTCGAACCAAGACGCGGTCCCCACATCAGAATCAGAGGGTGCATCGTACGCCTTGTGGATGCGACCAGGTGCGAAGCTCTCCACGCTCTGGCTCGCGGCATCGAGATTGGGCACGGGCATATCATCGTAGACTCCGCCGGTGCCGTCGTCGTTGCCACCGGCCCATAGCGGGAGGTACTTGAACTCATCGTCATCAAGACACATCAAGCAGTCGATGAGATTGGTTGGCAGCAACCCTGTCGAGTGGAACAGGTGTGCAGGCTGCAAAATCGGCATGCATATCCTTGAGATCAGACTGTTGACGGAATCGAGCAAGAGATGTGAGAGGATTCGCGTGTAGATTGTAAATCCTAAATCTTGGAACCCGTTGTGATCCAAAGTGTTGTTGCCGGCGCCCTCACGGACAGGACCGGTGGAATCGGTTGGGAGATTGTCGAGGCCAGTGTCGAACACTCTTCGAGGCCTCAACTCACTTGCATCACTGGAACGTTTACCCAAGGATGCACTAGGTTCAACTCCTGTGCGTGCCAGAGGTGATTTCTTTACTTCATTCATTGAATCGTTGCCGGAAGCATGCCTACCGGCCGTGGCGGAACCGGCTTGATCATCAGCACTAGCACTTTCAAATTGCTGCTCCACATAGTCCCGTTCCATGACGAGGTTGTTTGAGGGTTTCTGGCGGATAGGCAGCGCATGCATTCTCGATTCCACAGTCACGCCTTCATTAGTATTTGATCCAGAAGACACATTAGCCCTGTCCTTGCCCTTCCCTGAAAAGACCTCGTCAGTAGGAAGCTCTAGAGGCGTGCCCCACACAGACGAAATGGTAACTGCTTCAGTCTCATCTACCTCCTCAAGGGTCTTCCGACGCTTGCTTGGAGAATCTTGGTCTTGAAATGACGGGCCAACCGAGTCTGAACCGTGTTTCGAATTGCCGCCTATTGCTAGAGAGGAAAAATTGATGGCTTCTGGATTTAGGGGGTTGACAAGTTGAGGAAGAGTACGTTGAGACTTATTAGTTATATCTTCATCCAACACAGGGTTTAACTTTGCTTCTAGAAGAGGGTCAACGCCAGGCGCCTTCCCATTTTGCCGTGAACTGAGAATATGGCTCACAGCAGCGATCTTGAAATCCAGATGTGCGCGAGAGATCTTCTTGATGCCATTCATCGGGTCATGATCATACAACTCCGTCAATGCTTCGTGATAGCGAGTCAAGGGAGAGTCACCGATGGTGCCCTCTGCACTTGTATTATGCATGCCCACATCAAATCGTGTTCGTGACAGTGCAGTCCAGAAAGTTCGCGTGAACATTCTCATTGGTTGATTGAGCAAGTTGTAGGTGGCGGCGAATTTCTCACTCCTACCTGCTCGAAAGTTGGCTGTTGATGCTGGGTTACTCTCCAATTCGGGGATAACAAACTGGTCCTGGCAGAGGACATGATAGATTCGTGACCGTACATACTCACGAAGCAGTTCTCTTGCTTCATTGATGGTTTCGGTTTCCAATTTCGTACGACCAACCAGCTTTTCGAGTTTCTGATACTCGGTCGATCCTGAAAGCCAAGACATGTCTCTGCAAAGCATGGAGACAAGTCGACGTTGTCTCTGAACCAAAGAGGAAGCGGCATGGTCGATACGATTGCGCTCATCGTCATCGAGCGACTCCACCTTACGGCCATGAACAGTGGACACGAGGGGATTGAGGATTTTAGGGTTGTATTCACCATATGCTTCGAGTAAGGCTCTCTCGCCAACAAGAATACTAAAGGTATCCCTGACTAGTTCTGCTGACTGGATGCCCATACCTATTTTGTAGGCCACTTCAGGATTGCATTGAATGAAATTGGCATTGTTCTCCGAGTAAATCCATGTCGTGATCCAGCCAGAAACTCGTTCATGATGACTACAGCCGAGATATCTCGCAACTGCGAAGAAAGTCCAGACCTTTGGCGCCGAGTCCAGTTTCGGATCGTTTCCTTGGATTGCATGCAACAGGCGTTCAATTGCGGACCAGTGACGTAGAGGGGTATATTCAGAGCCAATGTGGTCCGGGTCGGAAGTGGCAGCAGAAGTCAGATTTGTCGGTCTTTGATACTGGCTCCTCGTTGAATCAGGAGCGCCATCTTCAACTTGGGCCCCTACATTCGACCTGGAGGTGTCGCCTATCTTCTGGGGTGGAGTGGGGACGGGCCGTGGGACGGGATTGAATCGATCATGGCCGAGCACAGCGAGTGGTGAAAGGCCGTACTTCTGCCTCGCAAGATGCCAGGTCAGCACACCCTTGGTGCAAGTCAGGTCTGTGATCAAAATGACAGCTTCATCGTCTTCGGTGGGTGGGCGTAGATTGATATAGTACTTGAACTTCCCACCCCGTCGTGCCTCGGGCATGGTCAACAGCCCCGTCTTACGGAGTTTTCGTTCGGCTCTGGCTGACATGGGACCAAGCATGGTGGCAAATTTGGAGCCCTCTCCCATGAGCATCAGATTCGCGCTCTGGACGATGTAGATTCGGTCGAAATGTTTTTCGATTTGGGCATACTCCCTTGCACTATCCTCTGGCATCTTTGGAGGGGGACCAATCCAAATTGCGGTGTCACCCAATGGATCATCCAAATTGGCGAATTCATTATTGAGACTTAAGATAAGTTGGTCTGTATGACGAATTGCTTCTCGAGCACCAGATCGAACGGCATTTGCATTATGTTGGGGCTGCTGGTCTTGCAAGGACAGTTCAACAGCATATTGAACTTGCTCAGCTTCTCCGGCAGGGACCCCATTATTGTATTGGGGTCCGGCCACTGGAGAGTTTGTAGCCATTTCTTAGGTGTTGTCGTTGGAGGAAGACAGCGTCAAACGGCCATCGAGTATGTGAACCGAACTAGGCTGAGAAACCACAGAGATACAAGGTAGATGGCAAGGCTGGAGATCAAACGATTGGTATGGAGAGATGATAGACGAAAGAACGCAGAGTTGAAGAGATAGGAAAGAAAAGTACGATGAGTGAAAGAGAGACATTGAAATGAGGCTGTAGGTGACGAAGGCGTGCATCAATGCGAACGTCTGCCTGGATGGAGCGACTGGTGACACGTGAGGTCTAGTGAATGCTCAGACTGGGGCGGAGGCCTGTACGTAACAATGAGCATAACAGTCAGTATCCGTTTGTCTATGGTCCGTACCCAACCGTATCTTGATTGCCTTGCCACAACCACTAAGCCGCTTCAGATTCGGCTCGCGCGGGAGTGGACTCACGTACCCAATCAAACGGGTTTGATCTGCCGCCCGGTGACGCCGTAGGTTATGGTATTCTGTATCCGTACCCCCAAGTACAATACAGATACTCCGCATAGAGACGCTGTGCCGCCCTGGCCAGTCATCCGTATGTGGATCCTTCCTTGCCTTCTGCTGCCTTGCGTAGCCATACCGTTGAGAGATACGGTGGAATACACAGGCATATATGCAGCGTCTATCCTGGCAGAGAAAGAAAGCAGAAGCAGTCATCGCTCAGAGAGTGACGAAATCTCAAAGTTTGGAAGTCTACCCATTCGCCCATGATCTTTTTACTCCCCATCAAGGTAGCGGTAGTCTTAGATACTTATTCCGTAATGTTTTACTCATGCCAAGCGTCAGAACTACGGATTTCTGTCTTGCATCTACTAAGGTTAACGCAGGTTGTCCATTGGGTCTGTAACAGTGATGTGATGCGCCCCTGATGGAGAAGTGAGTTTTTATTCTTATAGCTATAGCACCGTGTGTACCGTATGTCCCCGTCCCTTTTTGACAGCCTTTCAATGGCAGTCCTGCATAATCCATATTAGATTGAGTGGAGAAAGGAAACTAGCAGCCCTAAGCCTCCTCAGCCGAGACGTTGGATTGAGCAGGGGTTGTTTCGTCGGCCTTCTTTACTTGCTTAGCCTTAGCCTTGTCCTTCTTCAAGCTCTTCCATTCCATGCCGAGCCCTCCAAAGACGGCGGCACAAGAAAACGCAACTGCGATGTAGAAAACAATCGTTAAAGCATGGTTGTACACCTGCAGAACCTCCGGTAATGCTTCTGGAGAGAAAACGTGCCTCAGTTCCGTGGCTCCAGTGTTGACCACATCATGTGGGCTGATATCGCTGATGCTCTTGAACCCCGATATGAGTTTACTGTCGAGAACGTTCTGGGCTACAGCAACAGATATCGTGCCCCCTATACCCTGACAGAAGAAAACCAATGAAACTCCTGTCGGCGCATCTTTCTTATCCAGGACAGCCTGCGCAGCAATAGAGGTTTGCTGCAGCCCGAGGCCCGTCCCGAAACCATACAGGACCTGGACCCCTATCCAGAAGGGATGCGCAGTGTCAGGTTTGAGAAGTGTAAACAAGCCAGCACCAATAGGGGCCAAGAATCCACCTGCCAGAATTGAGGGATTGTAGTATCCGATCTTGGTGACAAAAATCCCAGACATTATGGACGCAATGACAAGGGCGAGGATGAAAGGCAGGGTTGAATATCCAGACCTAATGGCTGAATCACCTTTGACCGCCTGGAACCAGATAGATAGATAATAGACTATAATAAAGAAGGATGACCCGAGACAGAAGGCGTAGAATCCGGCGGAGACAATAGTCCGTTGTTTCGCAATCCGAGGTGGTACTGTGCCCGCTTCTTGCCGGATGACTTGTATCACAACAAAAGTGATGAAAAGAACCCCAAACAAAACGAGCAGGGCGATGATGCGACCAGCAGACCATTCGTATTGTTGACCTCCCCATTGCAGTGCTAGAAGAAGACAGACCATGCATGGGATGAAGACCAGGGTACCGGGAATGTCAATCCTCGAGAGTTTCTCCTTGAACGGCAGGTCGCCGAGCGCGGGTGGAAGATCTTCCACGAATCGGAACAAAAACGCTAGAACGAGAGCGCCGATAGGTAGATTGATGTAAAAACACCACCTGAGACTCATGTCAGCATCTGAATCATCGCGCGTGGCATCGCCGCTGATATTACCGCCAAGAGACCCTGGTTGTGAACACACCTCCAACGAGAGGACCAGCCACGGAGGCCACGCCGAAGATGGCTCCAATGAGGCCCATATAAAAGGGTCTCTTTTCTAGAGGTGAGCAGTACATCAACATAATCAAGGCGCCGTTGAACAGGCCAGCTGCCCCAAGACCTGCCACTGCTCTCCCCCAGATGAACGCGACTGAGTTCGGTGCGGCGCCACATATCGCTGAGCCTAGTTCGAAAATAACAACCTCACCGATGAAGAGCCATTTGGGTGGGTAGAATGTATACAGACGTCCGAAGAAAAGCTGAAGTGCTGTGGTTGGGAGCAAAAACCCAGCGTTGTACTGTCAACCAATGTCAGCGAGGCCACGAGTCGTCAACAAGTTTAGCTGAAACAGTTGAGCGCGAGGGAAGAAATCGATTTACTCACCCAGCCCACGTCGCCAAAGCTTTGGAATTGATCTGTAATCTTTGGGAGGGCCGTCGCGATGATAGTTCTATCGAGGGCGACCAAAAAGACAGACAAGTAGATACTGAGGAGAATCAAAACTAGTTTGATCCCAGTTGGATAGCTTTCGGCCCGGCTCTCAGACGGTTCGAGAGGGTGGTCATCGACATCTTGAACCTCCTTTGATTTCTCGTCACCGGTCTCTGTCGTTGCGTCTGTCATGTTGCTGAGCCGCTCGCGCGGGGAAAAGGATGGCACGGCTGAAAAACTGAGGATTGTGCCATGTTTTAATCGACCTCAAAAGATCGCTCGAAATGCGCACCAACAAGCAATGCTAGGGGACAGTGGGCATGCATTTCGGCGGGGTTAAAACCCGCCATGTTAAGATATCTCCGGTCGTATTCGTAAAACCCAAACAGGCTCCATTGAAGTGGGTGTTGTAGCCAACACGGCAAATTAACCATCCAAGGTTCGCTAAGCTTTACCCAAGAATGTGGCCCATGGCCCACATGTCATGGGCCTCCCAATGCAGACAAAAGAGGTTGATGGGTTTGTCTCATTGGTCCGTGAACTTGATGCCTAATCTCTTCGGATGCAGAAGTACTGTCTTCGGAGCCGTCTTTAGAGAGACCGGGCAATGTCAATCACCGAATACTCGGTATACTGCGAAAGCCCGTTGCTGGGAGGGACATCCCACCATTATTATTTGGCGACGGCTGCACGGTTGTGCGAAAAATCAATTCGTACTAGTTTCCTCAAATCCATGCTGCGACATCCAGAGTCAAGACAAGAGTAATGGGTAGAACAAACAAGCGGTTGAAAATACGATGCCTGCTTTGGATCATGCTATAATACAAACCGCTGCAGTCCATGGAATTAGATTGACCTCCCAACTCCCTTCCCACTGCAAATAATGTATACACTTGTTGCCAAAGCCATTCCTCGGTCCCTTGCCCTGGCTAGTCTTCAACCCACACACCTCCCCCAAGCCGGCAGGCCACACCCGAAGCCAACGAAGAGGTAGATCAGAAACAAAACCACAACCACCAGCAGTACCATCACTCTGACATTCTTCCACCACATCTGCCGTCTCAATCCTCGGCTTCTTACACGGAAATCTCGTGCGCTGCCACCCAGACGGTCTGTCTTGTCGACCAGTAAATCAATTCTCTCGCCTCTTTCAAGCACCCACTCGATATTTTCCGTCATGATGTCCTTGACACTGTCGATCTCCTTACGTGCATTTGCCAATGCATCGTTTGGCGGTGCAGTATTATACTGTTGTAGCATGCCTTTGAGCGTTGTATTGAATGCTGCGGAGCCGTATGCCGGCAAGGATTGGAAATCGGTGGACTCGGGGTTGTATTGTGCCAGGAATTTCTTCTTGAGTTCTAACAGAAACGCAAAGGGAATTCGACGGCCCAGTTCGGTCTGGGCCACCACAAGGTAAGTGAGCGCGGCATGGCTGGATAGTTGCTCATCCGGGCTGTTTGATGTAGAAGAGGGAGAATCGGCTATGTAGTGAACAAACAAACGATCATGCGTGTATGTGAGTTTCGCTGGGCTGGAGTGAGAGATCTTGGGAAGAATGACAGACGCAAGAGACGATGCGGACGAGGACGAGGTGCCTGGGGAGGTATGTTCAGTCAATATCGTGGTTCCATGGGCAATACAGGCACTGCAGCACAATTAGAAATGATCAATTTGTTAAAACAGCGATGGTTTGCCTCACTAGAGCAGTTGGCTTTGGCTGGAGCTGGAGCTGGAAGCCATGCTGAATGGATGCAGATGATCTTGCGATGACCGATGCAGAGTTTGCTGGAGGCCTTGTACCCTTCCGTTCGCGGGTATGCAACGTCTCTTTTAGCAGATAGTGCTAATGTCAACACTTTCTCGTCGCGCGACGTTGAATGGGAGCAGCCTGCGATATGGAAACGAACTCCCGATTGAAGGAGCGCCACCTCCAACATTGGTTTCACTTGCGTCACTTTTGGCCGCCGAGGATTACGTTCGAGTATTGAATCACTAATGCAGAACGGTGAATCAAGAGAGCCACAGCGCCACTTTCTTGGTACCCGAATGCTGCCTTTATGGCTAATCTTTGTCCTGCTTTGACTTCAGGGCAGACATCCTAACCATACTATCAAAAGAATACGACGCCTTTCATGTATGCAAGCTCTTTCAAGGTGCATATGAAACAATGCCAGCCCTTCTTGAGAAGTGGGTATCTACCTCGCAAGTGGACCTCGACTTAAATCACTCCCTGTGGTGGCAGTTGGGTAGACCCCTGGTCACATGGCAAAAGGGTGGAAAAGAATGGCTATCAATTCACAAAAGACATGCCAGACTATGCCACAATATATTCCCGTTTCCAGTTTGAGGAGGCCATCCATAAAGAACAGCCTCAGTCTAATTGTCGTATCTCAGCAATATTAACCCCCACAACCCAGACCATCGTCTGAAACCCCTGCCATGTCAGCCTTGCCCCGTAGAGCGCGGAAAGCGCGCGACTGAGCTTGTTGTCGTTGCTTAGGCATTTAGGTTGGTCTAATGCTATCGCAATACATCCACTGCCCGCGATATCACGGTTTGCCGCGATGCTTCCACAGTCGTCGTGACGCTGTGACATATTTCTTCTCTTTCAAACGCCTCATCGGCGTCCCAGATTGGCATAAATTGAGAGCTTTTTTAATCCAGCAACTCTTAAGCTTCTCCCAGCCGCTCAGAGCCAATTGCACAACGAGTCCAGCCACAATGGACCTACAAATCCCGCAGGCTTTCGATTAAAGCGAGATGAAAGCCGAGCTCTAAGACCTCGCAGACCCGGTCCAATTCGAACAATTCTGAGTCGTCGCAGATGGATACATTGA
The DNA here is from genome assembly GCF_000709125.1 of Exophiala aquamarina CBS 119918. Classification (NCBI taxonomy): domain Eukaryota; kingdom Fungi; phylum Ascomycota; class Eurotiomycetes; order Chaetothyriales; family Herpotrichiellaceae; genus Exophiala; species Exophiala aquamarina. The sequence continues at coordinate 618,171 of NW_013550581.1, forward strand.
CTGGATCTTTCATGAACCACCTCGCACACCGGCCGAAGAGTAAGCTCTCCGAGAGTTCACGAATATCCTCGACGGCGACAATGTATGGCCTCGCATGCATTGCCCCTTGGTGAGACGAACGCTTGGTTTTGGGGGCCAGGTATGAGCCAGGAAGTTGTTGCTCTTCCAGCAGTCGATGGAAATTGGAAAGGCATATATTAACCTACGCAATCAGAGAAAGAGTTCTTAGAAACCGCTTTGATACTGCGTTTGGCTGGTTTCTGCGCAGAATTCTTCCCGCGCCTTCGTCCAGACACCAAATACTAAGGAATGACACTTAAGAAACAATTGAGCTTCCGCATGCACTTGGGCGCGGAGCAGAGAAATTCCGATCACTATGATTGGAAGAGAGAGTGGTCGATGATATGGAGTGACGAGGCTAAGGAGAAGCGCGGCGACGCTGCGAGTGGAGGCGAGCCTACAGCGGAAGGCGAGCAGGCGAATGAAGACACGGAGGCTCCAAAGATGTTGGGTTGGCCAACCTTCTATTGATCGGTTCTTCGCCATTTTGCCGTCTTCAGGATCCCAAGATCGAGACGATATCTCCATACACCCAACTGGTTACTACATAGCCCTGCAATTCCTGCAAAAGCATAGTCCCAACTTGCACCAGCAACACGAACATCTTTAGCGGAGCAATTAGGAATTACTTAGCACAACGTCGAGGTCAAGCACATCTACTACCCATCCAATGCCGAGAGCAATCACTTGATTTCGGCCGAGGTCATAGTAAACAGTTTTTCGGAAAAAGTCATGTATTACAGCTTCGAAGAAACAGTCTCTCACGCTTCAAGCACTTTCTCAACAAGCATGTATCCATTGCAGGCGCGCTGGAGCATAATATTTACCACTTGCTCATTCAAGACTCTTCATGTTCATCGTCATCATCGACGTAAGAGCAACAACAATCCACCATTAACTGTGTGCTTGCCAGCCCCGTTTGGCTCTGCTCAAAACTGTGCCCAGCTCAAAGGAGCAACTTGTTCTTCAGCTACCCCGGCCATTCCATCCTTCAAAGGGTCTTCTTGCCGACCCTGTTCCTCGCTGCGAGCAGATGCTCCTCCCGGCATTTCTCCACCGCCAGTCTGAGTGGCATCAGCTGCTTTCTTGGCCATGAAACTCTCGTATTCAGCCTTTGCCTGTTCCCACTTGTCCAGAGAAAACTCCACGTAATAAGCTTTGGGTCTCTTGGTGTTATGCTTTTGCTGGATATAGTTGAGTTCACAAATGTGTACATGGTAGCCAAGCTGTTCTTCGAAAGTCTCGCTCATGGTGTTCTCATCCTTGGGGAGGCGGTGCCACAGCTTGCGAATCAACCATCCCATAGCTGTATCATAGGGGTGGGTGGTGCAGTTGAATACAGTACTCCTGTGTGATGTATCAGCAGGAGGTCACACAGAGGAAAAGCAATATACAATCTGCTCTGTTACTTACCGCGAGCCATAACCGAGACCTCCAAGACTCGTAGGCATTGTTTGGAAGATGGCCCAGACTGTGTCATCATCCAGTAGCTTCGCCACTCCCTCGATCGCTAGTTCTTCCTGAGTTATTCGTGGTGGTCGAGTCTCGAGCCATTTAAGGTATGAGTGGAGGCGACGCTTGAATTTTCTTTCGAGTCTGAAGTTTGCTGAATCGCCGAGGCCGGCCCAGGCACTGGGCTGCCCGAAGATATCCTCGAAAGGCTTTGGTCGGTCAGTCATTTTGGGATAGCGAAGTTCGTTGCACGGGAAAGAGGAGGAAGAAGAGTGCGAGCACAAAGTAGAAATATTATTATGCGGAACGCAGATCTTGGTGTGATGTGTGACTTTTTTGATCACTCAAGCACGTGCCACGGCACCCAGAGCCGCGAAATAAAACACTTGTAGATTCAATCAACGGTTTGCAGTCCAGGAACAATCAAACATGTTGTTCCTCTTGTCGTCCTAATCATAGATGGGTTTCCAAGCGATGATTTCGAAAGAGTGAGCACAATAATGTACATCTAACATCAGCACATGACAAAGAAAAGGATGATGTACCGTGTTCCTCCCCCTATCCTTATTATCTGAGCATCTGCATGATGGTGCATGCATGTATGTGTACGACGAGGCTGAGACCTCCTTTATTAGTACTATCATTGTGCGGGACTTCCCGTTCTGTGTGGGCCCCTCCAGTCGGAAGACACTTTTCAGGTTCTTCCGCAAGCAAGGCTGTGGAGGAGCGACGATGAACATACATACAATCGTTGAACACGGAGACAATAAAGTTCAGCCATTCCGAAGAAATTGAGGACAAGTTACATGCGGTCTTGTTACCCTTTCCTCACGGATCAAGTCCATTGTCAGGTGTGGCTTAACATCCATTGAATTGACTGATCGACTCTCGACTTTCGATTTTCAGGGCATATGACGATGACGATGATGAAGGACCCTATTCCTCTCCCGGAACAAACTCACCATTGATTCGAGATTGTTATTCATTCGCCGGTGGAGTATTTGCAAGCTATTTGACCAGGGCTTCTCGCTTTGTCTGGAGTTTCGAGGATCAACCATGGCTGGTGACTGACTACCTCGCCCCGAGACTTTGCAGCTGACACTTTTCGTGGAGGTCAGACATGACCTTTCAAGGCTCAGAGAACTTGACAACAGCGAATTTTGGAGCGACATGTATAAACCACTGTACTATTGTTTGACAATTACGGCTGCTTACTTGCCCGTGTACATGTACATTTGCATAACGACAAGATCCTGGACCTTAATATCTATCACTTACAGCGCACCGGCTGAGCACATTGAATATGGACACAAGATACACCGAGAAGCATGGACTTTTTGGCGATTCCGTCACTCCATGCCCGCCCTTTACTCGTGATTAAGAGCCACGGACTCCATTGCAACAACAACAACAACATCACCACCACCATAACCGAAGATTGAAACACTAGCGCCCGGCATTCTCGTTCGACGTGGCGTCGAAGATGAACGTAAAATTTGCGAAGACGGCGGGCAGGCTTGGAGCAGCAACAACACCGACAAGCATATCGATCACTCCTCTCTAGGGGTCTGGATGCCAGGCGAACGTGCTATCCACCGCAGCGACATCGACCTCATGGACTGGCATCGACGACCCAGATCCTAACACAGGCCTCGAGGCTGAGAAAAGACAAGCTGTCGGGAGGCATCGATGCTGCGGAGTGGATACCACGTCCAAGCCCCCGATTCCCTTCATTCACGATGACTCCTCAATCTTTAACCAATTATTACTGTACGCATAGAAGACCACCGCCAAAGAGCTGCACTCAGCGAGAAGAAACAAGGCTAAACAGAACCAGTCCCGTTTTCTGAGCGGCACGTGGGAGGCTTTCCGCTGCCGCTGTCTTTGTAAATGGCGGCGCCGTAGAGTTGGGAGAGGCGTGGGGGCCCGGACGAGATGGTAGAGATTCACGCGCGGGGCAGGGGGAGATGACGAGCGTCCTCGGTCTTCAATGAACGATACAGTGCGGCTTGGTCGGGGGATCGCCAGTTCGAGATCGTCGGCGACTGAGGCGCATGATTGCGGTTTCATGATGCTGGCTGGAGACGAGCAGCAGTCCTTTGTTGATGGGAGTGCAACAGGGGCTGTTGAGGGCGAGGGAGCCGCCATGGGGAGGGAGGAATATGGACATCTATCTTCGACGAGGGACATGCTAGCGCTATTGCTGAATCGGATAGTCATTATTCTTGTTGTAAAAGGGTGCTGGGTCCAACTTGGGGTTGTCAATAGAGGGTAGGTATCACGTACGTGTAGATAGAACGTATGTGAATATGGATGTGTGCATGTCAAACGGGGAAGTGAAGAGGGCAGAGAGGTTGATAAAGAAGATAGAAAATAAGAGGAATAGAAAGACGATACGTGCCTACACCTTCTCTTTACGCAGACTTGACAAGAGCTCGAGGAGCAAAAGATAGTGCGCGAAAATCACTCCCAAGACATGGGGGAAAGTCCTCTATCAACAAGGAATCCGTTCAACCTCGTGTTTTGTTTGGTTCCAATAAACTCTGTCAGCATCACGCGGACACAAGTCATTGGGCTGATGAGGATTGTGAACCAGAGGTTTCCAACGTGTCGTTGTCCTCTCCGCGTAGGTCAGCTCGTGTCAAGAAAGCGGGATATGATGGGACCCAAATTCAGGGATCGAAGCCGGATGAATTCCGATTTAACGAACCATGTGGTCATGACCCGAGCGAATGGATGGATAGGGTGGGAAAGGCGTCATATATTCCGGAAGCTTTGTTGGGTTGTGCCTTGCCCTTGCATTATCAGCCGCACAAGAGGTCCCATAGCACCTCGTGATAAATACTGTGGGTAGACGTGACAAGACTAAACCATTTTCAGGTTCACGAACCCATTGGCGCCAACATTGACGCGTCCCTGTAGGATTGTTTTTTTGGCTTTGAGATCCGCCAGCTGACCTGGGTGAATAGGGTGGGATTGACATGGAGCTGGCCATGACCTGCTAACCTACCTCGATGGTATCATACAACATAACTCCTCACCTTGAGCCCGCCTTCGACAGCACATCACCCAAACTAGAGGAGAAAACTTGTCGAAAAAGCCTCCAATAGCCAATGACGCAATCAATTTCGTCGGCATGTCCGGATTTCTACCTACGATGTGCGCCGCGCAGTAGTTGTCGAGCAGTAAGCCAACAGTTATCAAGTCACTGTTCCTGACAACGGTCTGGATCATGGTCCTACCTCATCTCGCTGAGAGCCAATATTTCAATACTTGCAGGTCAGCCTTCGTGAGATTCGGTTGTAACGAAGGCTAATCTGCGGCGGAACCTGAGTGGACTGAATGGGCACCGCATCTTGCTAACCTTGGAAGAACTCACTCGACTTCAAGAGGCCACATCCCATAGAAGGACCGAGACACAGAGATAAGAAAGGACATGAGCGCCGTGCCAAGCAAGATGTTGCCGTCCAGGTTGAGACTCGGGTCTGCGCACGAAAGAAGCAAAACAAAATGGAACAGACAGGCTGGGCATGGGTGGGCTTCAACAATTTTATTGATAGCCCTGGGTCTCCATCGTGCATTTCGGTACTGCGCAGATGTCAGACTCGAGCTCCTTCCTGCTTCCAAACAAAGCATAGGGTCCTCATGGTACTCGCCCCAAAACCAATAATACCAAAACTCGCTTCGTGATGATCTTCATCGACGCCATCGCTATGTAATGGAAAATTATATGCATCGAATCAGATATGCCGACTCGAACTCCATCGTGTGGGGTTGTCGTGAGCTCTTCAATTCGTTTCCCATATGTGGATTGATGTCCTTATTTGTTGAGGTACATTTTCACCTCCAACCGGTGTTTACTCCCAGCCTCTTTCCGATCATCGTATCATATGAATATCACTGTGCCATAGATTGGGCAACCAAAATCTATGCTCCTCTTATTTGGCATCGGAGGGCCAGAATCTCCAGGGACCACTCCACCAAGGGCCTTTCCTTCCCCAGCCCCAGTCACCTTTTGTGGCAGAGTGTAGATCATCCACGCTTAGATAGTCCACCCCTTCACGGACAAGGACTCGCCATAGGTAGTTTCTTAATCCTCTTGGCCAGCTCGGTACACCCCAGTATCTGACTTTTAAGCCACGGGCATGGGCACCGGCAATTTGTTTGCGAATTGTTTCCTTTTGTTCAGATGAGAGATGGCCCCTCCAAGGGAAGCCAATCGAGCCTCTGAAATCTACAGAGGCGTAATAAGAATTTGCAGGAGAATAAATGGCAGGATTTTTGGGTGCAGAACCGGAATGGCCTTGACCTTGATCTTGACTATGATCAGATCGTTCGCTCGGGCTTGTGGCTCGCACGGCATCCGTTGGTTCACCATTCGGAAGAGAAGCACCAAACGGAACGGGAGGATCGACAAGCTTGCCCATCAGATCGAGTGGCGCGTCGAAAAACATGTCGCGGTAGTGTGGGTTTGCTACCACTTTGCTGAAGGGGGCATTTCCCGTCACAACAACCGTGATGGGCCCCTGGACGACGCTGCTTCCATTGAAGTAGGTAAGGTACTTCTTTTCTCTAAATTGTTGCAGTTGTTCGGAGACATATGGCCAAAGTGTCTCACCGTCAGTCTTGAAATCAATGAGTAGAATCAGTGTTTGAGATGGCTTTGTGTCGAAGACGCCGTTGGGTGGAAGGTCACTTGTGGGGTGAAATTGTGAGAGGGGATTTTGCGAACTCAGAATCTTGAGTAGTGGATCAATGTAAAGAGAGCGGAGGGTCCTGGCTGAGGACAGTGACTGTGTGGAATGACCCACGAACAGATCTTTATCAAAGAGCCAGACGTCCGCTTCGACTCCAGTGCAGCCAGCATTGAGAGCGGAGAAGAGTGGTTCTTTGCGCCAGTAGTCATTGTGAGAATGGCAAGCAACGGGTTGGATGCCAGCCGAGAAGTCTGTTGGCCATCGTCCCAACTCCGGGGGAAACCTTCCCGTCGGTTTTAAGGAGTCGAGGGAATCATCTAGTTCGTCGGGGAAGAAAGCTGTGAGTAAACCACATGCTAATATGATGAACTCGACGATTCCACTGTTGCAAGGTCAGTTCAGTCAACTGGTCAGGAAGATGTCCAAGGTATAATGTCTTACAGCAGCATCAGCGCAATGGCCAGTAGGCGCAAAACCCTCCGCAATGGAGTGGACAACCTTGACTTGGAACGAGTGGCTTTCTCAGAGGCACGACGTTTGTGGGCTACCGTTCTTCTTATCCAGGAAAATCGGCGAAATGGATTCCACGACCACCACCTTGTGGAACGGAAGTATGGGGACCTTTGAGAACAACAACGGCAAGAGCATGCCACATCATCATCGTCACCATCATCACCATCGTCAGAAGAGCAGGTGACCTTTACTGATTTTATGTCATCTGGGCGACCGCGGGTAGTGGAGTCTTTTAAGAAGCCATCCTCAAGGCCGGGGCCGCAGTCGAAAGACCGTTCCTGCGTTAGAAAAGGAACACTCTCTGTAGCAGAAGCTGATTCGTTCTCGAAGGGATGGCTATGATCGTGGCGGAAGGTTCGGATGGCCGAGGGAGTCATTACTCGTGATGCTTCGACCGCAGATGCAGTCTGGCGGAAGGCTGAGGATGAGAAATGGAGGGGTGGTGAGGATGCGGATTGGGACCGCGATCCTCAGTGCCTGGGGCCTGGGATCTGGGATTTGGAGGCTGGAAGGGCTTCGGGTGAGGGCTACCGGAGGGCTTGGAGGGGACAGCCGAGGTGTCGGGTCCTGTTCTCCTGGTGGTGGCTCTTGCAGGGGACCGGGTGGTACGGTAGTGCCTCGTGGGTGCCTCGTGGGTGCCTCGTAGTTCAAGGTGCTGAGGTCAGCGGCCGGGCGGTGTGGAGTGGCACTTGGTGCATTGGGTAATCGATACACAGTTAGGGAAGGTGGGGGACTGCCGAAAGCGAACACTGGCGGTTGCAACGATTGCTTGACGATAGGCAACGAGTGACAGGATTCTGCAGGTCGATGCAGGCAGGTGAGTGTGTCGGGTATGCGCTCGGAGGGTGGAAGGAAAGGCAAAAAAGAAGTTGAGAGGGAGACGGATGAGCAGTCGGTGTAGTCTTTAAGAGGATTGGATCTAGCTGCAGCAGGATGGGTGCCGACTGGATTAGTCCCAAAGCAAGATCTGGATCTGGCTTCAAGGACGACAGAGTTCTGGGCCGAAGGGTTGACGCCGACGCCAACTCGACTGCATTAAGACATCGAGAAGTGTGGCATCAGTGGTGGATTCTGTAGGAATCGTTCCCGCCGTGGACAGAAGGAATTCCGTCAGGGACAGCAGGAATATTTAGCATTGAAAGGAATATTGTGTGCCTGGAACTGTGTTCTCCGTACGGCGAACGGAGTACTATAGCAATCACAAGGACATACAGGAGGTCTTGCACCTTTGACGCGTCATTGCAACAAAGATGGGCGAGGAAAGACAGTGTGGGCGGCCCTACCATACGAACTACTGGAACTTGAAGTGAGCAGGTGGCACTGAAGCCAGACTTGACTCCTGCCCCAGTGGACTTCCGTTCCCAGTTCCGACAACTCTGTCACGAATCACGAAGCACGAATCCCGCCCGGGGCAACATTGACAGGTGATGGTAACCAGCGGCAGAGGCCAGGCAGCCACCCAGGAACATTCCTGGGCGGTGATGGCGACATGGCGTGTATTCACTATTCAGTCTGGAGTAAGTAGCTAGTACTCGTAGAGGACTCGGCCTCGTTCGGGTTCGGCCTCGGCCTCGGCCTCAGCTGCGCGACTGCGACTGCGACTGCGGGTGGTCACGGGCACCCCTGGCAGGCCCCCTTGACCTTCCTGTTCAGGGAGCCCTCGCCCCCCCCGTCGCGCCTACGCGTAGCTATGAGCCGATTCTCTCCAGCGGTGCAGCCACAACAACAGCGTATGCACATATGCTGCTACTCCTTCGATAACCAGAGACTTACGAGTACGAGGATGTACGACGATGAGATTCCCAACATCCTTCCTCGCGTGGGCCGGGATGTGCTGACTACCTATCCGTACAGTAGTCGTAAACTTGTTGCCGAGGACTCGAAGGTGCCGTACCATCTTGATCAAAACGAAGAATATTGATCACTAGCTGCGGCACTAGCTAATGTGCTTAGACCACCAGGAGCACGGAACAGCACCCAAGAAGTCCAGGCTTGGACCACTTGCTGAACAGAAGTGTCCGGCCAACCGTCTTATGGCTGGAGCCGACTCTCCCACATGGCATCCACTTTGGCCCGTCATTGGATCCTATGGGAGTCGAGGACCCTGATCCCCTTCTCCTAGCCTGTTCAGCGCATCTGAATGACCTTTTTAAGCTTCCCAATTGCGAGCCCGCACTGCGCTTGCTGGACGTCCAGTGGGCCTTTGAGCTGAGTGGTATTCGGCACGACCGCGCAGATTGTACTTACAAACACTCGGTACTACTCACGAAAGTCCTCCGTAGAGTCCACATTACGCAGCAGCGACGCGCAACCCATCCTCGCGGAGTAGTAGTAGTAGTAGTAGTAGTAAATTAATCTCATGATCCTGGTCATCAAAGAATTGCGCTGTCTGATAACCACTGTTCTCGTACCCCTTGAGAAGGAAGAATAGAAGTAATGCAATCATCAAGTGCTTCCAAATGGGTTCATGTTCGGTGCCAATTAATTGAGGAGCACTCTCGTGGTGACACACTCTAGAAGTTCTGGGAGTTCTGGAAATTCGGCCCGGGTTAAAAACAACACTCTTGTAACTCGTACCTAGGTGGTGGCACAACAATCATCCTCAGCATCCTTGTCGCTGTCCGTTTCATCGTTCTGTTCGACCCTGCCCTTGAGCCTGATCGTCTTCCGGCACTTTGGTGTACTCGGGCTGGGGCAGGTAATCCTTTCCATCCCTTTTGGCTGTTGACTGTACCTCATTCGCCTGTGTCACGCCATCTGGTTTCTCAGTGCCAGTCAGGGGCTCCTTATTCAGGAGTGAATCGATCGCATCACCGGTGCCCCTATGGTATCGCAAATCACTAGGTTTGCTACCAACTCGCGCAATCCATTCATTGCTTGGTGCGCGTCTGTCGCATTCCCCTGGATATTGCATTGCCCCGAGCAGTCGCCCTGAAGACAAGTGGAAGAGATAATGTCGGACACGCGCAGGCACACCTCTCCCTGAGACGAATGACGCAACCGCGGCAATGACGACCGCCCCGAAAAGAAAGAGCGAAACAAATGCTGGAATTGCAAATGGCCAGTGATACCGAATACGTCGGTTGTACACGGTGATGGGGACAGTCGTCTTCTCATCACCACCGCTGTTCGATTCATCGCGTTTTTGCAGATTCGAAGGAAGCGCCTTGCCCGATGCCCAACTCCTGGTACCGATAAGCATGTTTGCTGCTAGGTCTGTCCAGATGAGGTTGGGGATCTTGTTGATCGAACCATCGTTGACTGAGAGATCTCGCCATCTAGCATACCTACAGTTCGTTATACAGTTAGTTGCATTGATCAAGAGGGCAAAGCAAGGAGCAACCCATTTCAGAACGTGGTCAGTCACACCCAAGGGAAACACGCTCAAACACTTACATCGCCATGTTGGATGAGCCGGTATAGTCAGGCAAACCACTACTGGAATAGGGGTTGCCATAGACGCCAGCTAGCAGATTTGTTATGCCATCGCCTGCTGGTAAGTTACTTGAACCAGGAATACCTGTCGAGAAGAAGCCTCCATTTCCTGGCAGGTAAAGATGAGGGGCGCGAATCGTGGACAGGTTAGCTGATTTTTCCATATCCCGCGAAATGAGACCCCAGAGCTGACTTATTTCGCTCAGGTTCCATCCAGGCGGACTTTCTACACCCCAGAGAGGCATCGATTGATTGTCAGGGTAAATCTTCTCGTTCACACTGACAACCGAAAGAGCCCTGAGTGTGTTGCCAGACATTTCCGTCACGTTGTACCTGAAGACAGTCTCCTTGATGCTAGCCTTGGATGTGCTAGCACAGCTATACACTGGCTGTGTCCACCATGACTCTGGCTCAAATACCAAGCTTTTGGAGCCGTCCTTTCGTTGCGCTGCGCCAAATATCAGGCCGCACTCTACATGAATGTTGCTAATATTAGCTTTGTCAGTACCCCCCGCTCCCGAGCATATCGTTGATATATCCGTGTAGTTCTGGAAGGATAGGCCGAACGGGTTCGAGTAATTCAGCCGGGGATTTTCTGCAATGCTTGTGTTGGACAAAAAGCCATCAGGATTCAAGAGCGAGGTGAACATATTTTCCATAAATATCCCTCCCACCTTGGCTCCTGTCGTCTGGTCGTCAGTAACTGGAAATTTGTCCCCGATCTTGGAATTCAAGTAAGCGAAAGCGTCAGGAGCGGGTCGAGTTATATTCATAACAAGCATGGCTGTTTTGGTGAGATAAACATGGTTAGTTTTGTGACTCGAATACTTTGAGAAGGCATGGGGTTGGATTGGATATGGGAAATCGTAGGGAAGAAGACTCACTATATGCATTTGTCATCCAGGCCGCTTTATAAGCCCTGTTACGAAGATTCGGTTCGCGTTGGGCATTCCATACATCGACAACAGGCCAATGCTGAACCAAGTTGGCGAAACCCCCGTCATCAACCAACGATATATTCTCTAAATTGAAGCTTGAAATGCCCGTGTAAGGGATTTTGAACTCAACCGAAATATTGGTGTTCACACAAGCTGTTTCAGGCTCAACCCAGAGCAGGTCCTCTGTCCACTCAGCGCCAAACTTCATCCCCAGCGGCACGGTATGGTTCCGGAAAGCGATTCCTCCAGTCTGGGTGTCCACCACAAGGCCCTCGACCGGCTCGATGGCGTCATTCAAAATGATACTGGTAAGAAATCGGAAGGATTCAACGACATATTTCTGGTTGTTCAGGATTCCACTCTGGTTTTGAAATGAATACTGTCTCGATTGAATGTCAAAGAAGCTTGATACACTCTGTGGTTGCTCAGCTAGACCGCTCTGGTAGATCTCGGCTAGAGCTCGTGGTACTCGTATGTCGTAGTCGTCGTTGGTGATATTCGCTTCATAATAAGTCTCGTTGCTAAAGAACGTGATCTCCACGGTAGTCCCTGGACACTGCATTGGGAGACGCGAACCACAAACTCGTGTATAACCTATGCTGTTGGAGGCACGTTCAGGTGTCCCATATCCCATAGGGCCAGAGTCCTGCATATACGCAAACTCGATGTTCTGTTCCTGTCTGGATGGTACAATATCGTCATAAAGTCCCAACGGGGTCACAACAGCTGCTATGGTTACAAGACCCAGAGCCAGTGGTCTCAACCATGTCAGGAGTCTGACTCGCCGATCAACCCCTCTGCTTGCGGTGGACTCGGCGCGCAGAAACAATGGCCACAGCGAACTTAACAGACTTCGCTCCACCACTGACCACGTTACTGTGGTGTGTTCGTCCTTGAGGAGCCCGACCAACACAACAATCAGGGCATTCGGGATCACAAACTGGAGAAGGAAAATCGCGGCAGCTATAATACCGGAGACGTATCCGACGGTCAACGATATCATTTTTGGATCGTGTGCTGGGGTTGAACGCAAGTGGTCGGTCGATCTGCCGGTGCACCTAATCAAAAGTTAACAACACTCACAAGAATGCGGCATCAAATATGCGACATCTCTTTCAGGTGGGCGTGGAGTTGAACATCGAGAGAAGAGAACCACATAGATAGAGAGACCTGGGACTCTATGAATGCGTTAAGTAGCAGATAATATTGGGCCCATTCGAGCAGCCGCTCTGGAAGAGCATATTGGCCGTTGACCAGGCTAGTCACCAGAGCCGCCTTGATTCGCTTTAGATGGAACAGGGGGAGTCATTGATGCCCTATTTGCCAACATCGGCAAGACTGGGATCCCATGGTGATTTGGGTCGAGCGTTTTCTTGCTCCAGTGGTATGATTCGATAAGCAATATCAAAAGTCGGGATCAGCATGCTTGTCAAAGCGTGAATCTAGGGGCTAGACAACGGCCAAGGTGGATCAGGCTCGGTATGGGGCAGAGATCGAGAGCTAGATATCAATGAACGTGGTGCATAGTGCCAGGTTAGAGCCACACGAATATCACGAGTTGGACAAGCCCAAGATTGGCAGGGTTTGAGTAACCTATTCGCGGAAGTGCCGTTGATGAAGAGTTGCACTGTGCTCGAACCTACTGCCTTGTATGGAGTAGTGACCGGCTGCTGCTCTGTACGGAGTACTCGTACACAAGGGTAGAATGCACACAAGGGGAGAGGTCAAGAAATTGATAGGGAGCAACGCCGTTTGCTTTTGGCTGCGGAATGAACAATGGCACTTTTGCCAATTCGACCAGCCAAAAACATATGAAACCGCCAAGATAGATATGGCCAATAACAGCGCTCATAACAAGGACGAATTCTCCTAGCACACCGAGAATACGAGAGAGGAAATACGAACAACCATCAGAACCCTGTCGGGGGGCTCAACTCTGTTGGTTCTACCGGATACTGTATCCTACCTGCAATTGACTATTGTCCGAGAGAGTCATGAGTTGACAGCGATCGTTCTATTGACACAAATAACCTCGCTCTTTGAGATGAAGCTCGGCAGAAGCACAGGGCTTACTGTACATGCTTGTCTCAGATCAGGCTTGGGCCGTCAAGGCGAGGCTGACGAGTTCTCGCACTGTGGATAGAAACGCTCGCGATCTCAAGCCATTATTGGACAGGAGCAAGATGTGGTACAATTAGGCTTCTGAGTCGTTCATTCTTTTACGAAGCATGTAACAAGTGCTTGGTACGGAGTACCTCACACCCACTATTTTCATCTCACAACGGCCCATTGGGATGGATCAACACCTTGGTATATCCCTCGATTCTCTTGTCGAACTTGTCGTACGCCACCTCTGCTTCTTCGATACCAATCTCATGGCTCACAACAAAAGAGGGTTTCGCCTTCCCAGCAATGATCAGATCTCGGAGATATCTGTTGTACTGCTTGACATTGCATTGGCCGGTGGCAAGCGAAAGCCCCTGAGGAGGTAAAGTCAGCCTGAGACATTTTGACGGCCCAATGCCCATTGGGGTTCATTCATTACCTTCTCAAACAATTTGCCAAAACTCAAACTGATGCGGCCCTTTGCGCTGTTCGCGTCTGGCGCACCTGGATCGGTGGGGACATAGAGACCTAGCGATAGTTAAAAACATGGACTGATCAGTCATGTCTTTAACAAGGGGACACTGACCTGGAATGCCCAACCCACCACAAGCTCTTGTGGCTTGAATCATGTTCTCAAGAACAATGTTTGGCTGCTCGGTCTTTCCTCCAGTGTCGACAGCCTGGTAGCCAACAGCATCGACGGCTCTGTCGAGCATCCCGCCGTTGTGGTCCAGGATCTGTTTAACAGCATCTCCCTTGCTGAAATCGATTGGGATACACCCAATCTTTTCGGCTGCAGCCAGTCTCTCGGGGACTCTGTCAACCACATAGACCTTGCTGGCACCTCTGAGTGTCGCCGAGTACGCGGCCATCAGCCCGACTGGTCCCGCGCCCCAAACGCCGATAGACTCGCCGGGCTGGAACCCGCTTAAAGAAACACCATGCCATCCCGTGGGGAAAATGTCTGCCAGAAGAATGAAGTCCGATTCATGCTCCTTTCCTGGTGGAAGCTTCAGAGCATTGAAATCTGCGAAGGGGATGCGAATATATTGTGCTTGTCCACCTCGGTATGGACCTGAGAGAAGGAAAAGGTTAGTTCACTCTGTTGAATTTCAGAACAAGACTCGGGACATAGACAAACCCATGGCCACATATCCGTATGCACCGCCAGCAAAGCCTGGATTCACCCCCGTGCAGAAGGCCGTTTTGCCCACTTCACAATTGCGGCAACGCCCATCAGCGACATTGAATGGCATGACAACACGGTCGCCTTTTTGCAACAGGCTGACACCAGTTCCCACTTCGTCAACTATGCCCATGTTCTCGTGACCTAAACAACGGTGAGTCCCTCATGCCGTACTGTATGGTGGTGTCTGAAAGTCAACATACCAAATGTGATACCGGCTTGTGCACCAGTACGGCCTTCATACTAAACATCAAAGTCAACTCTCTTTCCATATGCCATATTTTCCCTGTCCGGAGTGAATAGAACGTACCATATGCAGATCCGAGCCACAAATTGCTGTTCCGATTGCACCACGTTAGAACCCACATCCACAAAAAAAGGGACAACACAATGATTTTCCTCCCTCGTCTCCGATCTATCTACTCTTCGAACGACTTATGGACCAGATCACAGAAGTCCTCACCTGAGGTTGTAACCTTGACGATAACATCGTCAGGATGCTCGAGCTGTGGCTTCGGCACGTCTTCAACCTTGACCTTGAACGCCCCCTGGTAATTCACCGCCCTCATAGTATCGGTGGACGACATCTTTTGAATCTCTGGGTCTTTCCAGAATCCGCTCGTATCTCAAATCGCTATATATTTCCCTAGTTGAAACCTGGCTTGATCCCCGATTGTCTTCTCTCTTCTTTGGACAGGTCAACGTAAAGGATGTTGGGCAAAGGAAGTACTTGCAGGCAAGTGTTGTTATATTCAGAGGCTATATAGCAAGGGAGACAATTCTCAAAAACGATGATCTCAAAGCCAGGTAGGTTAGAGGCGGACGCAAAGTGATCCTTTACCTCAATCACACCACCATAACACTCTGGTATATATAGGTAGGTAGATACCCTAGACTGCGGAGTACCTTACTCATTCTCATTCTCACGGCACTTACAAGAACCGTACTTGTCCAAACCAGTGCGTGTTTTGCTTGGATATTCATGTAAAAAGCGGAGTAACCAGTGAGCTGTTTGCGTTTCTCCTCTTGCTCCAGCTCCAGGACGTTGCGTAGGAATCGGTTCAAAGACAGCTAAGCCACTATCCGCCTCCTCACCCGGCTTTTGCGGGGTACAGTTACGACAATTTGTCAAATCCTTGGGAATACTGGATGCCGTTGCAGAATCGAGAACAAACACGAGGGGTCGCGCCTCCACTTGGATGCACGCCGATGCGTCAAGGACTCAGCATCATTGTAGACGAGGGTTGGCGATCACTCATGTCGTCATCTAACTGGTCAGAGCACCTTTGGAGAAGCTCATCAATTTTGCAGAACATCTACTCCTCGTACCTAAAGTACCTCCACGCATCCATCCATCTTGACGTAGCCCGCCGCCCCGGCCAACGGTCGGTGGTCTGCACGGTTCTGAGGGGCCTAGGGCTGCCCATTTATTGCTATATCGGGTATCTGAGACCGAAGTCATGCCATTAACTCGGGCTATGAACCGCGAGGTACAGAAAAGAAGGCTGATTGATTCTTTTGGATTGGTTCTAGAAAGGTGTTCGACGTACATGGGCAGAGCTTCAGTTTGCTAAACGAAGTCTGTTGCATTATCCTGCTTGATCTCATAATTCCACCCTAATCTCCTCTCCTCCATGAGAGCATTGCCGGGGCTTGACACCTCCAAGATTCTGCCGAAACAACGCCTTTATCGCATGCTGGGTCAGGTGATGTGCGGGGGTATGTCGAATGTGTCGAGGGGTATACATGATGGTGCATCTGTTCTGATCGTGGGGGATTTTCAAATCGTGCTGAGCTTGCTGGGCGCGTGAAATTCGTGCTGGGTTCGGAATGATGGGGCTGAGGGGTATGGGATTGGCGCACTCATACAATTTCAGCAAAACGCGGCGCCGGGATTCGCTGTCCAGGATATGCTCAACTCTTTGACTTGATCGGTTGGCACACAATTCATCTGGTTACAGCGGCGTGAACTGCTCATTCCCACGAAGTCTTCCAAACTATCGTGGCGAAATCATATCTCGGACTCGAGGCAATCACATGTCCATAGTATCGTTGCCGTTTGCAAAGTTGAATTGGCCCTGAGGTTGGTTGGAGCCAAGAGTGAAACCGGTAGCATTGGCCTGTGGGGCGAGTTCTTCGATGTCTGCACCGGCATCCTCTTCATCTGAGAAATATCGCTCGATGATATTGTATGCTTTCATGTAGATTTCTTCGTTTGCATTGTTTTGGCAATCATGAATCTTTTCCATACCTCCTGCCTCTTCAATGAATAGGGCATAACGGTTGACTTGACCCTCGGTGGAGCGGTTGTCTGCCGCCTCCTTGTCCATTTCTCCGACCTTCAGAATATTCTCCAGACCATCTAGTGCAACCTGGATGATCTTATTATCAGGGCAGGCAAGAAGATCACAGAGAGGCTTAATACAGCCTTGGGAGACCAAGTATCTGATTTGATCAGGCTTTTGAAGACCGCCAGATGTAGCATTTGAGATGGCCCAACAGGCTTCTTTACGGGTCTTGAAGTCCCCATTTGACAAAAGATGGATCAACGGAGGGATAATGTTAGCATCAACGACGGCTTGGATTTGTGTGGAGTTGCCTGCAGTGATGTTGGAAATGGTCCAGCATGCTTCCTTGCGGATCCCATCTTTCTGTGAGCTGAGAAGAGACAACAAGGCAGTCAAAGCACCGCAGTTAATGATGACTTGAGTCTGTACGTCATCTCCAGTGACAATGTTACCAACAGACCGGAGAGCTGGAGTTTGGACGGATGTGGAAGCATGCATGAGTAACTCCACCAGACGACGAGGAATGCCAGCTTCGATAACTGCTTGTATCTTGTCGTTTGCTCCATCAGAAAGGTAGGAGATGGCCCAGCAGGCGTCAATCAAGACCTCATCGTCCAACATGTAGACAAGCTTCGCCAAAACAGGGAGGGCAGGTTGAATCTAGTTATCGTTAGCACGAGGTTTTGAGGCACAATTGTGGGAAGCTCACAGTATTCCAGTCGGGCTGGGGAGTTTTTCCACGACAAAAGTTGCTCAGTGTCCAAGTGGCATTTCGTAGCATGCTCAACTTCCGGCCATCAGCAATTAGATTTAGGAGAGGCTTAAGCGCCCCCTGGCTGAGGACATAGTCTCGGCAAGCGGGGCTGTCACCAGCAATATTACCCAAGGCCCACACAGCTTGTTCACGGACGTCTGGCTCATGGCTACTGAGAAGTTCAACGAAGATCGGGACAGCACCTGCTTCAATGACGACTTGAGTCTGCTGTGCTGAACCGGAGGCAATGTTGGTAAGAGCCCAGGCTGCCTCAAATTGTACTAGAGTGTGAGGGGAGCGCAGGAACTCGACGAATCGACTGACAACACCAGTCTCGATGACTTTCTCGATGGGAGGATTGCGTTCTTTGGATAACAGTTTCCTGAACTTAGTGGTGGCTTGAATCTGAGCATCGATCTGATCGGAGAAGACTCCTTTGACCATTTCTGGCAACTCTGTGCTTAACTAGACACGCGTTAGCATAATCAGGCATCTTCGTTCTATAACTCACTTCGCTCTCAATTGTTCCAGCCTCATCATCGCTATCAGCTTCGCCACCGATGCCGATTTCTCCATTGCCTCGCTGAACACCTCTTCGCTTGGCGAGATTTTCCTCTCTCTTTTGTCGTCGAATCTCTACTTGCTGTTCCTCACGTCGACGACGCAGCTCATCGGGTTTGAAACTGTTCTTTGCCTTGAACTGGGTGCGGCGATGTTCGGGGATGTATCGTTCAGCCATGGTGTCGGCTTCGGGGACAACCAAATCGTAGTTGATGATAAGTAGGGAGTATCGCTCTGGTCCCAAAGAAGGATTCAGAGAGAGTCAAGGAAGAAGTAAGATACCGCTCGTAAAGACGTAGACGACCAGCGAGGGGCAGTTGCGCAAGTGATGAAGGCAGGGCGATCAAGAAGGTGGACGTGCAGTGCAGCTGGATGGTTTCATTTTCTGGCATGCCGCCTCTTGGCACCGGCCAAAATCACGTGATCGCGCGGCTGCTTCGGTCAGAAGTTCAGGACGCGTGCCGCGTTCACTTGTAACCTGCAAGTGCTCAACAGATGTGGGAGGCACCACCTAAAATCACTGACAGAGACGGCCTATCAACACCGTAAACGCTGTCCACAGATCATTAGTTCCATTAACTCCTGCGAGTGCTCACTCTCTGGCTTGAGCCCAAGGTGACCCGATGCTGGCAAAGCCATGTCAGCCTCGTCACCACGCTCCGAAAAGGGGACGATCACTCCACCAAACTACGTTGATCTTAGCACTGCTGAAAGGGACTCCGGCAGACAACAAAGCGTGATTGGAGTTTGTATTGATTTTCTTCCAGCTACGAAGACTAGAGGCACGGACTACACTATTAAGTTCACATTACATGATCCCACATGGAACGGCGCTGGAGGCATGGAGTTTCGATTCTTCCACAAAAAGGAGGCATGCCTACCTCGAATTGAAAATCAAGGAGATGTAGTTATTCTGCGCAATGTTAAGACAATGGACTGGAACGGCCGCGTTGGCTTGTCAGGCTATAACACCGAGTGGATTGTCTTGCCTAAAGATGCGATGAGCGGTACACTTGACGACCTGAAAGCGGCAGCCAGGTGCTTGCAGCAAAGCAGCGCAAATGACCCGAAGTCTAGCCTCAGTACAAAAGAGCTGCAGTACGCAAGCTACATCTCGGGAGAAGAAGATCCAACCCGATGGCGCACTTCATGCAGCGTTGTGACAGGCAATAACATGGGAAATAGCGGAGCTGAGGCCACTCCTCGCAAACGAAAGTTTACTGAGATCAAAGACATACAGGTGCCCTTTGGGAAGCAAGGTATTTTCGTCGAACTCTTGGGAGAAGTAATCAGGATATTCTCGAAGGGGGATAGGACCGAGCTCTACATAACAGACTACACCTCACACCCTCAGCTTTACAACTATACATATGGTTGTGATGAAGATGGACAAGACGGTGACGAGTTCGGCTACATCGAGCATAAAGTCAAGTCTTGGCCAGGACCATGGGGTACCATGACGATGAACGTCACTCTATGGGACGCTAATCACTATTATGCTGTTGACAATGTCAGAGTAGGAGGCTTGGTATACTTACGCAATGTCCACATTAGTTTAGACAGTGATGGAAAGAAATTGGAAGGTAAATGCCATGGTGAAAAAGATCACCCTACCAGAGTCAATGTCAAGCGCTGGAAAGCAAACAGCGAGGATCAACTGATGAAGGACCTCCTTAGCCGAAAACAAACATACGAAGCAAAGCACCCCAAAAAAAGACTAGGAGCAGACGATGAAGAGCACCCTCCACAGGAAGATAGCGCCCCCAAAAGCAAGAAAGCCAGAGCCAGAGACCGCAAGAAGAAAAAGCACCGCGAGTCTAAGCCGGACCCTGACCAAGAAACCATCAAGACCAGCCTCGAAGGAAGGATGCCGCTGCGTACATTGAACGAAAACGTCCGATGTCAAAACCACGAAGACGTGCGCTACAAAACGATTGCAGACATCCTCGATCCCACAACCTTGCAAAGAACGACACCTACCGGAAACGGCTTTTGCGTCCCGTTCCAGAATTGCAAGTACAAGTCAAAGGTCCGGGTGGTTGATTTCTTCCCCGACAATGTGGAGGATTTTGCCGTGCCGCGAGAAGAGCCTGAGTCAGAGAATAATGATCCATCAGAGCTCGATGGCAGTGACAGCGATGCAGAATCGAAGAAAAAATGGGTATGGCGCTTCTTCCTGCTCGTTGAGGATGCGCAACATGCACCAAAGGCCAGCAACCGCGGTGACATAGCACCTGTGCAAATGCAACTACTAGTCGCGGATACCGACGGCGAGTTCCTCCTCGATCAAATAGCCTATGACATGCGAGATCCCCAGAACAAGACAGAATTGGTACGCACCAAAGAGCGACTCTTTCACCTATGGGGAGATCTCCAGGAATGGAAAGAGGAAACCAGGACGACGGCTGCCTCGGCAGATGTGGAAATGCGAGATGAGACAACGAGGACGCCACCGCCGCCTCCCAAGGCGAGGCCGTTTGAGTGCCTGATCAAAGAATACGGCGCGACGGTCCCTTCACATCTCAGAGCATCGAGCGGAAATGAGCGTACTGAATACGAGAGGATGTTCAGGATGTTTGGAGTGAGGACTGGATGAATTGATGGAATCATTTCATCTTTACGAGGCTGACGGAGAAAAAAAGATAATCTCTCTACAATCACGCGTACATGTGTGTCAATCTCCAGTGTGAATCACGCAGCCAAGTGCATATATATATCATGGATCGATGCATAAACGGTTGCATGGAACTCGCCCGGCAAGTACAGATACGTTGTAGATCGATTCATGAGCGCTGCGCTGCGCTGTTCTGTTCTATGAATCGAGCTGGCCATCAATGTGTTAACCCAACAAATGGCTGCACTTTTTCACCATCCCACGGTAGGCCTCTGAGCCCGTTTACACAGGGTGGACAAGTCAGCGCGGGCCAAGTAGTGGAGGAAAGCCGTCGTACGTGATTGTGCTAAGTTGGAGCCCAAGGTCAAGGTCAAGGTCAAGGTCAAGGATCATATGAAGTCGCCATTGTGGCCGCTGCCGTCAGACGAAGTGGATGCTGGCTGCAAGTCCGAACACGCCGCTGTGCATCCTACTGCTTGCTGCATGACTATCTCGGCTTCAGCCCCGATACTCCTGCTCCTGATCCAGCCTGATCCAGCACGGCACTAGGAGCGAATTTGGATGTGGAAGGTCGTTTGTTTGAATAATGTATTGGGCATGACCCGTTGTTGAGACTTGGTCTCAACATCTTCTCCCATCGGCAGAGCGCAGTGCTCTGGGACAACGGAGCATTTTGATCCTTGCATGCGAGGCACATATGTTATGCGTCAGGCGCAGCATGTGAAACTCATTGCCATCTGCTAGCGCTGAGATAGGCGGTGCAATCTCAAACCGGATACTGATGGTAGCGAGTTTGGATATGGTTGTAAGATAGTCACGACCCATTCGCACAGCGCCGGAAGTGGACCAGTGAATCCTGCACTGATTACATGAGTCTGCGCAGCTACCCGCAAACATAAGATTTGATATGGTATCTGTCTCTGTCAACAGTGGTTGTATGTGGGCTCCTTTTGAGGCGAGAAAGTAACATCCCGTATTCATATATGCCACAGAGAGCCACAAGACTCCCAACATATGCACTCCGAGATTTGGTGAGTGAAGTGACTGAACTATTTACCAGAAGAGACCTGGACGGGCTCACTCCGCGCCAAAGCTGGGAACTCCTGGCATTGAGATTCAATTTTGGGAGTGGATCGGTGGACCTCGGTGCATGCATGAAGCGAAGTGGGTGGAGATCGAGTGCGAGGATGGCAGGATAGTTCAGGGGAGCTTCGATGAATCGCTCTATGCAAGGCCGACTTGTGATCAGTTGAGATAGTAGGAGGCTAGCTGTAGTTAAACACTACTCCTCATTTCCGGCAGCGCCGGGCACCAGGCGAGCAATGGATATTTTCCGCAACGAGCTCATTGCGAGGAGCTGCATTGAATCTGATAGCGAGTCTTGTCATCTCAAGGACAAGCCTTGGAGTCTGTGATACCCAGCAGAAACCCACACGCCCAGCCCAGGACTGCCTGGGCATTGGGAGATGCAGCATTCACCCTATTCGGGTAGTCTGGGCTTCCAAGCGAGGCCAATGGAACAAAGGCTGGTCGACTCAGCGTGCACGATGCCTGGCAAGCCCAAGAGGCAAAGCCCAGTGGAGCCCATTATGGCTATTCGGCACCTAGGTTGTTACCTCGCCGAGGGTATGGAGTACCTCGTCCAAGGTGCTTTGGAATTGTCTCAAGATTATTAGTAGAGACACCAATGGTGGTTGCAAGGACGGCCGGTGTTCGGCCGGAATACGTTGGGCCATCCAAGCATGAAAACGATGGTGAAATGAGTCTCCAGCCTTATACATATGATATGCAACAGATTCTCATCTTGTGGATCGCAAAGAACAAAATAGGGTTTCGGCATACCGGTCCTTACGCGCCGGCTTTACCTGAACACGTATGCAATGGGGCCATGGTTCAACTGCCATCATGCTATATTCCGGGTGAATGAGACGTCTTAGTGTGGTGTGGACGGAGTACGAATTAGATAGAGACGTGCTGACCTACCAACGGAATGTGGAACACTTAGATCCGAAGTCACTGCGGGAAGTCCACCAGCCGGCCAGCTGCCCCTCTGTTACGATCCTAGTCAGCAGGTGCGAAACCCTTACGCAGCAGCAGAGGCGGTACGGAGTGGTTGTGTCGTCAGGTGCGCATTCACATCTGGTATAACGAGTACGAGTACCCTTCTGCATTTCCCCCGAGGTGCAGATCAACCGCGGATCCGCAGATGTTGATTTATTGCGCCCGTCTAGCCATACAGCCCAGTAGGCAGGGCCTAGAGCAGATCGCAGTGGTCGCATTATGGTTGATCGATAAGAAAACGATGTGCCAACGATGACAGCTTGGTGGAGGAATGAGCGACGAGATCGACCGAGATGTCCGGGGTACCCGTGGCCAGGGCCAGTGACATTACTACATGCAAACAGGTGTTCAGCTCAGGTGCTACCACGTACCACTACTGTAAGGACATACGTCAAGTCGGCTTTCTGCTTCTCATTTGCGAGGGATTTACGAGTATCTCAGACTCGGTACGAGGCCTCGTTGTGGGAGAGGGTCGGGTTGCGGCATTGTTTCTAGAACACCGGTCGTCTCATCCCATTTCTGAAGCCAACGTCATCATCGTGTCTCAAAGCGCATCTGCTAGCTGCTCTGGTGGAAAACACGGCACGTCATGGCACGGGTGCTTCGTGATTGGCAAGATGGCGATCCAGAGCCTAACGCCGCAAGCCTGGTCCCTGGAAGCTGTGGTGATAACTCGCCGGCCTACGCCCCAACAGCCAGGCTTCATCGAGACCTTACTGAAGGGACCTGCTCTTGAAGTACGAGTAGTCTCAGTGTGGCAGACAGTTGTAAGCCAGCTACGAAATGATTACAGAAAAGGATGTGCTAGTCAAGGGGCCTTTTCTCGATGCCACATTCGCAACACCCCGGAGCGTTAGTGTCCATGGTTAAACTTCCCGTCTTCGTGGGCCAGACCTGGCGTTCTGGATGTACGAGTAGCAAAAGCCTCCGAACAGGAATTAGTCCTGGATACATCGTTGTTGGAGTGTGGATGAAGTACGGAGTACCGAGAACGGCAAGACGGCCCAAGAACTGTTCCTAGCGCCTCGTGGGACAGGCTTGTGAACCAAATGACCCAGGTGCTTTGAAACCTGACAATGCCTCATCTGCATGCCTGATTCGTCAATCTCGACCTATCAAGGCCATCATAGCCGGTCATTGCCATCGCAGGGACAAGCCAGAGGTTGTCTTTTAAGTGTGGCTTTGTCGTCCGCCAGGCTAGGGCGACTGGGACGCGTCCTTCAGATCGTATTCAACTTTTCTGGTGAAATACGTGTGCTGAGGAACTTTTTGTTTGTTGTGCCGTTCTCTCTTATCCACCGGGGGGCCAAAAGCTTCCATGTAATAGAACGTACAGCAGAGTTGACGGACGCCTAGCCGCTCATTCTCCTTGGGCTGAGCATTGATCACGGCAGCTGGACGAGGTCACGAGGCTGAAACCCTTTGTGCCTCGCCAGCTGCCACGAGATGGTCTGACTGACAGCTTGAGCATACATGGCACGGAATCGATACTGCTGCTTTGCAGATATGGAAGAGGAAGAACACCACGGCAATTCTTTAGGCTCCCGCATGATATTGCTGAAATGGCCCTACTGCAGTGAGAAATCCAGCCTCCAGTCCAGGACGCGTTAGATAGAACATGGCAGTGACAGGGATGATTCGAGACTGTGGGGATACCCATCGCAGTTTTGACTTTTTTGGATGCTATGCATCATTGAACCGAGCCGTCTCATGACCACCCCAGATTTTTCTGGTGACCTGGGTTGTACGGATACTTGGTACGCCGAACCGCATCAGCCTTCGTTCTTGGGACCACGTTTCTCTCCAGGGAGATAGTTGACTGTCGATATCCGTGTGCGTCGCATACAAACCTTTTGGACAAGACCTTTCCAATCCGTACCCGAGTTCTAGTGATTCGCTCTTTGCATGGCCTAGTTGTCCCCCCTTGGTAGGTCTGTGGCGAAGCACCTTTGGCTCGAAACACTGCTGACGAGGCATCCGTCCAACATCGTAATTGCATTTAATCCAAAAGATATAAAAAACAGACTCTTAGATGGCAGACGCGTTCCGGAGAGCCCGACGACGTGGTTCCCAAAATCTAATCATTGAGGATCTCAGGGTCACCGCTACATACTGTACATTCACACTTGAGACTTCTTGCGAGAGAGGGAGAAAGTACCATCTCAACTCTGCTCTCGCCCTAGATGATCATGCACACTTCATTTGGCAACCATGAAGGACTTGATTAGGATCCATGCATGGGGCCTAGGGCAGGAAAAGTACACAAATGAGAGTTATAGCTCTAGGATTTGGCGTGCTGATAATATCGCATCCATAAAGTAAGTCGGAAGCCGAGTACAAACTGGAAAGGCGCCATTCTGGGCCAACCATGCCAGCCAACAGGGTTGACGGTGTCGAGCGTTGTCGAGCTTGGACATCATCGATGGGTGCTGGGGTTGGAAGATGTGGACCCTTGGGATGTGAGTGAGAACAGAAATAGGTGGTACGTACCCTTGTATGCTTCAGGCTATTTTCTGGAAAGCTTGCACATTGTCACAATTGTGCGTGTATCGGTAAAGCCATGCTACAAATATTCCCATCCTCCAGAGGGCAAGGATGAGAGTGGGGAGTCCATCGAGGTGGCCTCGCCGACACCGTGTTTCAGAAAATGATGGTCCTAAACCCGGAACGACCAAAGCTCTGGAATTCTGAAGGGGCAGTCCCTTCTACAGCAGCATGAAGGATGCGGCGATAAAAGAGTCGGCTCATACATAATGTAAGTGGCAGAGTCATGCCGTATACGAGAAAGATGGGCTTCGCTTACTATTTTCTACGTACTCGTAGTGAATGCGGGTTTGGGGCGGGCGCACATGGGAAAGAAGAGTGGGCAAGAATCCTCTGTATGGAGTAATAATGATGGCTGATCGCTGGAGGGATTCGCCAGGACGGAGGACCCTCGTACGGGGGCCGGTGTGCAAAGTACCCTGGAGATGAGCTGCAGGAGGGGCTTATTTGACTACAGTTACTTAAGTTAGTTTGTCCTCAGTGAGTTAAGCTACTGTATTAGTGGGTTAGATAGTTGCTCAAGGGCTTCGTTTCGTGTGACTCTAGGGAGTACAAGTCCTCTGGAGTCCTGACTTGGCCTACAGGCTACGAGTTGGTAGGTACCTACCCACAGTACGCAGTTCCACACCCTGAGGAACTTGGGAGGCTAGGGGGCCCGGAACCCTGGAGATTGGCCCGAGAGAGCCCCGGGAGTTCTCTGGGCACCACCCCTCTCTAGTGGTCGCTCAAAGGCCGGCCCAAGTTGTGCAGCAGCTTGTATCTCTTGCTCTGAGGTCTACTATGCATTGCCGAATTCTATCTGGCGCAGAAGCCTACCACTCAATGCGCGATGTACACCCAGGGGCCAATGGCGCCTCCAAGCCACCGTGGAGCGTGTTAGGTACGGAGTACGGAGTACTCGTCCAAGTAATTGAAAGTTGCATAGCGCCGTCACCTCAACGAGCTTTACTGTTGCTCTCAATCTATTCTTACGTTTGTGGCGCTTGCCACATGCTCCTCCTGCATTGTCTTATCAACACCAATATTCTGAAATGGATGGCGCTGCGAGAAGAAAAATAGGCCAGAGATGGTGCCGACAATCCGCCATGTTCAGGGAATCAGGGATCTTGGTCCGAATCAAACAATGCAACAGTGCGGATAATGATGAGGTGGGGTGGATGCAGTGACCAGTCAGACCAGGAGAGTGGACGCCAGTGCCTGAGCGGCTCGACGGAGCACCTAACTACCCAGGGAGGTAGGTACGAGTATGCATCCTCTCCTCGAGCTCGGCCTCGAGCTCGGCCTCGAGCGGGTTCTTTTCAGACTCAGAATGCTTGCTGTGGTGCTGATGTGCTGAGCCTGATCGTGAGTGCCGGAAGCATCGCCTGCATGGAAGTACCTCTAGCTAGGAGGAGACAGTTATGAAGGACGCTTAACAGTAGCACTTGACATGGGCATCCAGCGGTCCAGGTATCCGTGGTCCGTACGAGGTACGACGTCCCCCAGACATGCCCTGCCGCCAGCGCCGGACGAGGATAACAGGACCCGCAACTGTCATGTTGTCCATCTGACTCTGTTTATTCAGCGGTAGTACCAAGTGCATGCTCTGTGATGCATATTACCCTCAAGGCGTACAGGTAAGACTCACAACTCACCATCTACCTACCTACCAAAACTAGTACAGGGCATTTAGTAGTGTGTAGCACACGACTGGGGCGGATACCAAGTACCTCGCAACCTTCTGGTTTACTGGTAGTACGGAGTAGTGTGCAGGCTGGCAGGGAAAGTGAGTTTGGAGTGCATCACAGCTAGCTTGCTCTCGCCTCAACATACGAGTAGTTTGAGTCCATTACTAACTTGTACTGTAGGCTCGTCATGGGCTCTGGGGTAAGCTATGGCCTCCCAATATTGCTGGCAACGAACTAGCTCAGCGGGACGAGTCCGCTCTGGGGAGGGCACCAGCACCGCCTGGTCCCTGGCTCTATCCACCTGTCGATCATTGGCCACCACCCATCAGACGTTACAGGGCTCTAATGCAAGATTTACAGGCCCAAGGGCCTGTAAGTGCTGCTCAATTCGGACCCCCCAGGCTGCCCCAGGTTCTTTAACTTTGCCGAGCAAGATAGCATTTTCCTCCCGCCACTTCCTAGTAGCGGCAAACGACTCGTGCAGTCACAGACAGACTGCTGCTGTCTGCTGCTTGCTACTGCTCCTCCCCCTCCCCCTCGAGCAACAACCATTTGCATTTCCACTCTGATTTTATTCCCTTTCCCTTTCCCAGTCGAATCTCACACCACGCAGTTCAGTGGTTTGGAGCGTCTTACAAGTCGCTCATTCCTCTTGACTCTATCTTGAGCAGTTTATTTCCCTCCCCTCCTCCTCCTCCTCCTCCTCCAAGTCTACACCTGGGCATCCGCACTCCATAATTACCTCTCCAAAGTACATGTACTGAGTTCAGGCAAACCCCAAAATCCGTTTCCTGACACCCCCTTCAGTTGTCCCTCGGCCTGGCTACCCATCGTGCCATTGGCATCCATCTGAAGGCGTCGGCGTCCAACCAACAGCGTTCCAGAACGTCTATCTCCTGCCTGAACGGGCATCCTACCAACTCCACTAGTAACTTGCCTGTAACTGTCTCCCACCCTGCAGGTTCAAATTTTGCGCCGCCGCCGCCAACCACCATCCACGCCCACCCACCTACCCACCTGTGACGTCCAGTGTCTCTACTCTGCTTGCCAATCCTCCAGCACTGTATTTCGCTCTCGAGTCTGGTCACTGACGCACTGATATTGCGCTCTGTAAACAGCGTACCTTTTGTGACACCTTCACCTATTCTTGTACATCCTGCGGTCGACGAATACTTCAATTGTTTCTCCCCTTCGCCTTGTATATCAAACCTCACTCCCACTATTGCTCGCCATACTGAGAACTCACAGGAGGCTCCAAGCTCAATTCTGTCCTCATTGACGACCCAGGCTGGCCGTTTATCTTGACAGTTTTCTATTATCTTTGGTCATTAACTTGTTTCATTCCGTTCGGCGCGGCCACCTTTCGAGCATTGCTTTCCCGTTATCCGGCCGAGACGTCACGGCGCTTTTATTTGCTCCCAAGAGTCTTGCCCTCTTGGCCTTGGACAACTTTCATGGCGCTCTGAACCTACAGGGCTACGAGTTTAGGAAGAGATACAATCCTTATAATCCTTGGTTGTGTGCGGATCGAGGTGCAGTGGACTACGTGCAAATTACCGGGCTTGCGAGCGCTCATACCATCTGGAGGCCACGGTTGCACAACTGCTAGAGGTTAAGACAGAGAGATATTCTGTACTATCTGACAGACGTTGCGCTGAGCGAGTGGTGTCCTCGAGCAGCACCCTGGAAGGAGACGGTGGATGTCAATCTTGACCGGGGGCAACATACCGTCATCGGGGATGGTTGCTGTTTCTTCCCCAGACGCCGCATCAAGCCAGGTGATGGATAATGCAGGATCTACGACCGGTAAGTTTGCTTGGGAACATGGGCCCAACCATTTCTAATCCACCTGCAGCCAGTAAGCCAGCTTCTCTTAATGGCTCTACCACCTCCAATGTAGCATCAAATCCCAATTTCCCTCCACCCAAGACAGACAAACCTCGCCCACATGTCTGCACAACCTGTATGAGATCCTTTGCACGGTTGGAGCATCTAAAACGACATGAACGATCCCATACAAAAGAGAAGCCATTTGAGTGTCCCGAATGTACACGCTGCTTTGCCCGCCGAGATCTCCTTCTCCGCCACCAACAGAAGCTCCATTCCACGACTACGCCTGCTTCGCGTCCTCGTGGGGGAAGAAGAGAAAGTGCCGCTGGAGTTGCTGGAGGTAGGGTGCGAAAAAACTCCACCACAAGCACCACTGCATCTATGCGCCCCAGAGCAAACACTCTCAGCCACGTGGACGCAGGAACACTAGGAATGCTTGCCAATTCTCCAGGAAACTACGGGCGTCCTTATATGACTAGCCATAACCACCATAACAGCATGAGTATGCTAACCAACTCGCAAAGCTATCAGTATCGCCTCCACGGCGCAGGCCATCAGGCTCCCATGCTCAACCTCCCAAAGCTGGACACTCAGAGCATTCCCCTTGACCTGTCCAGTGGCTTGCGCACGGCTCCGCCTTTCGGGGGGTTTGGTGCTGAATATGGCATGGGTGCCATGGATTTCGACCATGACCTCGATAATACAATTAATCCACATGCTCTTCACATGACAAATCTCCAAGGAATGGGATTGGAGACTTCCGGATCACCCTTTCAGCAGATGTTTCCAGGAATGATGGTATCTCATGCTGTAGCAGAGGAGGACGCCAATTTTGAATGGATGACCCATGGATTCGAGAACCAGATGTCTTTTGCACATGCGAATGAAAACGCTATCGATGACTCTTCCCCTTCCGCAATGAGCACCAACAGTCCTGCGGGCATGGTCGATACGACGAATGATCACAATCTTGGGGCAATGCATCATCATCACCCTGCTTCAGTTGCGAACATGTGGGCCAACACACTTGCAACCCAAGCACAGGCTGTTAACAGCCCCGTAAACATGGACCTCATGTCTACCTTCAACGAGCTAGTAAATGCTCCAGTGGGAACGGTCTCGCCCAAATCATTACTGGCTCAAGGTGGTGTTCTGGAGATGAACCTGCAAAGCCCACCGGATATGTCAAACATGGATCCAGCGGGCATGCAACCACATCTTCATTTCACTGGCTTTCAACTGCCCCTAAGTCAAGATGGCCCCGCTTCCAGCACCTCGACCGCTTCCATGGAGAGTAGCCTTCATCAGAGCTCCGTGACAACAACAACCTCGTCTGAGCTCGTCAATGACCACATCCGCAGCATTCTGATCACAGGGCTCTCACAGAACGCCGGATTTGGGCAACGCAAGTATTCGCAACCTGCTATAAGCTCTCCGTTATCACCAGTTCCAGCCTCTCGATCGAAAGGGTTTAATGTGAGCACTTTTCCAAGCACGCATGACTTGCAACGGTATGTTGCCGCGTACATTAGATATTTTCACCCACACCTCCCCTTCTTACACATACCGACATTGAATTTCGAATCACCAGATTACACAACCCCGATCAGGCTCGTACCAGGCCAATCCCAGTACGGGCAGTCGATGGTGGCTGGAGGAGGAAGCTGCCTCATTCTCTCGATGGCGGCTATAGGGGCACTTTACGAACATGAGTCGTCTCATTCTAAGGATTTGTTTGAATGTGCTAAACGACTAATCAGTAGCTACCTGGAGGAGAGACGCAAAGCTAACATGACCAAGACTCAATTTGCACCACGCCATTCTTCGGAACGAGAAGACACACCACTATGGCTAGTTCAAGCGATGCTGCTAAATGTGATCTACGGACACAACTGTGGGGACAAGACTGCAGCTGAGCTTGCCAGCAACCACTGCGCCGCGCTGGTCAGCCTAGCTCGTGGTGCAGAGCTCGCCCGACCGGGACAGGGCTACACTGGAACAATGGGCACTGGATTCAATACCAATATGCACCCCAATGGAATGTCGAACAACGGGTGGAATTCGATGGTCAACGAGCCGGATGATTCAGATTGGTTCGAGTGGAAGAATGCGGAGGAGCGCAAAAGGACGTTATACGCGGTCTTCATTCTCTCGAGCATGCTCGTGACTGCTTACAATCATCCCCCTGCTCTAACCAACTCCGAAATTCGACTGAGCTTGCCTTGCAGCGAAGAACTTTGGGCTGCTGATTCTGCACAGACGTGGCGCAACTTTGGAGGCTCGTCACAAGCAACCATGAATTCGATCACGTTTGCAGAGTCACTTACGCATCTGCTGATGTCAGCTCCTCGACAAAGACGTCGGAACAGCACCACATCGATCATGGGGGCAACTGCAGAGAATGAGCTTAGGCCGAGTACGTTCGGCTGCTTGATCCTTGTCAATGCGCTACACAACTATATATGGGAGACACGCCAGCGACACCTGGGACGCCAGTGGACCACAAGCGAGACCGAGCAAATGCACGCCCATATTGAACCAGCACTCCGTGCTTGGCAAGCAGCCTGGGCAAGCAATCCCAGCCACAGCCTTGAGCGCCCAAATCCATTTGGAGCTGGGCCACTTTCGGCTGATTGCATTCCTTTGCTCGACCTGGCATACGTTCGGCTGTTTGTCAATCTTGGGAGATCGAAAGAGGCATTCTGGCAACGCGACTATGACGCAATGGCGGAGGAACTTGCGAAAGGACCGGAAGCCATGCAGAACCAGGACATGCCCGGTGTGAAGATGGAGGCCAGTCCAACCAACAGTGGTACGATGAGCCGTGGTCAAGAAGAGACACCAGCGGCGATGAACGGCATGAATCAAGTTGAGCACGAGCCGCGTGACTCTCGTTCGTCTCGCCGAGAGCGTCATCTCCGGAAAGCGGCCTTTTATGCAACTGACTCTTTGTCTATGTCTGACAAGCTAGGACTTACCTTTGCCGAACAATCCTCTCGAGAGCTTCCAACTCAGTCGGCGATGTGTGCGTTTGATTGCGCTCAAGTGGTGGCAGAGTGGATTGCAACAGTCCAAGAGCGTGTGGGCAAATATCTTGGCATTATTGGTCTGGATGACGTGAGTCTTGTGGAGATTCCAGGCATTCTCCTTCTCGAGGATGAGGACAGGAAACTTATTCAGAAAATCGACGAGGTGCTTTCGAGTGCAGAACAGAAGATCGAAGCACGAGGCGGTCCCGACATGATCGCTGCTCGCCAGGGCGGGCACGGCAGTCGAATCCTTGTACTGACCGCTCATATCCTTGAAAGAGAAGCGGTCTGGCCAGGTAAGAGTGGTTTGGGTGATAGTCGGGTACCGTTTGCTAACGTCGGTGTAGTGTTTAAATTAATGGCCCAATCCCTCGAAACGCAGGCTGGACACATCAAAGAACGAGCCATTGCCTCGGTCTCCAATTCTTAGCAGACCGAATCTGGTCACGAACGATTTTGAAATGGCTGCTCTGATTCATTTCTTTGGCTTCACGGCTCAGCTTCTATCAATACCATTTTTTTCTCTTTCTGGCATGGCACTAATCTCCCCAGAGCCGATACATAGGATTTGCGAGGACATATGCACGCGATATACCCCCGTCTACGATATCTGTAATGAAATCTGCACGAGCAAGATCTATATATGGCGTCAGGTTACGATTCTTTGGAAAAGTTTGGCCTTTTTACGAAATTTTTATGGGAGGGCAGTTTGAACTAAGCTGCTTGTGCTGATTCCAGGGCAGCGGACATGGATTTGAGCGGCTCTACGTGCTATGTAGAGGAGGGCTCTGTTGCTTGAAGGTAATAGAATGCTACGATGACGAAGGATAGGATTGATATTCAATCTGGGGCGGGTTGGCTAAAAGCAGCGGTTCGCAAGCCTTGCCGATTGGCGCCCTAACTACAAAATATGATAATGTTGGGCGATATTCTTTTCGTAGTAAGCTGGCGTTGTTTACGTGCCCGGCCGCTACCTAGGTACAGGGAACACAATGATTTTATTATCACAACAGTCAGAAAGTGAGGTTTGGAGGTGACATCGATTCGACCATGTGCCTGCCCAGCATCTTCCTCCCTGATGGATACGGTGATACTACTGGTGCATGCACATCCACGCGTGGGTGTCAGCCCCCTTGACTCCTACAGGGGACACTGGTACCTTTCTTTTGAGAGCAAAACCAACGACACTCCGCATTCTGGCTTAGCGAGATGCATTTCCCCCTCTTTACTGGTCGTTGGTGGTCTTCGCTGTCGATTGATGACTGTCCGGCACTGGCTAATCAAGGAACACCAGTCTGCTGCCAGTGACAATTTTCTCTAGACTTTGCCGTGGACTAAGGTCCGATTATGAATGCCATGAGAAGCGACGAGGATGACTGCGGGTAGAATGCCCTACTCCGTACAGAGTACCTATTACAAAGTACCTATCGACTATTTACACACGCGATTACCGTTCAACTTGTCAGTCCTGAGTCTGCGTCTTGACTTTTGACTACTGAGTGCTGGGCCGCCTGCAAACTCTGTGCGTGGCAGTCTTTTTGCCAAGACAGCCCGGCGCCCACAACCAGTTAGTGGGAGTCGGTGAGAGGCTCCTCCCAACCTTAGCCGGACATTTCCGACTAGGGGCTCCCTTTAGCCTTGCTAGCCTGCTGCTCTTGCCCCAGTGGCCAACCACTCCTGCTCTCTTCCTTTCACCCACATGCCCGTGACTTCCGCCCGCAGGCTGATGCACGATACTGCACTTCTCAACCTCAACCATCCAGATTCCTGCACAGACCGATAGCAACAAGGATGCGGAAGAAAAAGCAACTCGGCAAGCATTCTTTTCGGCCGCTCTCCTTTTTGACTCGAGACCCTCAATTTTCATGGAGCGATTACACAGAGCTCCTCTTTCATTAATGCATCATGCTTCTGAGCCCTTGAACGCATTCGAGACTCTTCTGCAGGCCAACTAACATCTAACGAATGTCGCTGGCGTCGGGTGTCCAGGTGCCCAGTGTGTCAGATCCAAGTCTGCTTACAGAGTGGCGCCGCTGCCGGGCGCCCTCTGTGGTTGGCTCGCGTTCCGAGGACGGCCGTTCTATCTTGATGCTGCACAGGGATACCTATCCGCGTTAACCACGCTACACCCACTCCTTACCTCCAATCCATTCGCTCCTCGACCGCCAATACTCCACCGACGACGCTGCCGAGCGTGAACTGCCCAAAATCTGTCTGTCGGAGATAGTTCTGATCGAACTTGGCATACACATCTCCTCTCCTCTTGGAGGGCACAAGCTCCCGTGCTAAGTCGACTTGTCACAATCAAGTCAGCCCAGCCTGGACTTGTACTCGTATCTTGGTTTCTTGGAAGGCTTGGTGTCATAGCATCCACCCATTTAGCGGACCTTCCTCCGCCGGTCGCCGTGCTTTATCTTTGCCTCCCTTCCCTCCGCTGTCCTTTCTAAACTCCTGCTGCTCTCTTGATTTGCAACTGTCTTGAGCAAGAGCAACTGAGGCCTTCTGTGCTTTCTTCCTGACTCTCCGTCCTCCAAACCAACGAATCTGTTTCCACCTGAATGCATCGAGTCCCGTTTTGCGATCTAAACCACAGAGAAGTTAGTGACTGGGGATAAGAGAAACAAAGGACGAAAACACATACTCCAATAACGGCCAACATACTGGGTTAATTGTATCGTCTAATTAGCAACATAGAAGGAGGAGTCTGTCACCCCCGCCCCAAGCTGACCACAACCTACGATAACCCCTCAAGCACGGGTGGAGGACTTCGTCTGTTCTGTCCGGTACCGGAATCACCCACTCAAAATGGCTTGGGAGCACTTGTCTATAAATAAACCGCATCTGGTATATATCATCCTAGGCGGCTTTACGAGCATTTTTATGTTGTGCTCGCTCTTTATCAAAGAGAAGCTGTACATTGGAGAGGCGACAGTGGCAACAATATGTGGTGTTATTTTTGGTCCTCATGCTGCTAATCTAATAAACCCATTGACTTGGGGCAATACCGATCAAGTCACTCTCGAGTTCTCTCGTATAGTACTCGTGGTACAATGTTTTGCCGTCGGCGTTGAGTTGCCAAAAGCCTACATGGAGAGGCATTGGAAATCGGTGGTCTTCTTGCTTGTCCCGGTCATGACATTCGGCTGGCTCATCACCAGTCTCTTCATTTGGTGGATGATTGAGCCTCTTACTTGGCTGGAATCGCTGGTCTGCGCTGCTTGCGTCACAGCTACTGATCCCGTCCTGGCGTCCTCTGTCGTCGGAAAAGGTAAATTCGCCAAACGTGTGCCGAAACATCTTCGAGATCTGTTATCCGCCGAGTCTGGCTGCAACGATGGCATGGCATTTCCATTCGTTTACCTCTCAGTCTACCTCTTAAGATACGACCTGGGAGGTAAGGAGGTTGTTTATCACTGGGTCTGCTTCACCATCCTGTACGAGTGTATCTTTGGTGCATTCTTCGGTGTCATGGTCGGCTATATCGGCCGCCATGCCATCAAATGGGCGGAGAGAAAACAATTGATCGACCGAGAGAGCTTTCTCGTGTTTTATTTTGTCCTCGCTCTCTTTTGTGCAGGCGCTGGCAGTCTGCTCGGTATGGACGATCTTCTCATTGGGTTCGCTGCGGGAGTGGGTTTCTCTAACGATGGATGGTTCACCGAGAAGACAGAGGAATCTCACGTCTCGAACGTCATTGATTTACTCATCAATTTGACCTACTTCGTCTATTTCGGTACCATCATTCCCTGGGACCAGTTCAACGCGCCGGATCACGGCATGGTTCCCTGGAGACTGGTGGTCATCGCAATATTTGTCATTTTCTTCCGTCGACTTCCTATCATGTTGGCATTGAAGCCCTTCATCCCGGATGTCAAAACTTGGCGAGAGGCTTTCTTCGCTGGCCACTTCGGACCCATCGGAGTGGGTGCAATCTTCGTGGCCATCCTTGCTCGTGCCGAACTTGAGACAGATTCCACAGAGCCGCTGGCTACCCTCCCCCCCCCAGGCTCGAAGGATTATAATTTAATATACTTGGTCTGGCCAGTGACGACGTTTCTTGTTATTTCGTCAATTTTGGTTCACGGCTCATCAATCGCCGTTTTCACCCTCGGAAAACGTATCAACACCTTGACCATTACACTGTCCTATACCCAAGACAACGAAAAGGGTCCCGCTTGGATGACTCGATTGCCAAGGATTACCTCTCAATCGAGATCAATGTCACGTATGTCTGGCTCGGACATCGATGAGAACGAAAAGCTTGAAATTCCTCCTGGCGAGTTACCTCCGGTTGGTATCCCCAAACTCCACCTTCGCCGTCAACGTGAAGATGAGTATGAGAAGAAGCCAGGGCCCCGTTCCTCGAGTACTGGCAGGGCTCGTAGACGTCGCAGACGTGATAAAGACTCTGATACCCGTCTGGGTGGGCCTATCAGTCAGAGTGCGATCGCCCCGGCCAGACACTCTGAACCCACACTATCACAACAAGAATCAGGCTCGGATACATTGTTTGAGAAGTCCGAAGAGCCCACGCCAGAGTTACGTCAAGATCGACTGGCAATGGAATCATCAACGCCTTCGCCTGGTCCTGAAGATGGCAGCGCTGACCAGGAGCATGAGCCTGGCTCACGACAACGACGCAGATCGCGATCGGTCTCTGAACAAAATGTTGAGATTGAGGCCTATCAGGAAGGCGATGTTCTTGTCGTTGAGGATGAAGAGGGCAATGTCGTCGACACAATTGATACTTCTGACATGACAGAGGAAGAAAAAGTCCAGGCAATTGAGAAAACACGGACTCGTCTCAGGAACGACACCAGTGGTCAATTCACGAAGCACAAACATGAACCGCATCCCAAAGACGAAGGTGAGGAAATAGAGCGGGAAATAGATGCAGGCCTCGGCCAACCGTCCAAGACCCTCAAAAGCCGATTCGATCAGTGGAAGGGCTTTGGGAGGAAGAAAGAGGATGAACCAGAAGGTTCAGGACAGCCTAAGCAAACACAGAGGAGGAGAGGTCCTGCACATGCCTATCAATTCGGAAACACCATCATTGTTGAGGATGAGGACGGTGAAGTTATCAAGACATATACCATGCCGTCAGAGGGCGGCGGTGACCGCAGACGAGAGCAATATCGAGAAGGATTGCGGCGGATGAGCACTTGGGTCGGTCTGGGCAAACAAGCGGTTGGAGTTGACCCAGGCAAAACTGGAGCCGAAGGAAACTCTGAGGGCGCCGCGGAAGGGGAAGGGGCCACTAAGAACATCGCTGATCGAAGTATTCCAGAGGGCCTGACAGATGATGGTCTCAGAATGATAATTTCCAGGAGTGAGCAGTACGGTCTGACTGGCCTCCAGAAAAAGGCACGAGATGCCCCGGGCACCATCGCGCTTGGTTCGGGCCGACGACTCTCAACTGCAGATTTCATCAAGCAGATGCAACAAATGGATGCCAAAAGCAGGGCTCAAGAAGTTGAACAGAGTGACGCTCCTGAAGAGCTGAAGCGTGAGGTACGCAAAGGGGCTGCATATCAACGCTCAGGCCGAGAGCAAGGGGTGACTCCAGGCGGGCAGCCGGCCAACCAATCCGCAATGAGCAACACTGGTTCAACGTTGCAAGTCCCTCGCTCACAAGACGGGCAGGGAAATCGCAGTAGTAGCCCTAGAGATGCTGATGACTATTTTAGCGTTCAAACACGGCCTCGCCCGGATCGAATGACCAGCAGTGACCGCACTTCGACATTGGAAGAGGAGAGTGAAGACGACGAGGCTGACATTCCAACCCACAATGTCCAAACGAGTCTTACCAGACATGGTCAAGGTCAAACAGCTGCAGACATACGGAGACGCCAATTGGCCACTATTCGGTCTAATGAAGAGGAAGAAGCTGAAGGAGAGAGAGAAACAGCTGCGGAAAAGCGACGGCGACTAGCTGCATTGGGAATTGGTGGACGAGATGACTCGAGCAGTGAGAGTGATGATGACAACCAACCTCGAATTCATGAAGCAGCAGTCCCTGAACCTGGTCAGGAAGGGCCCTCATCACAGCCTAAAGTACGGATCCAGTGGGGTGGCGAAAGTGGCAGAGAGAGGCAGCAAGACAAACAGGAAGAAACCAAGGAGGAAGATATGTATGCTGGAGATCCCATCGTGGGTGCCGCTCGCAAACTTCGAGGGATGCTCAAGAACAGGAATAAGCCGGCAGAGTCATAAGTTGTTGATTTGCTGGAGAGATGTTTTGGTAGAATCTGGATGGATTGATATGCTGCTTAGGTAGTCCGGGTATTTCCGAGTTCCAGAGTCTGCGATAGATCCCAGGAGGGCATAATATTTGTTCTCATTTTGGGAAGTTCTGATTGTCTGATTGCACATGTTGGCCCCTTGCTGCTGAGGCATATTGGACCAGTGAGGGAGCAGCGTAACTACAAGAGTTGATGCAAATACAAATCTGTTTCTTTGTTCAAGCTCAGTCGAATGTTCTTATTTCTTCGTTGCTGTGAAATGGAAAAGTTTCAAACCTAGATATAGGTGGTTTGACATTTGTGGAAATTGTGAGTATTTTCTTTGTGCAGAATTCTGGTTAATGGGTGTCGATGAGAAGAGCTGCACTCCCTTTTATTGAAGTAGATGCACCGCCGAGTGAAGATGCCGCGAGTAATGCAAGACTGAGGTCATTTATTCAACCTTGTTGTGCAAAAACGCGGTTCTCCTAACAAAGACGCGCACGACGTATTGCCACTTTATCGACGCGTTCATGCAGCGCCTATCGATTAGACGTCACCCTGCTCCGGTGTCCAGCCACTGGTTATGCCACTGATTATGCCACTTCAAGCATCGCTTCGCAGCCTTGTCTTCACAGACAATCAACACCCGATCAGTCAGATCGTCTTGTCTGAGGGCAACAATACTTGTATCTCCAATCTCTCTCCATATATTTGATGCTCAATCAGCATTTGTCCTACTTTAAACTGCCTCAATATTGAAACCATTTCACGATGGCGAAACCATCCAAGCCACGGTTCCCTAAGCGTCCAGCTCGCAGTAAGCCGAGACAGACCACTCTCCAGTTGTCGCCCTTGGCCCCCTCTTCGCCTGCCAAAGGAGATTACAGTTCTGCGGTGCAAAGCAGACTGGCTTCCGTCCGATACAAAGGCGCAAGACTGAATGCGAATGCCAGCTTAGAAACTCAGTCCAGCGAGGAGATCTTGTTGCCTACACCAGAGCCATCTTCTCAAATACAAGACCTGAATACAAGTGAATCGAAAGTGAGCGATGCGCAAGGTGAAGTTGCAAACATCTATTTCGAGGAGGACCTGAAAGATGAAGACGAAGATGATGAAGATGATCTGATCTCTCCGGTGCAAAAGAGACGAAAGATATCTGATGGCACACCCGTTCCGGTCAAGAGTTGTCCGCTCCCACGTCGGTCAACGAGACTGAACTCAGGATCATCGCCTCTGCCTACCATCGAGGGCATCGGCACGTTTGCCACTCCAGTGAACAGCTCGCCGTTGGGCAGACAATCAACGCACCTACGACGAGGCAAACAGTCGGTCTCGCCTTCCCGTTTGACCAGGTCGCCATCGACCCAAACGCTTGTTTCAGTTGAAATAGCCACGCCCCCACAACGTCGTTCCTCAAAGCTCTCCGATCTAGGCTCTGCTGAGACTAGCGATGAAGACGACAAGATTTTAGCCTCGCAGCCTGCAGCTCGAAGGCGACACTCAAGAGCCGCCAAAGACACCAGGATTGTGAATGATGATGAATTGGAATACGTATCAGATGACGAGCCAAGGAAGAGGCGGGGCCCAAGCCGTCGCAAAAGTACCTGTGACGATTTTGTAGTTGATGACGAGGAGATCGAATACATAACATCTGATGAGGATGATGCACTTCAAGCCGGGCCAACGAAATCCGATCATTCCTCGTCCTCCTCAGCAAAAAAGGCAAGAAATACAGCACCGCGGCGAAGAACTAGAGACGAACAAGACGAGCTCGATGATGATCTACAGAATCTACACGACTCAGATGAGGACTTAAGTGCTACGAAGACACGAACCAGAGGCGGACCAGTGACGACCAAGCGTGACCAGGCAAAAGAACATCTTGAGCTCTTAAGACGGCGCCGTGCAGGAGAGAAAGTACCTCGGATCGAAGATTCTGATGATGATCTTGATGATCTACCTGAAACACATCTCGATCTCATTGGACATCCGGACTACGACGAGCAGGGGTCTGTCCATTCCTCAATCGACACTGATCCCGACCAGGAGCTCGCACAGGTCGAGGAGGATGAGGACGATTTCGTGATTGAAGACAGCATAGGCAGGCTCGGTCGACCGAACTCTGATATGCCTCTCCAATTCACCTCGTTCGCTTCTGCCAAGCCGAGAGAGCTTTTCGTTCACATCATAGAATGGCTGGTCAAGAACAAGATTGCGCCCGCATTCTCACGCGAAGACGAACTGTATACCCTAGCATTTTCACGGGTGGACGACCAAGTGAAGGCGCAAGCAGGTAGTAGACTCATCTCGGCAGCATGGGGCAACGAGTTCAAGCGAGCAATCTTGGCAAGGCCGGCGATGAAAGTGAGTATGCTGCCCGGAAGCGACGAGGACAACGTGCGGACCTGCGACGCCTGTAACAGGCTCAATCATCCTGCCCGTTACGAATTCGTTTTCTCCGGTCAACCGTACTTCAAGAAGACCTTAGAGCCGGTCGACAGCTCGTCTGACGAGGGATACGAAGATGAGTTGGACCGCGATGAAGAAGGCCACACCCTCCCGAGCGAGACTCGCCGTTTCTACCTCGGCAGATTCTGCGCCGCAAACGCCGACATGGGCCACAAACTCACACACTGGAAATATCATCTCAACGACAATTTGCTGTCGTATCTCGAGGAGCAAGGGGTTCTGTCTCCGGACGCGATCGTCGCGCGGGAGAAGCTGAACAAGAAGAAACGCGAGAAGCAGGCTGAAGATATTGTGGACAGTATGCAAGAGATCGGCATGATTGCGGACCTGTGGGCGGAATTCGAGAATAATTTGAATGATGCGAGGCTGGGGATGGAGGGTTTTGATAGGAGGGGAGGAAGGTCGAAGGGGAGGGTGGGTGCGGTCAGGAGTACGGCTAATGGGAGGACGATGGAGTGGGACCGGGATCGCGTTCGTGTTACGAGAGCTCTGGAGTCCGATTCTGAAGATTGAATGCGATTCTGCCAAAGGATTCTGGTGTTGAACTGTTACTCCGGCAAGCAAGGTAGCACACCAGGCCCCGCCAGGTGTAAAGAGACAGCAGATCACGGAAGCGCCATTTGCAATACATGACAACGCTTTGATTTTTCTGGGAAAACGTGCCATAGCCAGCTGGGATCTGCATAGGTGTCTCAGTGACGTTGTTTAGAGACGAGATACCTTATTAATCCACAAATACTAAAACAGCTCATGAAGCGCTCCCGCCAGGATGCAGGCTGCCCTCTCGTCTTTTTGTCTCACAAAAAATCAGAGCCTCTGTTCGTTTGTGTTCTCCCTTTCCCGAATGCCAGCCCTGCCTGGCCGCCTCGTATTATACAGAATTTCATCGTCGCCTCTGCTGCTACCACTGTTCTCATTCCAGCATCGCCTCACCCTCACCAATAGTTTCCATCACGATTCTACAAGGCAGGCTTAGCTTCACCGGCCTCACCACCTGCCTGCTGTATCATGCCCTGCGCGCCCTCCTGCATGAGCGCCCGCTGCCTCTCCTCCTCGATGTACTGCTGCTCCTCGCCGAGCGCCAGCGCGTAAGGGATTCCCAGCAACAGGATGCTTGTCGCCAATACCCACAGCCCCTTGCCCGAGTACGTGATGCCCGTGCTCGTCGCGGAGACTATCGAGTTGGAGACGGACGAGATCTTCGCGCGGGTGTTTGGTGGGACGATGTCGCGCAGCGCGGAGAGCCGCTCGTACAGCGATTCGTCGATCGTGAGCTCGTCTGTGTCGCTTGGGGAGGAGATTTCCGAGTCTGTTTGGGGTGAGAGTGTGTCAGAGTTGGGGGTTTTTTTGATTTTATTTTTCGATTGAGAGAAAGAGGATAGGGGCAGTCGTATGATTAGGGAAGGGAAAGGGAGTCGTGAATAGGGCTGTGCTGGGTTGGTGGTTGATTGCTCATTGAAAAGCAGAGACGAAAAAAAGGGTAGAGTGAATGGGCATAAAGACAAGAGAGACGGATAGTATCAAGACAATAAAGCGGTCGCAGGTCCAATGCTTCATACCTGTGTCTGTGTAGTCCTCGTCCTCGTCGACAAGCAATGCGTCGTCCTTGGAGCCTGCGGGCCTGTTGATGAAGTGCTCGTCTTCCAGTTCTTCTAGCTTGACCATCTTGAATGATCACAGGTTGAGTTGCTCCAACGAGTCCAAAGTTTGAAGAAAAGCGGGCTGGAAATGCGTGTATCGGTAGTGAAGAGCAGTTTTAAATGGAGTCGTGAGTGATGGGTTTGCGGGAGAGCGTATGAGATAGCTTTCTCTTTCTCTTTCTCTTCGTGACCTCAGTCGAAAGATGAGCCAGGAAACTGCAACTTTTTGGCGAAGGCGTAGTACTGCGGAGTATATTTCCAACGGGATGCAGCATCTTGGCGCCTTTGTCAGCAGTGCAAATGGGCCAAACTTAACAAACATCTAGTAGGAGGAATTGTGACACGATCTAGAGATACAAATTCAAGGACCGCACGTGGTGCTATGGATCTGTCCCAGATGTCGATAAGCATATAGGTACGCGTGAACAGTGCCCTGTATTCTGATACCATTGTTGGCGCTGGCTGTCCCCCCATCGCGAATGCACCTGATAGATTTTTGAGGATCCCACCTCCATAGAATGCCGGAATCCGAGTACCAGCGACAGCTGGTTGACTCGAGAAACGCAAGACATCATTTTCTTTTGTTCTCTTTTGCTTTGACTTTTCGTGCCCGCACTATTGAATACCTTGCTCCTTGACGCAATCGTGGAGAAACATGCACTGGTGGTGCAAGTTTGTAACCTTTCCCTTGAGAAATATACTCTCTCGCGAACTAAGCCCAGATACAGGTCAGAGCACAGCCTTATTCCCTGCATCACCGGTAGACAGCATTCACCGATCCAGAAGTTTGGAACCCCAGAGATGGCACATTCCGTACCATTCGGAAGCTTTAACGCGTATGAGGCACCAGTTTGCGTTTGGTGCTGGACCTCGCATCTGTTTTGGTATGGATATCGCCATGTTCCAGCTACGCCTGACACTAGCGCGCATATCTTCTGCATACCAGACCAGTCTCACCCCTAGTTGGTTTGATGAGAATGGAACTGTGATCGATTTTGAGGCCAATGAGACATCAACACTGGCCTCATCCAAGTCGAAACAACGCACATGTCTTGGGGAAGTCTGGCGTGAGTTGGTCTGTACTTTGGAGCTTCGAGATATGTGGAAACTGTATCGAGGACCGGGTTGTCCTGGGGTCAGACACTGTAAGAATAATTCTAGGGTAGGGAAACGCTACGTACAGTGCAGGTTTGCTTGGTACTACGCCTTTTTACGGCTCATATCTTCAAGAAAGAAATGTTTCAACTCAAGTTAGCCCTCATATACCCGTGGTCTGCTATGGAGATGGACACGTGTGGTCGACTTATCTGTGCACTATACTCACCCTTCGGAAGACAGTTCAACAGGACGATGCTCCCGGATAACGTAATCCTTTTCACCCTTGAATGGAAGCCTTGTCATCAAAGCCCTGCCTGGGTACATTTGAGCCATTCCATTGCGTCTTGTAACGAAGTTAAAGGATCAGTCATAGACTCTACGCGGGATCTTCTCCATATAGATCATGATTTCTCTTGCCAATTGGATATATCTCAGCATACGTTGTGTGATTGTGCCCACAAGGCCGGATCGGAGCCTCGTCGTATGACTAAGACGCCAAGCATTGGAGAAATTCCTCGCATTGTCAACTTTTTGTCGCAGGCAGCTGTACGATACATTATTCCGCTTGTACTGCTCTCCTGGGACTTCATACCAACTGCTTTTGTCCTTGGTCAAGTGGGACGTCCACTCTTTGCTTTTCCCAACTGAAATGTCATGACTGACCGACGTCGGGTCAATGGCCCTCCTGGCCATACCAGCGCGCCAGTGTTTGCACCCTCCCCGCAGACACAGAAGTCCCAACCCTTGCGATTGAGAAAGCCCAACGAGCTGCGCAAGATTTGTACGTGCTCTTTCCCTGGGTTCTATGGCTCTAACTGACGGTTTGTAGTTCTCCAGACTGGAATAATCCCATCAGCCAGCGGTTCGGCATATCTCGAACTCGAATCTCAGCCGACGGGGAAGCAAACCATTTCACTCTCTTCCTCCACGATCAAGTTGTCATGTGCAGTCCATGGGCCCAAACCGCTACCCAGAACAGCCGCGTTCTCACCAAATCTACAGCTTACTGCGTCTGTCAAATTTTCACCGTTTGCAACTCGGGTCAGACAAGGCTACGTTCGAGACTCTATTGAAAAAGATCTAGGTATGCATTTGGAAAATGCGCTCAAAGGAGCTATCATACCTGAGCGATGGCCGAAGAGTGGACTGGACGTAGCAGTAACTGTACTTGAAGCCGAACAAGATCATGGCTCTGGAGAGCGCATCACAGGTGTTGCTTTGTTCAACGTCCTTGCAGGGTGCATCAATGTTGCCATGGCAGCAATTGCAGACTCGAGGATTGACTGTTTGGATCTGTTGGCTGCGGGAGTCGGTGCTATTGTTCCAGGCCCAAAATCGAGTCAGATCAGAGTGTTGGATCCTGCGGCTGCCGAACATGAGGAGCTGCTCTCAACTTGTCTGGTTGGATTCCTGCCTACTCGGGATGAAGTCGTGGAGATCTGGTCTACCGGCTCAGTGACTCCTCAAGCATCGGAAGAAAACTTAGGATTTGATGAATTGGTAGACAGCGCGGTCGCTGCTGCTCGTGGCGCACAGACGGTCTTGAAAGAAGTACTCCTCGAAAGTCTCACCAGGACTCAGGTTGCAACAAAGAAACAATCCAGCTCTGAAATGAGTGATGTCGAGATGGATACATGAGATGACGATCCTGTAACTTTTCATGGGCTTCTAACTTCTGTCGATTAAGACGAAGATTTCA
This sequence comes from Exophiala aquamarina CBS 119918, assembly GCF_000709125.1. NCBI lineage: Eukaryota > Fungi > Ascomycota > Eurotiomycetes > Chaetothyriales > Herpotrichiellaceae > Exophiala > Exophiala aquamarina. The sequence continues at coordinate 663,036 of NW_013550581.1, forward strand.
GTAAATTTTGGAAAATGGGTCTTGGATGGGGAGCAGTGGAAGGGGGCCCTCTTCCGTCCTTCCTGTCATCATCGTCCCATCATACACTGCAAGTTGGCTTCTACATGACGAAACTCCTTGCAGAAAGGAATCGAAAGAAATACCACGTCCCTAGTGGACCATACAGGCCCTCTGGACGAAATAACGTGTTGGTGAGGCGATTTCCTGGCTGGTATCAGCCCGACTCGATTGACAAAGCCTTAAACAACTTTTGGCTCAACAATTCTTCACTTGAGGTTCATCATCCATTTGCCCGGCAACAGGCAATATTCACTAGATGCGAACAGATCTATTTAGCAACCAGACTTGACAGGTTCAAGACCCTCCTCCACATTTGAAGTCGATCCCACCGTTTCTTCATCTTTCAGCACCACATCCCTGCGCCGTTTGGACCATTCGTTTATGCCCAATGCAAGTTCGCATCGTGCCTACAGTTGTCATCCACCATGGCACCAAAGTCGACTGATGACAACTTAGCATTTCTCTACAAATGTCTTCAAGCAACTCCCGCAAAGGCAAGGATATTCGGTATATCTGACCTTGCCCACTCCACTGACTATGCTAGATCGACTACAGTGTCCTAGCTGCTGCAACTGATTTGAACGTACCTGCTGCTCGGATGAGGTTCACGAGATTGAAAGACAAGCTCGAGGGTGGTGCCGATCTTGCAACTACCCGTGCTTCCAATGCAACTCCTGGTCAGAAAGCTCCACGCCAAGTCCCAGCCATTGCTAGAGATCCTCCAATGCGCAAAGCCCGCTGTGTCACCAGGAACGGCAATGAAGGACAGATGGCTACCAAGCAGATCGGCTCAAGACCACTGCGCCGAAGCCAAAAGCTCGAAAAACGTCAAACTCGAGGAAAGAAGCTCAACTACAATCTTTCCGATCTGCAAAGATATGAAGACGACGACAGCGATGGCTCCGACCTCACTGAGTCGACCAGCTTTGACAGTGATGGCGACTTCTGTGTTGATGAGCCTGGTCCGCGCAGCCAAGTCGATTCTGGTCTGAACTTTGATTCGGAGAGGGAGACCAAACCTGCCAGCAAACGTGTTAAGAAGCAACCACCCGTCGAAGTCACCGGCATCAATGGAAGGCAGATCTTGAACAATCGCAAGCATAGAATGGCCGTGGCCAAAGGGATTCCTCCTTCCAAACATCAACTTTCAGCGAACCAGGTCCCTATCATAAAGCGTATCCCAACTTCTCAGAAGAAAGGTCCCGTGGAGTTGATCCTTCCATTGTTCGATCAGCCGATCCCAAGCATTGAAGCCTCACCACCTTGCAGCATTGCCTCCAGCTATGACCAAACTGGAAGCGAGAGTGACTCCGACATCACGCGTTTGCAACCCGGGACGCTCCTCTACTTCGGTTCTACTGGCGGTGCCGGTCTTTTGGGCAGCCCACCCAGCAAAGGAAAACATGCACATGCTACCAGTAGCCCGCCAGTCCCCAGTATAGTTGAGAGAACTTCTCAAATCTCCGCCTCTCCAGACTCAGCCGGTGTCGTTCTCCAAATAGAGCCGAAGAATCACGTTCTGGATGTCACTCCCGACGACAGTGTTTCCATGGCCAACAAGAATGATCTCGAGGAGAGATTTAATCTGCGCCCAAGCCCCAAAACTCCTTCGTCTACGACTGGTGAGTGGTTCTCTTGCATCCTGTTTCTCGAAATCCGTGCTTTTCGTTCGCTCATGGGACCTGGGAAACTGATTGAGCGATTTTGATTGAGTAGGAAGGACTAAATTCCAACTTTTCAAGGATCTCCTGTCTCCATGGAGGAGCGCATGAGCTGGGGCATGGGCGACCATTGCATTGCGGATGCAGGATGCAGGATACAGGCTTGGATGGCAAGAACAATGGCGATAGAGAAAACAATGGACACTCGAAGTCCTTGAATTTGAGGGGGAAAGCTGGAAACATGGAGGTTGACCCACTACGCGTATCACACGAAGAATCTGAGCTCTACACAAGGTCGAAAACAACACGACGATGAGGACAGTCAATCCGTTCGATTTTCGGCGTTTGGGGGTGGATGGATTGATAAGGATTCAGCAGTGCAGCGCAGTACAGAAAAGCGAAATAGGGGTGTTTTTTTTTGTGGAATGAAAAATCCATCGATTTAATTATCTTGATTTGCTCAATCTGATTGAGAGGCACTGAAAAAGCTTTTAAATCCCTTTCTCCTTGCTTCAATCGATACTAAGTGAGCTCTCTGTTTATTACACGCCGTGCCCATCAGGCAGACAGGATTACGCTGCAACGCATCTGTCGTTCGAAAAGCTCATGAACTTTTTTAGGGGGCTCTTTCCACCCATGCCCCTTGGAGAGTAATCCTCTCTCTCCCTGCCACAGTTCTGTCTTGCCTGTCCCATCCTTTTCGTGTCATAATTTCATTTCTCCTCTGTCCTTTTGAGTCGGTACTTTCCTCTCGTCACTGCCTCCTTTTTTTAATTTGGTTCAATGGTACACAATATGAAATCCTGGTTTGTTCTCCCCCTCATGGCGGTATTTCCTGGATCCCTGGGACAGCTGTTTTGAAAGAGTTCCTATTCAAAGCGGATTTTTCTCTGCTCTGGTGGAGTCCTGTTGTAAGTCCGTTGTCATGCTCTTTCGTTGCGGACCCCAGAATGGAGCTGATGGGAAGGACGTTCTGTCATTGCTCATGTCTTCTAGTCGGTCATGCTGTATGTGGAATGCTGTACTAACGATAGTAGTCGTTGGATTTGAATCGTTTCCCTGGAAATTTCCCCCGATAATGCTTCGCATCACCTCGTTTGCTTTCATCTAAGGGCCCCAAGCGCACGTCATGGTCATTCAAGTCTTTTTGTGCTCTCAATGGATAAATCATGTATGCTGTTCAATCTCCTCATTCAGTCCTGGTTTCACTCACTGCTCAGGAAGCAAGATATTACTACTGCAGGGGCACAGCACATCACCGAAGCGAGTGCACAGCTTGCTGCAGTAGCAGCCGCCCCAGCAGACGCACATGTTGGCGGCAACGTACTCCTCGACGCTCATGTGGCCCTGGTAGTAGCGGTACTGGCCCACGGCGACGCCTTCGAGACGTGCGCCGGCACACTCCAAGTGGGCCTCGCGGCGCAGGTTCTCCTCCGATGGGGTGCGGGTCAAGACCTTGGCGGCACGGTTTGACTGAGAGATCGCGTGCTCCCATGCCATGTTGCGCACGGGGAGGCGGTCGAGCATCTGCTGCGTGTAGTCGAGTGTGTCGGCGTCCGGGTCTAAGATGAAGTTCGTGTGTGTGTAGATGTTGTTCGGGTGGAGGGGATGTCCGAACGGAAAGGTGTCGACGGTGTTATTGCGGACGTGACGGGTCTTTTTGCGCTCGAGGTAGGGGGCTTCGAAGCTTGTGAATTGGCCTGGGAAGCTGGTTAGGGTTGGCGAGGTGCGCTTCGGGCTGGGGATTCCAATCCCTGAGTACGAGGTTGAATTTGGAGTGTCGGCCTCGGTGTCGGAGTAGTCCGAGTCGTCGCTGTGGACTGAGATGGCTCGCAAGCTTTGCACGCGTTGGATCTCTTCGTTGGCTGCGTGCTCGGTAACGCGGAGTTTCTTGCTTGGGAGCACGTCGAGGAACTCATCTGATTCTGTGGGTTTCAGTAACGTTGGAGTGGGTGTGTCGGGGCCATTGAGAGGTGGACTTCTTACCTTCTTCGTCTTCGATCGTGTGGTGTATGGTGGTTTGAGCGGAGAAGGAATCTGACGCTGTACGCTTGTTTGCTTGGGAGGTGTCAGCAGACCTTCAAAATCGTGCAGTCACCGTTATGTAGAGACTTGAACATACTCTTGGACAGCGAGTCAGTGTACGCAATCTGCTCGGTGGGTGGTGGAAAGACGGTCGGAGACACAGCATTGGTCGAATCGCCGTCGGCCATATGGATGTCATGCTTGGGAGCCTTGCGAGACTTTGGCTTGAGAATTGTCTTTGGAGCTTTCACGGGCTTGCCAACCTCAGCTGCCGTTTTCTGAGAGCCCGCGACCAAGGGCGGTGTCATCCATTCCGTATCAGGCTGCCACATTTCAGGAAAATCTTCCATGCCGTCCCGGTAGTTGCCATAGCCGGAGGTCTCATCGAGGAGAGGAGCGTAAAATTGGCCTGGTGCTTCTTCAGGCTTGACACCAACATAGAATTCTTCGGTTGCTCTTTGTTTCTCCGCCTCTTCAGCCTCGTCCAGGTGCGGGTGGCCTTCATGTCCAGTGCCAAGAGAGGCAAGGTGGTTGTCCACAATATCTAGAGGATTGTCTCAGTAACGAGAAAAGGATGGTGGCAGAAACTGGATATACCTTTGATGTCGAGGTCAACTCCTGCCATTGCAAACGCAAATTGGGCAGCTGTTGAAGTGTCCAACACCATTGGAGCACTGTCATCGATGGAGGCGACATGGCCTGGAACGACAGTCGGACGGACTTTAGAATCTGTAGGTATAGATTTGAGGGCTGGGGATGGGTTTGCTTTACCATGTGAAGCGGTTCGGCCAGTGTAGCTGTTCACTCCACCAGTTGCAGACGTCAGAGAACTGCGTGGACTAAGTCCGACGGGAAGAGCAGGCAGCGGCTTGTTCAGATACTCTCTGAAGGCTTTGGTTTCATGGATCAGCTTGACAGATTGGTCGGAGGCCCTGAGGCTCTTTCCTGTTGTTGTTCAACAGTGCAAAGATGATGGAGAGTTTGTAAACTTACGGGACGGAAAGGCATTGTAGTACCACTCATGGTCACCTTGTTCTGCTGACATGCGTGGACTGACAACTTTCAAGCCATTGCCATTGTTGAAGCCGATGCTTGTTCTGGTAGAGTTGGCGTAACAAACCCTGGTTTCTCGACCATAGTCGGAAGCCATTTCACCTTTGAGTGAGATATGGAATAGAGATAGAATTCTGGGGATTGAGCCACAAGCGGCACAGGCAAGAGGATCTAGACAGGTCCAAGCATACAGGCAGACTGATGCCGGGACAGGATTTCATGAGGTGGGCTGGGAGTACATGCTGGTAAAGATAGAGATGGATGAGAGGGTATTGCAGAGAATTGAAACTGAGGTTTTGCGTGGGTGAGAAGACATCACTTTCACTGTAGCAGCGAATGTGCTCCATGGCTACCAGACCCAACGCGAGAGTGGCTGGAGTGCTGATTGAGGATTCTCGCAGTGAATGATTGTGAATGGGAGTTACCAGAGACTCACAATAAGAGCGGTTGCTGCGAGTGAAGGCCGAAGGCCTGGCCGAAACAGTGAAGTACATGGCCATTTTGGAGAGTTGAAGGCAGAATGTTGCCTGGAGCAGACCATATTTTATATATCTTTTGGGCTGAACTTTACATATATTGTATCCTTCATGAAGGTGTTCAATATCTGAAATATCATTGGGATAGTCCCTGCTCTGTTTTGTAGGCCATGACCGGTGTCCTACGGCCTAGGTACTTACAGATGAGACATAGGACTCGAATGTTGAGGTGAACAGCTGCCTCCCGACGGAGTCAGCGTCCAGAGTTCCCATCAGATCATGACTCTGACCATCTTGCCGTTGATGATGGCGAGCTTCAGTCAACTCATGTACAAGGCGTAGTAAGATGGCGGAATCCTGCATAGGAAACCCCATAACGGCGAAGGAATCCATGTGGTAGTATGCGCTCCTTCCATAACTCCAGCATTCGATACATATTATGGTAGAGACCAGGAGTCCAAACAAATTGGTGGAGTCGAACAAATTCCGGAAGACCAAGGATCCGGATCTCAGGTCGCTGGAAATCTACATCTTGAGTCAGCCCAACGCGCTGGCATTCGAGATCTTCGGCATTGTTTGTTTCATCGAGGCCGTTGATCGAGCATGGGAGCCTCGGGAAGCCTTCCGTATAGGGAGCCACCCACGCTAAGTCTAGGGGAAAATGCCAATGCCATATGCCATATGCCATGCACCTGTACCGAATATCGGTGGGTGGGTGCCATGGCCCAGGGCTTAGGGGGGCAAAGACAGGGGCGCCGAGGGGGATTTGGGGCAGGATGAGGGATGCTCGGGCTGCCTAGGCTATGAAGCACCGGGGGCCTGGGTAGACCGACCCTTATGAGCACCCAGTGCTTGTAGGCACTTCTCCAATGTATTCGTAGCCCTTGTTAACAAGGACTCTGCACTAGCTGGCTTGGCCTTCCGCATTCTTTGATTGCCAATCCTGTCAAAGACGCTGTCCGCCCGTCCACTGAAATCGCCCAGGCAGGGCAAGTTCAACCGTGGATCTGCGTGCTTCAGTGCTTAGTAGTGGTACAGAGTACGTACTCTATGTAGAGTCGAGAGTCTAGACTCGTGGCCTCTCGGATATCCTTGAACCTCACTGCCTCCTCCGTTCTGTAACTAAAACTTTTAGACGCCCTTTTATTTCCATCACCCTGACTGTCAGTCAACTCAATACGCCGCTCTCTTCTTTCTTTCCATCTTTCCTCTTCCGCCTCCGCCTTCGGTTCCTGTTCTCTCACCATTTGTTTCTATACCTTCTTTATTCCATTCCTATTCTCGACTCCTTGCGGCCATTCTACACAGCCTCCTTTGATTCCGGCCGCCTCCTACCACCCGCTGCTTGTCCTCTGACCGACTGCACTTGCAAGACTGAGAGCAAGTGGAAATGTTGCCTGAGCAATAGCAAAGACCCAATTGCTTATCCCACCGTGTCTGTTTCGCAATGGCGCGGTCTCATTCCAGGCACCACCGTTCGTCAGCGTCGTGGCTGACGCGGTTATTACCTTGGGCAGTCACAGCTTTATTGTCCCTCTCCTCTCCGGCAACTGCAGACAAAACTGCAGCGGATTACTATGTAAAATCCTTACCTGGTCAGCCCGATGGGCCGCTGTTAAAGATGCACGCTGGGTACGTGACTGGTGCTCAATGAACACTCTGCAGCTGGGCTAACCCTGCGCACAGACATATAGAGATCACCCCGGAACATAATGGCCATCTCTTTTTTTGGCACTATCAGAATCGACATATCGCAGACCGGCCGAGGACGGTCATCTGGTTGAATGGCGGACCAGGATGCAGTTCCATGGATGGGGCATTGATGGAACTGGGCCCATATCGTGTGAAAGAAGGGGGCAAGCTGGCATATAACGAGGGTTCGTGGGATGAGTTTGCTAATTTATTGTTTGTCGACAATCCCGTCGGGACTGGCTTCAGTTATGTCAACACTGATAGTTATCTGCACGAACTACAAGAGATGGCAGATCAGTTCACAATCTTCCTCGAGAAATGGTTCGCGCTGTTCCCTCAGTACGAGAACGATGACATCTACTTTGCTGGCGAATCTTATGCTGGGCAGCATATCCCCTACATTGCTCGGACCCTGATCAATCGCAACATTAAGGCGCAGGCAGAAGGAAAGCGACAGTGGAATATTAAGGGTTTACTGATTGGAAACGGCTGGATCTCGCCCGCCGAGCAATATCGGGCCTATCTCCCATTTGCCTACGAAGAAGGCCTGATCCAAGGCGGCACACCCGCAGCCGACAGAATCGAGGCAGCACAATCCAAGTGCATTGAAGAGTTGGCCAAACCAGGAGTGTCAGAAAAAGTTGATGTCAGCATATGCGAAAACGTGTTATCCCAGATCCTGGATGCGACCAAAGCAGATGGTCAATGCTACAATATGTACGATGTACGATTGAAGGACAGATGGCCATCGTGTGGAATGGCATGGCCGCCCGATCTTGAAACCGTAACACCGTACCTTCGACAGGATGATGTGATTGAGGCTCTGCATATCAACAAGGACAAACGAACAGGCTGGACCGAATGCTCCGGCGCTGTTTCTTCGTCGTTTCGAGCAAGCCACTCGACACCAGCCATTCGATTCCTTCCCGAAATTATTGAGGCCGGGGTACCCATCCTTCTTTTCAGTGGTGCAAAGGATCTCATCTGCAACCATAAAGGCACGGAAGACATGATTGGCAATATGAAGTGGCTCGGAGGAACAGGCTTTGAACTTTCGCCGGGAGTGTGGGCTCCCAAGCAAGATTGGGAGTTTGAAGGCGAGTCAGCTGGGTTCTACCAGGAAGCCCGAAATTTGACGTACGTGCTGTTTTACAACGCCAGTCATATGGTACCATTTGATTGGCCACGCCGGAGTCGAGATATGCTCGACCGATTCATGGGAGTCGACATTGCCAGCATTGGCGGGCAACCAGCGGACAGCCGGCTCGATGGGGAGAAGGCAGGCAGCGAAACCAGTGTTGGAGGCCATCCTAACAGCACGGCGGCAATTGAAGAAGAAAATCAGAAACTCAAAGACGCGGAGCTGAAGGCCTACTATCATAGCGGAGAGGCTGCGTTGGTGGTGGTGCTGATCGCGGCCGGACTATTTGGCTGGTGGGTGTGGCGGGGCCGGAGAAAGTCACGCGGGCTGGGGTATATCAGCGTGCCTCTGGTCAATGGATCCTCGCTTAAGAGGCGGGATGTGGAAGCTGGAGATTTTGACGAGAGCGAACTGGACAACTTGAATTCGAATCGACGGCGGGATGACATGGAGGGCAGCCGTTATGACCTGGCCAGTGACAGTGAGGATGATGACAACGACTCAGGAGCAGGAGGGAAACGCGGGCAATAAGGGCAGCTTCAGCAAAGAACTTTCAAGTACGGATATTGATACAAATCAGGTCACAGTCTAATCCCGATAGAAGGCATAGGCAAGCAATGGGTGCAACAAGGTGTTGAGCGGAGGGAGTCTTGCTCGAAAATGGGGATATACTGGGTGGGTTGTAAGGGCAAACGAAGCATCAGGATGGGCAGGCAATATCTGCGACTTTGAGCACTATTGAGACAATCTACTATTTTCACAGTGAAAAGGGAAGGGTGTCTCCATGGTCGATGGCTGGTGGTTTCAATATCGCCATCGCCATCGACATGACATTGATCTCCGACCTACGGAGAAATGCAGCCTGATTTCCCAGAGAGATCGCGTAGTCCGGTCTCAACAACTTCGGCAAGCAGATGCTCGATCCTGGGTACATGCCTCATACGGAGTAGTCCGTACCATACCTGTACTCGTAAGTCTGGGGGGGTGTCTGGGTGCCAAGGGGAGTCTGGGTGCCAATAGGTGCCAGCCCTTTGCCCCTAAGATATAAGAATTCCTGACAGCCAGGCCGACTGCAGCTGACAGCAACTGCACAGATCCCCCCGGCCTACACGCGGGATCTTCGAGCAGTTCATCGCCTTCGTCTCCGGACACAATACGGACATGATTCTTCACACGAGGTGATCCACGAGTGTCCCTCCGTCGTCCGTGGCCATCCATCTTTATTACCAATAGTGCCGCCCGATTCGACCAGGATTCACGTCGACAAACTCAACCACCAAGACAACGCAAACCCGCCCAGCTGTCAAGTCCGTCAAAAAAACATCTTTTCGTGGAGGTCCACCGGTCAGTCCCAACCCTCATCGCCTCCCCCTCCCTCTCGTCTCCCTCTCGCTTGCCCACGCACTGGCATGTGGACAGAGGTCGCTGTTGATGAGCGTGCAATGTGGCGGCACGCACGGGTTTGTTGCACGATTTACGAAATGACATGACATGACGCTGTCTGGCTGGATCCGAACTCCCGTGTAACTTCTAACCCGTTGGCTCAACGCCTTTGCCCTTCCACCTTTCGTTTCCGCTTCAACGGTGGGTGCTTATACGCAAATGCCTTTCCAGTTGGGTGTGGATGCAACTCCGTCTGGGGTACTCACTACCCGAATATTCACGTAATGGCAACGCCAGATCAAGGCGATCTCATGTCTTCATCTGCGTCGTGTTGGCCATCGAGCTCCCCGGCATGGGACATTCCTCCTGAGGGATGAGGACGACCAGTCAGTTCATCAGTTCTCATCCCAGCCTCTTCCGGACTTTTCACTCATCCGCCGTGGCCCCTTCTCCTCGTTTCCACCATGGCGTTCCTATCAATTCATCCTCCTCTTGGCCGCTTTCCTGTCCGTCTGTACCACGTCAAAAATGCCAACCGTTCGACCTCCCGTTTGCGTATGCGTCTCCTCGCTGTCAGTCAAGGCATGCCCATCCTGGTCTTCACATCCTGATGCCTGGTGTGGTGCCAGTCTCAGACCTAACCCATCTGGCTCTCTCGCGCTTCGGTACAGTACACTGCCTATCTCGTACCCGACACCCGGCACCCCGTAATGCCACTCTGAAAGACTATCTCGGATTTTACGCCACGATGCTCATTCATCTGCTTTTCAACCCACTTTCCCCTTCTCACTTTCGGGCTGCACACCTTCATGCAGCGCCCTGGTCTCCTTCTTGACATGTTCCTGAGCTCCTGCTTCATTGGGATCATCCAAGAATGTCGACTGTCTTAGGCGCTCAGAGCTGAGCCTGTCGTGCGTGTAACGCACGTCCACCTCAGGAAATCGCCACCATCGCCTTGGTCCTTCATCTATGGTCGTTTTGTCTTTGATTCATTCATGTCCATCTTTTGGCCCACCTCGTGAGACGCTTCAAGCTGCTCTTTCCTCCTCTTCCATTTTCATACCCATCTCTGTCTTCATATCCCCATCCCCGTCCGTAATCACTGCCAACTGGTCTCCTGGTCTTTTCTCAATTCTCGAGCTTTCCCATCCATCCAATAATGCCTCAAGTTTCAATATTTCCTTAACACAGACACCTCAGCATTTTCACACCTATCTCCTTTCATTCTCTCAGGGACCCTCGCCATATAAATTGATAGGGAATACCGGCATTCCATTGCCTCCCCCTCCGCTCACAGCGTTTGGCAAGGCTCTACACCTTCATCGCTCAGTTCTATGGACAGGTTGGTCCTACTCACAGCTCGTGATGTGGACCCTTTCAATATGGAGCAAGTCGCCTCAGAAGTCTCTTATGCAGGATGGCATATTGTCCTTTCCTTCTTCACGTCCTTGGTTGGATGTGTAACCACGTTGGAACTGCTTCAGCGCCGGACATCTACCAAAGGCGTCTATAATTGGTAAGTCAGCTCCACAACTGCCCAACTACCTATGGTTAAGTATCTTCCCTAACGATTGTCAAGGTTTATGCTATTTGGCGCTGCAATCACCGTAAGTTCTCATCTGCAAATCTGACATCAAATCTCCACAAAACGGTCCCAAGTCAGACGTTGGAATAAGCCGCGCTTTCTGAATGGATATGCTGACCTGCTCAATCTCAAGATGGGCGGCTTTGGTATTTGGGCCATGCACTTCGTAGGTAGTAGCCATCCACCCATCCTTCACTCGTCGTCACCCAGCTAATTCAAGCAGGCAATAGAGCTATTGTACTGGAGCGTGGTGACCCACAACGCCAAATCTTGTACAATCCTGGCTTTACGGCACTCTCCTTTTTCATCCCCATAATCGTATTAGTCTTCGCCTTCTATACTCTCGGAGTCACCGATCGAGCGCGTCAATTGCACGTCGCCGTCGCTGCATGTCTGACCGGAGCTGCTGTTTGTGGCATGCACTACCTTGGACAGTTGGGTATCGAGAATTATCATTGTTCCTATCGTGTCCAAAATGTCATAGGGGCAGCCATCATCTCAGTCATTGCAAGTTATGTTGCTCTGAGTGTCTTCTTTCGACTAAGGGAGGCCTGGACTGATAGCTGGTGGAAAAGGTCCTTGTGCGGTGCAGTATTAGCTGTTGCTGTGTCAGGAATGCATTGGACTGCTGCTGCAGGGACCATCTATCACTGGAAAGGTGATATAATGGTCCATGGGAATTCCAAGTTAAAGACTTCAATTATCGCCTCTTCACTAGTAAGTCGTTCGACTTGCATCCTTGGCAATTCTCGACCTGTGTTAACCATCCCCCAGTCGATCGGGTCCTGTCTGATGCTTCTGGTAGTAGCTGTTATCAGAAGTCACAATAGGAGATCTGCGAGGATCAAAGCTCAACGTCTCGTGTTGGCTTGCGCTTATTTCGACGAAAATGGCCATTTGATGGTCACCCAAGAAGGTGTTCTTCTAAGCGAGAAGATAACTAACCAGTATGTGGAGAAGGTCAGTTCAACCTTCTCGAAGTACGGAATTGCCGTTTTTCTCATGGTGTTATGCAGACCTTCGGAGAAGATGAACTCAGCAGATCTCGGTCAACATTTCTATGGGTTTTCAAAGCCTCTCGAAATTGGTCCATCTTAAAAGAGCTTATCCCTAGCATGAAAGAATATCTGGAAACTGATCCCACAGCACGGAGATATCGTCCAGGACACTCTACGCCCACTTTGCAAGATGAATCCAGCGAATCATCCATCAGTTTTGCGCCAATATTCAAACAGCTATTTTGTGTGGCCGCTCAACAGCTCGCCGCCCTCGTTCACGAGCCTCTTGAAAAAATAGGCACTTTGTTCGAAGAACCACTAGACACGGGAGCTATCATCGTGTCGACCTCTACCAGACTTCTCGATGCAGGCTCGACCAAAAATTTGAGCACCACTGAACCTGAGGCTGGATCTGAATCTCAAGCCATAACGAGAGGCAAATACTTCTTTCTGACTCGCCAGTTGAATCGATCTGAGGTTGCCAGATTTGCATCACTAGGCTATCGATTTGCCAGTATTGGACAAATAGCGGAGCCACTCGCTAAGAGTATGCAAGTCAATCGAGACAACATGGTGGCTCATATCGAACGCATGAGGCTAAGTTCTTCACCTGAACATCTTCTTCAACCCGGACTACACCTGGCCTGTTTCATGCTTCGCCCAAGTATGTACAAGAGTTTCGATGTTTTGGTCCCAAAATTGAGACAGAACCAGCTGCCGTACGCAACTGTACACTCATCTGCCTTTTCACAGGGGCAAATGAAATCATTGCGAGCGTTCGATGATTTGCCGGTCAGAGAAGTCATGAGAGTACTGGCCAATCCTTCTACGGGGTTGGAGCTCAGAGAAGAGAGCCGTTGGCAGCTCTACAATGCGTTTGTGAAGCTGTTAGAAATTATGGGGGACACAGATACCATGATGCAAGCCAAGTTCTCGACCAAGGAATTTCACCTTCCTTGTCGAGGCGGCTCTGACACAACGCAAAACAGCTGTACGTTTCTTACAGTACGTGTGATAAGGAATATACATGCTTCTTCAGCAAGGAAAGATCTCACTTACATCCCTTTGGCATTTTTCAGTGCTCAGCAGCGGGTGGAAGCACTGGATGCTCAAGACTCCATCTTTGCACTGAAAGTTCGAGGAGAATTCGGTCACTTGCTCCAAGGCGAACCAGAGAAGCGCAATGGCCCAAACAGTAACCGAGCATCCCGTAAGTCGAGTCTAACTGAGGCGGGAGGGATGTTTGGGCCTCCAAAATGGTCACCAAAATACAAAAATCCATTAGCACATTTTAGGAGAAGTCGTCGAAGTGACGAAGCTACAATATTTGATCACAACAGAACGACAGAGGATGAGTCAGATGTTGAGTTGAGTGGAATTCGTTCTATGGACGGTGGCACCATCTCGCCTGTGGAGCCACAGACACCTACGACGCAATGCGACATGCTGGATCTCAGGACGGAAGAAAATGAGCGAGCCGGGTGGGTTACGGAGCTGTTTGCTTTATTTCGACTTGGATTAGATGGTTGGGGCTCGGCCCGTCGTGGAGGTTGGAAATGGGATATCAATGTGGAAAACTCGTTCGAGGTCAGGACTAAGGATCAACGGCCTGAGCCATGCGGCCACGCATAGGATGGTGGACCGAGGGACAGACAGAGCATCTAAAGCTAGTATAGCAGGACGTCAGGGACAACTGTCTTCTTTGGGGGTTGCACGTAATCGTGATTCATGCTGACACTAGCCTTACGGTAATTGGCACATGTTGCTTTGGTGGGCTCTTCCTGATGGGCTCCATGATAGGAAATCCCGAGGTGCCATTTGGGTATGTGAGAACTGTATCTAGGCCCTAGGCTCAGGCGGTCGCATACTAGAAACGGCCTACATAGAACACTGCTAAGAAGGAAAACCGCTGCACGATGTCGGTCAACGGAGTCGGATAATACGTAGGTACATGACATCCTCGGGCCTGTGAAAAGGAAGGCTTCCGCTGATGTTGAAGTTCAATGTTGGATTGGTGTGGAGTCGCTCTCACAAAGCACGTTTCTGAACGTCTCGGAACGACGGCAAGGCTGAGACACTGAGATTCTGCCGGTCCTCACCGCCTGAAATTGCCGACGGCGTGCGTCATTTTGACCACGAGGGGCCGAACACTTTTTGCACCTTGCAACATTTGCACTAAAAACAAAATATCCTGCGTATGATCGGATCCAGTAGATAGATTTGGACTAAGCGTTTTCTCCTAGTGGCGCCAGTCCCGTAAATCAATCTGTGTTGACTGTGGTGGGGGAGCGAGAGGGCGAGAGAGAGAGAGCACACGAGTGGCCCTCGGATTGATTGATCAACAACGAACGAATCGTTGCGGGCCCACCTTTCCACCAACATACTGCAGATTCAGACCTACCTCCCCTATCTGTCCACCATAGGGTAACCCAGACGAACACACCTCCCACTCAATCAAGCCAGGCTAATTTTCCAGCTCTGCCGGACGAGAGACCCCCAGTCCGACCCCCCCTCCTCCTCCCTCCATCTCCGCGGACTCTTTGCCTATCCAGAAGGGAAAACAAGAGAATGCCATTCGCACAACTGGTCATCGGCCCGCCGGGCGCCGGGAAATCGACGTACTGCAACGGCATGCAACAGTTCATGGGCGCGATCGGCCGGAAATGCAGCATCGTCAATCTCGACCCGGCCAACGACCGCACGTCCTACTCGGCCGCCGTCGACGTGCGCGACCTCGTCACCCTGGAGTCCATCATGGACGACGATGACACGCGCCTGGGGCCGAACGGCGGCGTCTTGTTTGCGCTCGAAGAGCTGGAGGAGAACTATGTGTGGCTGGAGGACCGCCTGGCCGCGCTGGGGGACGATTATGTGCTTTTCGATTGTCCCGGCCAGGTCGAATTGTTCACGCATCATGCGAGTCTGAGGAGGGTGGTGGGCAGGTTGGAGAAGACCGGGTTCAGGGTATGTCTTGCCTTTTTCTGGTTTTCTTCTGGCTCACTTGAGGGGGGGATATGCTTTGGAGTTGGCGGGGCTGCTTACTACGCTACCGATTATGCTAATACTTTGGTCGTTTCAATTACACAGCTCGTAGTGGTCAACCTGATCGACTCATACGCGCTAACCCTCCCGTCGCTGTACATCTCGACGCTGCTCCTCAGCCTGCGCAGCATGCTGCAAATGGACTTGACGCACATCAACGTGCTGACCAAGATCGACAACCTGCACAAATACCCTCCTCTGCCTTTCAACCTGGCATATTACACCGAAGTCCAGGATCTCGAGTACCTACTCCCGAGCCTGGAGCAGGAGAGCGCAATGTTCGGCCAGGGAAAGTTCCAGGCTCTTAACGAAGCGATTGTGAATCTCGTGGAGGAGTTTGGCCTCGTTGGGTTCGAGACGCTGGCCGTTGAGGATAAGAAGAGCATGATGTCGCTATTGAGGACTATCGATCGCGCAGGTGGGTACGCGTTTGGGGCTGCGGAGGGGGCGGGTGATGGTGTCTGGCAGGTCGCCGTTAGAGAGGGCTTGGGGACCCTGGACATCAGGGATGTGCAGGAGAGGTGGATTGATAATAAAGATGAGTGGGACGAGAAGGAGAGGAGGGAGTGGGAAGAGGAACAGAAGAGGAGGGAAAACGAGTTCAACGCTAATGCTGCAACCCAGGACTTCGATCCAGATAACATGGATCTCGATAATTTCAGACCAGACATACCTATGGACAGTGGTGTGAAGGTCGTGCGGAGTGGGAAGAAGAAGGGCCCCAGTACCGAGCCTTCGTGACCATGAGGCTCGCGGAGAGAACCTTTGTGGCAACTCGAACGTTCCTTTCAGCGGAGGAGGAATTTAGTCTTGAAAGACTTACATCGCATGGCATCGCTTTTGCGACCTTGACGTCAAGGCTTTCAATCGTCGGTATCGGACAGTTCGCCCTCCTCCTCTTCATCGAAATCTTCAATGCCATCCTCTCCTACATTGCAGTGGAGAGACTCGATCGCTCTATCCTTGCCCTTAGACTTTTTCGACATCCCAATGCCTGCTCCGCCGACAAGGTCGTCCAGGAGGGCAGTCTCCTCGCTCACGCCGTCCAGTTTCGCTCTCACTACATCCCTTCGCGCACGTCTGAGCAGCTCCTCCTCGCTCTTACGGATGGTCCCGCTAACGCGGACGACCTGGATGACACATCGCGTGCGCGGCTCATTGTAGACCTTACCGGGCAGGCTGTCCATGAAGGACAGACTCGCCCATACTAGCCGGAAGTGTGCACGAGGACACCGCAGGATGCAGGTTGAGGTTGCAGGCGAGAAGTAAATGACCTTCAAGCTAGATTGTGTCACGCCCAGCCCGTGTTCACCGAAGATGTTGCTGATGTTGTGGCGCAGTGCGGACAGCAGGTGGTGTGCGTTCAAGTGGCCTGGACTTGCGCGGTGGATGGAGATGTAGGGCGGTAATGACGGTAGCGGTGCCACGGGCGTGGACGTGTTGCTGGTGGAGGAATTGGAGGAGGGTGCGGATGGGTACAGGATGTTGAAGAGGAGATAGCGGTGTTTTATGCGGACCATTGTGGTTCTGATGGTGTGTCCATCCGTATGGCTGCGTGCCTACCTTGGGAACTGTCTGAGAATTGCTATGACTGCTATCGTTCCGGTTGCAGATGCACCTCCATCTACAAGTAAATCTTGTTCTCCACGATTCGTGCATGAGCGTCGATTTTCTGCTACGGCGGGGCATTTTGATTAAAGCGCTCCTCGTGATCTAGCGCGAGAGATAATTAAAAAAAAAACCATCCGCCGTAGCCCCTGGCGAGCGAGCGCGTGCATGTCTGGGTCTGTTTACAGCATTGCGGCACGAGATTGCAACTTTGAAGCTACCTGATTGTACTCGTATTGTTGTCGGTGAAGCAGGGCAATCGCAGTCTTCAGCCCCCAAGCTCAACTACGGATTACACACAGCCTACAACCGTGGATAATGTAATCCGACGCGTGCACTCACGTCAAGCGAGTCGACTCAACCCGGGGAGACGGGTCCACAGACTTGAAACATCCTTCTGGGAAGATGAAACAAACCGGGCCAGGAACAGGTCCTGTATATAGAAGTATTACTGGGGATCACGGCTACGGATGCCTCCGATAACGTAAACCGCAATCGATGACGATGGGTAGCACTCTGTCACTTATCTGGTTTGGTGCATGGACGTTCAGAAAGGGGCTGTGGAGGAGCTTCTCAAACAACCGCGTTGAGCCCTGGGCTCGCTAGAGTATGTAGGGCGAGGAAGTCGTGACCAGCAGAGATCACAACTGTGGAAGGAAAAGAGGAGTGGCTGCTTTTTGATACTGGTCATGGGACTTTGGTTGTGGGTTGCGGGTTGGCTAAGGTGAGATTGACACAAATTCGAAGCACCTATGTAATCACTTCTCATTGCAGGATTGTGTGTAGACGAAGAATCTCCAGAGAGAAACAATCATATAGAATCTGGGGTCAGGGTCGGGTCTGTCTTGGTCTGAGCCCCAAGCATATCTCGTCTCTTCCTTCTTCGGGGCTTGGGCCTTCTGGAATGCTGGAGGCAGAGGAAACAGTCAGAGCCCAAGAGAAGGGGAGTGGCCACGGGTCACTAGTCAAAGGGTTTGAAGAAGCGCGTGATACGAGCATGCCATTGCCCACAAAAGTGATGAGTTGGTGTTTCATCTTGACCACTTTGGACGGGAGGTACGATTAGGGGTGTGAAGGGCGGCTACGAAAACGAACTGGCGGGTGTGAGTGGAAGAGAGGGATCGGGATGGTGGCCAAAGCGAAATGGTGGCCTTGCCCCTGATAAGTTCAACATGGGCCCCTCGGGCCCCAACGTGGCCCCAGCTAGGCATGGGGAACGAGGCTCAGTGGCGCCCATCACGGTCGGAGAAATAAGCAGGGATTGGGTCGATCCCAGGCAAGTTCTGGCATGGCTCCAGGGCAAGATGCAGGGATACACTTAGCACTGTTGAGCTTGTCGCCACGCCGTCGCTTCAAACACGCACGGCGTGACTGGGGGGCGCTTTTCCAAGGCTCCAAGTGGCCCGAAGGGACGAGGAGACCCTGCTGAAGTTCGCCTCGAACATGCATTTGGGTTGGGGAATAAGAGGACCATCCACTGTTCACGCTCCATGGACGCGCCCTCTCAACCTAATCCGCCCTAATCCAGACTAATATCTGCATTCACTGGTGTAAATCTCCATCTTCCCAGCTGTTCTGTGCTTCTCCCTGCAACGCACTGCAGCATTTCCCGCGTCCCCTTCCCTTCATTTTCTCCCCCCAACAATCTGGTTCCACCGAATCAGGCTTCCTTCCGATCAAGAAAAGTCAATCCTTCTTGTCCTTTCCACACCACTACCCCCGGGTCTTGAAGTACTAGGACGGACTACCTGCCTAACGCACCACGCTCATTTATTCGCCATCCCTTCCTCCCTGCCTTCGTTTATCACAATCACGTTCATTAGTACTCGACGGTCGATTCGTCGTACTTTTAACACCGCGCGTATCTCGGTTTCCCTCCTTCAACTTGTGTTGCTTGTTTTCGCTTCCTGGTCATCCTTCTTTCACGTCCAAGCTAAGCTGCAAACTTGCCACAAGTATTCCTACCGACCGCAAATCAATCCTTCCAAACTGTACCACTGGGCTCGGACTGTGTCCTGAACCCCCACCACTCTCTAAACAAACCCTTCAATTCAACTGCACAGCCTTCGAAAGAAAAACAAGACCCAACCCTAAGCCATCCCACTGGATCCGCAGCCGGACGGAAACAAAGACCGTTGCCCAACGCACAAGCCAACTTGTCACAGCTGAATTCACAGTCCAAACACGGGACCCGACTTCTAGCTGAGCACCCACACAAGTCTACTGTGTGTTCACATTTCTCCTGAGGAAAGCCGGACTGCTTCCTTGATCGCCTGCATCCTTCACAAGTCATGTCGTCCTCTACCATGGCCCTCGCTCGGGCTTTCACCAAGCGCAACAAGCGAAGTGGTGATCAAGCATCTATGCAACGTGGCACAAGTGTCAGGTATCCCCCCGGAACAATCAATCGCAGTCTCATCTCTCTTCCAACAGAGCTGATTTCTACAACCAATGTTCAAGCCTTGACTGCTCCAGACATTCGAAGTGTTTCCGGTGCATCTTCTATGGGCTCACTCGGCTCTGGAATGGAGTCGGATTTCTCGACTATCGACAGAAGTTTTCTCAACAACACTGGTAGTGACACCTCATCGGTTGACAGCAGTGGCCCAGCAACCCCTGTGACACCTGCAAACGATGAAATGAAATCATTCTTTGATTCCAAGCAGCCCGCCTCCGTTGTTCCAGCTCTTGCTTCACCTTCAGCTATCGACACGCCAACAGTACCACAGCGTGCTCCCTCTCACTCCAAAAAGGCACACGTCGAGTTGTCCAAGAAGCGATCGATTCAACGCATGTCCCCTCCTCCCACATCCATCACTAAGCCCACGGTCCGCAACAGTACTGATATCTTCAACAAGCCTGCAGACCCGAATCATCCCTTTGGTCGGGAACTCGCACAAGTAAATGAGATTGCGGAAGAGTTTGGTGCTACAGCTCGATTATTGGATGAAGAAGAGCAGGATATCATGAGCAAAGGGCTATGCAAATTCGGAGTGGAGGATTACCTGGATGAAATAGCCGGCCTCTATGGTGGTATCTTCGAGGACCAACTTACGTCACTGGCAAAGCCGTGGATCTGAAACATGATCAATCCTTGAAAGATTTGATGGTATACACCATTTCTTTTATGCAAAGATTCACGACTTTATGACTAGGAACCTTACGGATAACAGCGACATTTGGGGGGGAGGCGGGCGTTTTTTTATGGTTCAAATAACCAAATGCCAGAGATGTGCTTTTTCTCTCTTCCTGCGCGAGATGTGCAAGCCAACTTTTTCTTCAAAATCTTCTCAGCGGTGGAGTCGTTTCTTTTTTGTTCTCGACGGACAGATTGCTCAACATGACATGGCGCAAGATCGGCTATTCAAGGTTAATATGGGGTATGCAAGTATTCACTACTCTGCCTACCGGTATGGTACCTTGGCTTTTGAGAAGTTAAGGGCCGTCACCGTGGTCTCTCAACAAACGGAGTGCCAAATGGGGCCTTTTTGAATCCTAATCTTGATCACAGCATGAAAGGGCGAAACACGTACAACTGCGGAGACACAAGAAATCTTCTTCTTTTTCTACTCCTTGTTGTTGAAACAGTGAAATGAATGGGCTGATTGATTAACAACTGTATGGTAACATGGTAAGGGTGATGGTGGAGGAGTTGGCTGAGGAGGGTGTTCTCCTTTGTCTTACCAAAGCCTGCTGACCTCTTCTTGAGGTCGAGAGGTGGCGAAAATCTGCTACTACTGCTGCTACTACTACAACACCTACGTAGAATAGAGCTTGTCGTTGGAGCTAGCCAAATAAGATAAAGAAACGATGCTCAAAAATGGAAAACTTTCGCTCGGATCTAGGGCAACTCAAGTCACATCTCATTCTTTCATGGCTTGTGGTTCGAGCTCTGGAGACAGGTTTCCTATCCATTCCATTCTCTATTTTACTCTATCCCGGATGAATTTTCCCTCTCTTGCATTATGAAATATTCTGTTCGCCCAATCGCCCAATTCTGCTCGCAGATTGTATCCACCAAGTCACAGCCCCTCATGTAGTGTATGTAGGCGGATGGTTCGCCCAGTCTACAAGAACACGGCGTTCGTCAGACCAAGCTTTTTCCCATCAGCATTTTTTAGCCTGTCTCCCGGCATCGAAGTCCCAGCCTCGCCTCGTTTCGTTCCGTTTCGTCTTGCCGATGGGTCCCCGAGCCATGGCAGTCACTGAGGCGATATGTGTCTCGACAACCGAGTGGGTTTGATGAAACATGACGATGTGTCCCCGGAAATATTGGTCCCCCTGCATTCGGGCGTTGCGTTTGGTTCGGCTGTCGCCTGTCGGATGGGGATGTGTCTGTCGTCTTAGATGTGCAGGTATATGGGCTAAGCCTGTTGGTCGCGTCGTGTCGCGGCTAGCTCGTGAGTCGGTGAGCGCGGCCTGGAATGTCCGTTCGTCTACGAGTATAGTGTTTTACTACGTGTGCGACGTTGGATGTATATGACTTGGCGAGCACACGGGTTGATGAATGCACACACACAAAGGACCGGGACGGGGCTGCTCAGGAGGATAACGCTTGTTGTGTGGCGAGAATGTGGCGTATATATCTGTATATAGAACTTTTTGGGGGGGGGAGGAGAAGAGGGAGGCCAAGAAGGAATGTCCAGGCCGTCGTTGGCGCTACAGTCCAATTGCTTGACCTATATCTACGCCTGGGGTAGAGAACGGGATGGAAGTGCCTGACACAGATAACGGATACCATACGAGTAGGCTATCTATCTGATGGGTAGTGAGTGCCTTTAGCGTGGCTGTCGATGGCTCCCCTAACTGTACCTCTTATCTTGGACCGTGACTCGGACGTGAGGCTCCGAAAGGGGCTAACACGCCTACATCTAACATGACGGCGACAGTGACAGCGGCAGTGACACACTACATCATTCCCAGGGCTTAGTGCAGTCGGCTGGTTCCGGAAAGCCGTGTGGTGGTGAGCAGACAGACCATCGAGGGAAGGATTTTGCGCTTTCAGCTTGTGCACAACATGTGAACAGTTCACCAGAAAAGGTGGCCACGCCCCAGAGTCGGGTGCTTAAGTTTTGCTTCGAACGCGGAATGTCGATGCGCAACTGCACAATCCAAGGAAGTTCTCTGGATGTCCCCGTCGTGTGCAGTGGGAAGCGAGCCCGTCCCGGAGGAGACAGAGCAGGGCACAGCCACAATCAAGACCAGTCGAAGCCAGCAAGAACCTCCTCTTCAGTCTCAGTCTCCAGCTCCTTTTGAGTCCTAGTTCAACTCGGAAAGGCACGTGGATGACGATGGCCACGAGTGCACAGTTGAGATCGTTGGCTTACGCAATACTTGTATGGTCCAAGCTCCCTTCAAGCAGGAAGCGCAGAGGGTCCCCTTCTGTAGATATTGCTGATGTCTCACCAAGGCCGGGAAGGACGTGTAAAGGTGAATATCCGTCTGTGGGCGTAAACCTGGATTCTGCTAGCAATGCCAGCAAGATCAGCGAGCGTGAGAAATGTCAACTTGGAATCTTGAGATCGAACTCGGCGTCCACACTCCTTGGTGCATTTTGCTTCGTGCACGCTTGGCCCTTCATAAGAGGTAAACATGCATACCATATCGAAAGTTGAATCTTGTGGAACAGATACGCTCAGTCTTAGTCCTTCAGGTTTCTAGGCGAAGGTGCAAATGGATCGATGAACGAATGAACGGATGGACGGATGAACGGATGAACGGATGAACGTCTGGAGTTAACACTGCCTTGTGCAGTCTTCGTTATTGTGTAAGTCCACTATACGAATGGATGTTTTAGGCGCAGGTGAAAGCTTCGCGATGAAGTCGATCGGACTCTTGACGCCTGCCCCTATCCTCAGGAGTCGAGGTTGCACCAACTCACCGGTGCAGGATTTTGATGGTACCGAGTTTGGTCACGATGGACATCCATAGCGCCAGTATCCAGAACTGATTTCTGGTGCCACGTTAGCCGTGGCTCGTTAGCCGTACGAGCTACCTCGTACTTGTACCCTGGAAGTCGGGCTGCAGCGCAAGTTCCTCCATTAGCAATCGGATCAATCACATGATAGGTATTCAAGAAACTGAGCCGAGAAAGCGTAGGGTTGGGTGCAATCATGAGTCGGGCATCTTCCGTGTGAAACACAGCCACGTCGTTCGAGTGTGGCTTGTTGCTTTTGAGATGTTCCAGACCCGAGGCTCAGCTGCGGAGGCTCGAGTCCAAATAATGAGGACGAATGCTCGCTGCACGACGCACTCCATAAGGAGGACCGGATTTTCATATTCCAGACTGAACGTGAGAGAAACTTACGTACAGTGCAAGCTGAAATGAGGCGCTATTCCGCCCAAGACGGCCAAAGTCAAAGGCAAAGTCAAAAACTCCAGCCCGGGGTGTTTAATCTTCGAATGTCGAGATGGTGAGGATGCCCAATGAACGCCATCAGGTGGGGTGGGTGGCTGATCTAATAAGATCCATCCCAGGGACTTGTTGCGGCCATTGATGAGGGTCGAAGCCCAAAAGGCTGAAACTGCAAATTGCATCTCTGAGCCAGCCTGGTAGTCAAGACACTAACAAGTGTGCGTGCACGGATTCCGTCGTGTGCATCTCCTATCTGCCTGCAATTCAACTCAAGTCAATTCCATTCAATTATAGGAGAGGCACAAGAGAGAAACTGCAAGGCAGGCCAGAGCACTAGTGAGCATTTTGTAGGGGATCGGCCAGCTGGACAAGGGTTCGCTAAGGCGTGCATTGGCGAGCGTTCGGCAAGCCTGAAGGCCCCCATCGGCCGCCCTATTTGGGTGCCATGGAGCCTGATGCAAGCCTGCAAGCCTGCAAGCCTGCGTCATGGTCAAAATGCCAGCTGGGCTCCCTGCCAACACGGCCTCGTACTGCCAATAAAGTGCCAAATCCGAGATGCGTACGCCTATTAATTACTCCATAGAATTGTCACCTATTTCGGAGCACGATCTGTGAAGTAGATCACTCGTGGGTATCCATCGTGGAAATAATTAATACATCGTCGATCCCAAAGAGTCAAATCCCGACAACTTTGCTCTTGCACGCGTGCCTTGTTGGCATCAACATCAACAACGCCATCACCGCCATTGATCCCGCCTGCCATCAGTACCCTGCCAAAGCACGCGTGCGTTCCTTGCCGTCAACAGCAGCATTCCTCTACTTCAACAAACCCTTTCATTCTCACTTCCGTTCAACGTCTCACTGCTTTAGATGGCAATAATCTTATTCTGATCATCGACTCCAGATCCGGTAGACGGTAACGAGATATCCTCGATCTCTCTGCCATTCGAATCATGGAGTCACTGCCCGCTCTCCTTATCGCTCGTCAGAGCCCCAGCACAAACTCCAGCAATGACCAAAACATTGGCTCTGCTCGAGAAGGCTCCCCATCCTTGTCTGGCCTCATCTCAACTCTTGTCCCGACTCTACTCATCGCTGGAGCCTACTTCGCCATCTTTCTTCTGCTGCGAACTCGTTTCCCTCGCCAGTATGCTCCCAGAACATACCTTGGTGCTTTGAGACCCCAGGAGCGCAGCCCGACTCCTCCCAACACCCTATTTGGATGGATCCCCTTCATGAGAAAGGTATGAACCAAGAATCCTTGACCATCTGGTCAAGCAAGTCGTCAGCCTACTGAACTCTACAGATTCCTGACGAATACGTGCTCCAACACAACTCCCTTGATGGCTATTTCCTACTCCGATATCTCAAACTTTCAGTCGTCATCTGTTTCGTTGGTTGTTGTCTCACCTGGCCCATCCTGTTCCCTATCAATGCCACTGGTGGCGGTGGCCAGCAACAGCTCAACATCCTGAGTTTTGCCAACGTCCAGGATAAGAACCGATACTATGCCCACACCTTCGTTGCCTGGATTTTCCTCTCCTTCATCTTTTTCATGGTCACAAGAGAGTCCATCTACTATATCAATTTACGCCAGGCATACCTTCTCTCGCCACTCTACGCCTCACGTATCTCATCTCGTACCGTTCTATTCCAGGCAGTTCCTAGTGAATATGCAAATGAGACTCGCATCCGCCGCATGTTTGGGGAGGAGCTCAAGAATGTCTGGATTGCCTCAGATGCCAAAAAGCTAGAGGACATGGTCGACGACCGCACCAAGATGTGCCTCAAGCTGGAAGGTGCCGAGACCAAATTGATCAAGCTGGCCAACGATGCACGTTTGAAGTCTGTCAAAGGAAAATCGCCCGAACAACGCCCCGGACCCGACGTTGATGCAGCAGATGACTACGGTGCTGACTCTGGATCGGCGGCTGCTCGGTGGGTTAGCCCCAAGAACCGGCCAACACATCGCCTTAAGCCATTGATCGGTAAAAAGGTCGACACGATCAATTGGTGTCGTGAGGAAATTGCCCGACTGAATCCGTTGATTGATGCCGACCAAACCAAATACCGCGCTGGAGAAGCGCGCCCGAGAAATGCAGTCTTTGTCGAGTTCTGGAACCAGACCCAGGCCCAGGCCGCTTTTCAAATGGTGGCTCACCACCAACCACTTCATATGGCTCCACGTGTGGTTGGTCTCAGCCCTGAGGAGGTCGTCTGGTCCAATCTGGGTATCACTTGGAGAACTCGTACTCTCCGCAACATCTTTTCTCTTGCCTTTGTCGTCGCATTGGTTATCTTCTGGTCCATCCCTGTCGCTTTCGTGGGCTCAGTCTCACAGATCTCCTACTTGACAACAGTCTTGCCGTGGCTGTCGTTCATCAATAATTGTCCCACGGTCATTTTGGGTGTCATCACCAACCTCTTGCCTGTCATCATGCTGTCGATCCTCATGTCTCTCGTCCCTGTCATCATGCGCTTCATGGGGAAAGTAGCAGGCAAGCCAACCTTGAGCTTGGTGGAACTTCGTTGTCACGAGTCTTTTTTCTGGTTCCAAATCATTCAAGTATTCCTGGTCACCACCCTGACGTCTGCGGCCAGCGCAGCGGTCCCTCAGATTATTGACAATCCAACATCCTTGACAACGCTATTGGCCCAGAATATTCCACTAGCCTCCAACTTCTACATATCCTACTTCATTCTCCAGGGTTTGATGCTCTCAGCTGGGCAGCTCCTGCGTATTGCCGGGTTGATCATTTTCAATGCTCTTTCAAAAATACTGGACAAGACGCCTCGCAAGATGTACAATCGATGGTCCAGCCTGTCATCTATTGGTTGGGGAAGTGTGTTTCCTTTGATCGAGTAAGTTACATCGTATCTTCAGAAATCTTAACGTCTAACCCCGTGCTAGGTTGATGACAGTCATTTCTATCACTTATGCTCCAATCGCTCCATTGATGCTCGGCTTCGCCACGATTGGCCTTGGGCTGTTCTACTTCGCTTACCGGTACAATCTCCTTTTTGTCGATAGCTCCGTCATTGACACCAAAGGGCTTGTTTACGCAAAGGCACTTCAACATACCTTGGTCGGTTGCTATCTTGCTGTGATCTGTTTGATAGGCCTTTTCGGTATTCGCGCTGCACCCGGTCCACTCGTTCTGATGGTCATTTTCTTGGTCGTCATGGTCTTATACCATATCTCCTTGTCCTCAGCGATTCACCCTCTTTTGCACTATCTACCACGATCCTTGGAGTCTGAGGAAATCGCTCTGCTCGAAGCGGAAGGTGGTACCCTTCATTCGGATGCACCCAGGGATACAATTCAAGGCCCTTTACCCGAGAAGAATGGCGTAGAGGAATTGAAACAAACGAAGAAGTCACTGGGACCTGAGGGCAACAGCAAAATTGGCATGTTCAAAAAATTCCTACGGCCAGATATCTATTGCAGCTATGCCCAGCTCCGCAAATTGGTTCCACAGGATTTTGCTGAGATCAGATATGCACCAGAGGTCGAACGGGATGCATACCAGCATCCTGCAGTCAATGCTACTGCACCGTTGCTTTGGGTTCCTCGAGACGAGATGGGGGTGTCAAGACAGGAATGCTTTCATACCAACAAGGTTACGCCAATGACCGATGAGGGCGCATATCTAAACGAAAAGGGTAAAATTGTCTGGAATGATGAGGAGATGGAGGCACGGCCTCCGATTTATGAGGAAAGGATTTACTACTGAACCTCGGTTGGTCTGTCGAGGTATGCGGACTTTGCACCAGGACCATCAGGATGAAGGAAGCAGGGATGGTTTCGATACGTGGAAAACTTTTTCTGAAAAAACTCTATTGAATTCCTTATACGCAACATGGACGGCTGCTTCTCGATGATACCCACGGGATTGTGTTAGTTGAAGGCTTGACGGAATTTGCTCTGGGATGAGGCGCAGAGGTGCAGAGGCACCTAGTGGACATGAGCACTTCGAACCAATAAGTTGACAGTATTCATTTGAGCCACAGCAGTATCATGGCACGACTGCCTATTAATGTCCTAACACCTTCTGATGCCGGAAGTCCTCATGAAGTACTAATGGAAGTAGACATGTCAGTTCATGTCATATGGGTGATTGCTCCCAGTGCCTTCCCCGTTCAAGGCAGGGGCTTGGCCGCCCGATACATGCCAACGCTGACCATCCGTCTTCTCGTCAGCCTTACCCTCGCCTTCAGCATGCACCCTGTTCTGAACTGTTTGATTCTCTGTCCGTCTCAGACACCTTGAGCATCATGGGCTTGCTAATAACTCTATGTAAAGGTACAGTTCATGTAGTTGTTTGAAATCGTCGATTTCCTTTCCTTTTTCCCGCCCTAGAACGGCCTCCAATGCCGTCCAAGCCTATTCAGATAGTCGCAATGACTTCCGCATTGCCATCATCTGCGCCCTCCTCTTGGAAGGTGACGGAGTCGAATTCATCACTGCCAGTGGGGCTTGGCGAAAGCATACGCCATGAGAGGCCAGGGTCAGAACTGCGCCTCAGACTCTATGGCCACCGTCGAGAATGTGCTCTTCGAGACGACGCTGGAAGATGAAGATCATTTCCGGCGAGATTTCCATTGGACACTGTCAAAGGAATCCTTTGGAACGAGACAGGTTGGGAAAAGCGGTCGAAACGATAGGGAAAGTCGTCAAAGTGGATGCTCGCTTCTTGGAAGCCGAATATCCTGCCCGCTTGCAGAGTGCTCTAAATAATTAGTATATTTTCATAGCCCGGGTTCGCTCCTCGGAGAGATACTCGATGACTTGAGTGACTTGAGTGACTTGATGACTTGCTACTCCTTGCAGAAGGCTTTGATAGGCCCCTGTAAGTGGACATGAAACAAAGATGGAATCTGATTGATTGATTGATCGACTGGTTTGATTTGATTCTATGGTACAGGGTTTCTCATAATTGAAAACTCGTGACTGGTTTCCTTTTCAAAAAGAAAGGAAATATGCTGGAACTCATTGGAACCGTTGCACGCTCTCATTTCCCGATCTCGTTGCTCGGCACCAAAAGGAAGGCGATGGCAATGCATACGGACTCCTTTCGCTTCTTCTGCGGAAGTATAAAAGTACGACAAGGTAGATAATTGGAGGACTCGGGGCTGCAAGGGCAGTGTCGATTGTCCATCGTGATGTAGATGTTGGGCAAGGGGAAGAAGAGGAAGGCAGGGGTTTTCTCCTTTCTCCGAGTCGTAATGGGGGAGAGGCTCGAAAGAAATTAAGACGTCTCCTGTCTCGCCTCTCCATTTCCCTTCCCAACATCAAATCCGTGGAAGAGGCTCCCCATCTCATCTGACACCATCGTCTACCAACGTCTCCTCCGCTGCGCCATAGCGGGTCTCCCATGATGGCCGTGGGCATGCATCCCGCCGACGCCGACGCCGCCGCCGCCCATGATAGGCTGACGAACGGGTTTGGACGTGCGGACGACCACTGTGCGCTCACGCCGAGAGATCACATACCAGGCGTGGATGATGCCCGGGATCCAGCCCAGAATCGTCAGGCAGATGTTGATCAGGAAGCTCGCGCCGCAGCCGGAGCGTAGCAGCACCGCGATGGGCGGGATGAAGATCGCGAGGAAGTAGAGGCATACATTGCCCTGTGGTGGAAGAGTGTTAGGTTCTGGATCTTGAATCGGGGTTGAAGTTAGGGTTGGGTATGCGCCGCACTTACAGTTGAGGATGTTCCGTGCCGGGATGACATTGTGTTTTTGTTGTTCGCTGTATGCTAAGGTGTGCTGAGACTAGGTCCTCGCTTTGGCTCTTGGACTAAGCAGGATATATCGACAGTTGGATGACGGTGCAAGGGTGATGTTTTTCGATGGAGGAGGAAAATGTTTGATACCAGCCCGGATGTGTGACAGGTTCAAGCAACGTCCCGCTTACAAGGGAGGGACAGGTCGGAATATAAATATATCTATGTATATACGTATGTATGTGTATCTCCTGCTTCACGCAGCGCACACACGGCCAAAAAGTTGGTAGCTGTAACCCAATCCCGGCCAACTAAACCGCGATGATATCAGAAAATTCTATTCCCGTTCTGACTTACCACACGTATTTTTCCACGCGCGTCCCCATCAGCCGGTTTCCCATTGCAGATCATCCTGGACTGACGTTGACCAACTCTGCGCCATTGATCTTGTGATCTTGCCAAGAATGGAAACTTGATGGGGAGTCGTCAGCCTTCTGCTCTCTTGGAGTAGGGATGTGGAGAGAGTGACGTCAATGAGGCTCTCGGTTGAGAACGGGTGGCCGCTCCGACGAGGCGACCGGCTGAAGGCTGGGTACGAGCCGAGGATGTCTGACAACGCTTTTCTGTGCTTGAAATGCGGAGAAAGTGGTCAACCCGCAATCGTCAGACACGGATTTTAGCCCAGCATCCTTCGCCCCTCCCAAAGCCACGTGTGTGTGAGATCGTGTTTGCCGCCAAACGAGAAAGTTGACGCCACGGCTCCAGGAAAAATGGTCGGGGCGTGTTCTTTTATCTCTTCTATCCTTTCTTTGGCGGTCGGCGGCTATGGCGCGCATCATCAGAATCCGAGCCTGATTGCACAGTGGGTAAAAGTATGGCCAGCCCACCCGATTGACTCTGCGAGCGTCTGTGCCGAGATGCCGACAAGACGAGAGGTTTCCAGCAATTATTGGATGATACCATATGGCAACGAAGGTGGGATTTGGTGGGGGGGGTTTTTTTTTTGGTTTTTTTTTGGCAGAGGTTCCAAGTCCTTGGGTCCTATGTCATGGAGAAATCATGGCATATCCTGAATTGAGAGCGCAGAGCACTACAGGAAAGAGAGTGTTATATTTTCTGCCCCTTGACCTGGTCGACGTCTGAAATGTTGTGTTGAACATGCTATCTCTGAGCTGGATAGACTGTCGTCTTTCAAGTCCCTAGTTGCAAGCCTTGGCTATGCGGACCCAAAAGAGATGGGTGAAAGCTTTTGCTGGGGTTGGCCACTCATTGCCATCGTCGCCTTTACTGTTGAGGTGGGAGGTGGGAGGTCAAACAAAAGCTGAGGCAGGCGTTGGGGCAACAACTATCCATTTACTCGGATGTACAACTTATCGAGTTGGAATGTCGTGCCTTTTTGGTGCGGACGGTACTATTTGGGGAGCTTCGATGAATAAAAGAACAATTAGCAGGCCCACGCCACATATATCTCTTGTCTAGGCCATTTGCGTGATTACAAAACATATCTTTATACTTTTAGGAGTATCTGCTGCAAGAAGTGAAGATAGGCCCCCCCCTCTTCCGTCAACATCGAGGCCGCGGAGATCTCAGGGGCACCCACAAAGAAAGTTGGTGAGGGAGATGGTGAGGGAAAACGGCGAACCAAAAGTGCGAGTGAGGTACTCAGCAGTGACATCCCAGCTTCGATCTATAAGGCAACCTCTCGGAGGCCGAGGGAGTCGCTTGCAGAAGTATTCAGGATGGACGGCGAGCAAAATGGCCAGCATTACAAGCACAAAATATTTATCTTGTTCGTTTGGGCAGCTGGTACTAAAGGCTTCCAGCCGACTGAGTGGGCAATGCTCTCAAGATCTGAAATGAGTGCATTGCATTTTCATTGCATTTCTTTGTCGAAGCGAATGCACAGACATTTGTGCCTGCCAACACCCACGTCATAGAATTCAGTCTCCCGAAGTTTATTATGAATAACAATGAGTTTTCTTTTGGAAATCAATGGTTTGGCAACAGTGAGATTCATAAAAAGTGATATACCACTTCCCTACCTGAAGCAGCTTGGGCAGGGTGTTGAATTGTGGCGGAAGCTACGGTTGACCCCAAGGAGAGACGTTGCCGGATTGATCGTGCTAAAAACCGGGAGAAAGTATGGATCGAGTCTCCAGCTAGAATGAGTCTGGGAACAAAGAAAGGGGCATCCAGGAGTCTCTGTAGACGTAGTCGGCGACTCCGTTGGCAAGGGGGATCTCGTCAGACCAGGAGCAACATCCAATGTACGAGTAAGAATCCAATGTAAGAACCGGGGCCATGCTCACAGTCATTGTGAATAAAGTTGACCAGTTGAACACTTCACACACCCGGTGGAAGTCTGGCGACAGTAGTGTAGTGGAGCTGGCTGGTGTATCTGTCCGGTGGTGGTGAAGACGACTTCTTGTCTGCGGAGGCATTTTCATCCTATGTTGGTTCAGATGAGCTTGAAACATCTGGAAATCAGGGTGACCTTCAGGTCGAAGAGGAAGCTAATGTAGATCGGTTGCAACGAATGCAGTGTGCTGACCTCCCAGGAATTTGAGATTATGAGAACATGATGGAAAGATCCGCGTCATCCTTCGAAAACTGGGAGAGGAGTCTGGAGCATCCCGTATGGAGTAAGCAGTGTCAACCCCTCTCAGAGCCTGCATTATTGTACTGTAACGTCAGGGTTGTCTAGAAACTGCAAGGTGAGAGGAGCGGCCCGGAACGGGACGACTCGATGGCTTGTTGAACAGGCAATCAGACGAGGTGTCGCTAGGCTTGCAACGGCCGATGGAGAAGTCCCTTCTCGTGCCATGGCCCATGAATAGTACGAGGTAGTAGCATAGGGTAGTCCTGTTCAGTCGTCAGACTGGGCCAGTAGTAATAGGTGGTCTGGTATGTCTGGCTAGTTTGGCCAGTCACACCAGGTTGGACAGGTGAAACAGATCCCCTCATATGATTCAGTAATTGGCTACGCGCTCGTTAAGATGAGTTGTTGCATGTTCGACATGCGTATGAAACGGCTGGTTTTCGTTCCACATTGCTGACAAGTGCTGTCGAGACGGATGAGCACGTTAGCATACGAGATATAGCCGAAACTGAGTACCAGGTATGTACTCCGTATTGCATCCGGAACTGGTATGTGCCAGTCTTGTGCAAAGGTACGTCCCAGAGTACCTCGTAGGCAGATCTGTAAGCATTGGTGAGGGGCGACAACTGAATCGTCCCATTACTCCTGCAAGAGGAAGTCCCAGTGAGGGCTGCTGAGACTGCTGAGACTGCTGAGTACTCGGTAAAGCAGAACCTCCCAGGATGATGAACCATGTTGATAGTAACGTGAGCTTTGAGCGTGCTATGTGTACGAGGTACCGGCCAGTAGTGATGAGTTCTCTCCACAGTACGAGAATGTGCAGGTGGTTGAAAATGCCAAGAGGGCGTCCTTCCAGAAACGGACTGCCAACAGGGAGCCCAATGCAGTCCAGCAAGGATCTCGATATTCGAACAAGGGTGATGGGACGCCTCTTTTCACCCTCTCGGTGGGCAAAAACCTGCACCGCCAGAGGGGCCAGACACCTAATTCCTTTCAAATAGTAAACCCAGCCAGTTCTCCGATGCAGTAGTACGGAGTGTCAGAACTCAGTGGCCCTCAGATGTCAACACCTGGTGGCCTCTCTACCAAGGTAGACAGACTGGAGTAGAGGTGCAATGATTGAATTGGAATGATCGACATCAGGACACCGGAACCGCTCGAAGATTAGCTGAGCAGGGGTCGGTATCAAAGCAGTGAGCCCTGGCTCCCTCCCCACTTACCACAGTCTGTTCCCAATGTGTGCTGGTAGTGGGTTTGTTTTCGCATTTCAGCTTCCATTATGACATTGACAAGGTACATACCAAATAATCTGTCTCGAGTACGGAGTGCTCCATACTGATCATGAGGAATTGTACCTTGTATAACCGTGTCGGAAATCGCTTGCTCCAACGGTAATGCATCGTTCGGAACGGCCCAGAAATTGGAAGTGGGGTGCCTTCTGAGCTGATCAGGACGACGAGAATATCAATGTGGGACATGTGGGGACCTGTTTGCCTCGACCCACCAGCTGTACGAGTACACACACTGTGTGGCTGGTGCCACTGGAATAGTTGGATTTTGATAAACTCGAAATGGAGGCTCTACTCGTACTCGTCCTCGTAGGTCGGGTTGAGGGCGATCATCACTATGGAGATGCTCACGTTCTTCAACTGAACAGGTAGAGTGCACGACAAAAGAACTTGATGATGGCGTTGGAGGTGAATTTGGGAGCTCCGAGTCAACAAGCAGCATTGTCTGAGCGAAGCTGGCACCAGCCGCCAACTGGGTCTGCTGGTACTTTGTGCTTGGGACTCCGTTCTCCGTACTGTCCAGGAGCGGGTACTCGGTACCGAGCTCTCTTCTGTAGTCGTTCTGCCTGGGCGCTGTTTAATCTCCCGCTTAGTTTGATCGAGAATGTTCCTCAGCGTTCTCAGGTTCAAGCGGAGGAAGGAGCAAAGCCTTAATTTCCAAAGGGTCAAGCCTGTCATCACATCATGGACTCCGCAATCGAGGCGGAGGTTGAGACATGCTCTGTTCTGCGAATGGGGAATTGCGAAGTGCCCATGTAAATTACTGTAGGTAGCTCCTACAGCCCAAAGACTCCAGGCGGAGTTCGGTGTACGGAGTCCAGCTGCCAGACATGATTTGCCAGACAGGATATCGAGACGTTGAAGACGTCCTATTGCAGCAAATGTATCAAGAGTACCCGATAACCGGCTCAAGATTGGTTGCCTTGGTTTGAGAATAGCGAAGAGAGTACCCCAGACTGAAACATTGACTGAATAATATTAGTAAGTCCTCTTGGACCCATTTGGTGATATGGGTATTTGTACGGAGTACTTTCTGATGTTTGTGGATATGGCCAAATGTCAATATTCTTGCCTGCAGCCACATCTCACCTGAAGCAGATCTGCTGGGAACTGATCGTCGCAAAATGACTAGGTCTGAGAGGCCCCACTAGTATTCCTTGCCTCGGCCATGTATGGTCATTGGTGACTGTTGTGGCACAGAGACGCGCCTCATGTTCAATTCTTGGGACGAGAATATCTGTTCAAACACAGACTGGAGCCCAGAACTGTTGGTGGGACAAACTGCCTAGTCGGTTCTTGTATCTTACCACTTGACTACATCCTGTAGAACCATGATTATTGGTTTCTTTGACACTGATCGACAGAACGAACTCGATTCAGCACCCAATGAGTGCCTTTGGGTGGAGACGGAGGAGGGGCAGTGTGCATTAGTCTGACAGGTCACCATCTGTACCTCGCGCTCTGTCCCGCCGTGCGAAATGGCTTTGTTGTCGGTGACTACGAGTGTAATTGCTAGATACCTCAATTAAGGGATCATCGTCGCGGTGACTGGCGATTGCCAACAGGACAACCCCCAAGTGCCTGTAGGCTCATGCCAAATGACGCCGTACTTGAGGCCGACGTCTTGGGCGAGGCCTTGATCTTGATTTGTTTGATCCGAAGGTTGCCAGGGTTGTCGCAACGTGCATAAAGTGTCATGCAACAAGCAATGTTGTTACGTGTGTGGTACGGACTACTCGAATCACCACATTGTGAGACAGCCGCGGGGTCTAACGAAACTCGTCTCGAGGGAGTTGGAGTTCTTGTACCACCATTCGAGGTGATCAAACATCAAGGCTGTGCTCAGTCACAATCCTTCGCCGCCACACGCAAAGTCTATCAGATCTGGAGAGACATGAGTACATACCTCGTAATCCGTCATGGAGGGCGTTGACATGCGCGCGGTTGGAGCCCGTTTTGGGTCACGGTGCGTAGCGGGCCGAACGGGAGGAAAAGACGCACGGGGGGTGGTGACATGCCTATTTGGGGCAAGACAGCCAGCCTGGACCGTGCCTAGGGATTAGCTAGCAGCTAAGTACTCTGGAGGCTTGTGGGTGACCACTTAGCTGACGTCCGAAAGGGTTGTGCCCTGCTGCCCAAG
Organism: Exophiala aquamarina CBS 119918; assembly: GCF_000709125.1. Classification (NCBI taxonomy): domain Eukaryota; kingdom Fungi; phylum Ascomycota; class Eurotiomycetes; order Chaetothyriales; family Herpotrichiellaceae; genus Exophiala; species Exophiala aquamarina. The sequence goes on from NW_013550581.1 coordinate 697,868, forward strand.
ACTTGGCTGAGCAGCTTGGGGCGATTAAGGCCAAAGCTAATGCCTCATGCCTAACAGGACCTTCTCCCCACCCGTAGCTAGTTGGAGTTGGTGTCCACCAATTGCGGATTGACGCCTAAATGAGGTGATGAGTTAGTGGCCTTTAGCGGGCGAACGAACCCGACGACCACTTTTGAACGCCAGGAGTGGAAAGACTACTGTCCGATGCCTGACTCCTCCTCACACCAGCAAGGGACTCGTGGCTCATCAGCACCTTCAGTGCCATCCGCCGATCTGCCCGTCTTCCCATCTGTCCATCCCGAACCCTGGCGGACGTAAGTCACCCTCGGGGCTTCACACCCTAGTGAGGCAAGGTCGGGCCAACCGTTTCGTGATCCGTTCCCACCTCCCCCACTAGCCCCAGCACTCCTCCCAAGCTCAATGGCTGGCTTCCCTGTCTCTCATGCCTAGGATCAAGCAGCTACTGTACCTTTGACCCTCGGAGTCCTCGCAGTTCCCAACGCACTGACTGCTTCGTGCGTTTGTCCTCCTTGACCATGTTGCGTTGCGAATCCACCTTCGCTAAGAAGAGTAACCTTGCTTCTGCTTCCTGCCAGTGCTTGCAATCGGGGTTTGGCCTGGGCGTCGTGGGCCTCTCTTGGTCTTTGCTCGTGCGCTTGTCCTCCCTCCGTCCATCTGACTCTTGACACCGCATCTTTTTTCCCTCCTCCCCATCTGTGGCCCCCCCAAAACTGCAACTGCCCACAACTGCCCTGCAAACTTCGTCCGGACCAGGCCAGAAACCAAGTCGGCCTACCACCTCCTCTTCCACCACCACAAACCACCATCCATCCATCCATCTTCTTACATACATCCCTTCCATTCAAACTGTCGACTCCGCCCTCGCACATCAATCGTCCTCGTCCTTTTTCAACCTCATTCAATCACGTCTTTTCTGTCTTTGCATACCTGCAGACTTGCATGCTTGGGCCACCGCCATCTCGATTGACTCCTCTCTTCTTCATCAGCTGCCCTACCGCTACCACCTTTTAGAGCCGCACTCCCGGATAATCTCAATTCTATCTTCACCGCATTCTGTCCTCCGTTCTCCCTCCACCTGTCAAGTGCAATATCACCTGGCATAACCTGAGCCATCGGTATCATGTCCTAAAGTGTTGTTCAACCAGAATCAGTCTTGTCTCGTCTCATCATTATTTCCTCGTCAGTGCCATGGCTCAGCCCATGACTGCTCACTCAAGCTTTTTCTATCTTGTCGAGAACATTCCGGATTGGCAGAAAGAAGTCGACCTTTTGACCGAACGAGCTTCCGCTAAGAATGGAGAGTTCAGGGCGGATTACACTCGACTTGTAAATCAAATCAAGACACGACGTAAAAAATCGCCCTCCATCACCTCCATCCATACTCTCGACGATTTCGAACGGCCGAGCTCCGAGCATGCTTCTCTCGGTGCACCAACTGATACTAAGGATCTACCTTCACCTCCCGACTGTCTTGAGATTGACCCTTTGGAGGCTGGAAATCGGCATCTCTATTCCCAGTCACGGAGGAAAAGGAAGACTGGCCCTTCAGTTCGCTCAGGAGCCTCTGGGCCTCCAAAGAGCCGGGCCAAGAACCAAGTTGTGGTATACTATGATGGCTTCCTTCAGGAACACCTAGACGCCTTGGTGAAGCAGGTGGGAAGTGGACGAAATAACCTCCGGAAAGGAAAAAACGCCCTTGTAGCTGCCCAGGGCTTCAAGCTCCCATCCCTCACCCGCCCAACAGCTCCAGGCTACACCTCTATTGAAGATATACGAAGCACACTGACCTCGCGCAGTACACCTGGATTATTGGCTGGAAAGAAGCTAGCCCTCACCGTCCAACCCGACACTCCTGACCATGAAACTGCATTTCTTCGAGTCGATAAGGAGCTCGAGTCAGTGCAGTCACTTTGTGAAGTGGCCGCCCATCAATTCCTTCGAGATGGTGATTGTCAGACCGAAATGGCCTCCATCAAGCAGAAGCTGCGAGACATCTTAGGACGTGCAACGGCCACAGCTGAAGATCTAAAGAAACTTGCCGATGAACAGTCGAGCCATATCTCCAATGTTCAAGGGGATACTCAACACGGTGCCTCGGATTATAGTCCACCTTCCACCTTTGCCCTCGAGCCATCGTGGGCTCATCCACATAAATTAAACTCACAGCCTCCACACGCCATCAACAACACACTGAACGACATGACGGCTCGAGGGATGTTCTTCAGTGCCCCGGATATTTCGTTTGGTTCACCTCAAGCACCTATAGTTGCCGACGATATTGAGGTTGACGATGAGAGTGACCAAGAGGACATCCTGGTGGATATCACCGCCTTCCGCCTAGCCAAGGCAAGACAAACACGAGTATAACATCTCAGCCATCACCACCACATCACCATTTCTTTATCCGAAATTTTCCTGTGTTATCTACATATATATATATTTGTGTTGCATCTTTAGCGTTTATTTCCATCATGCTCGAGGCATATTTGCAGCACTTTAGCGAGTTTGCGGGATGAAAAACCAAAACAAGGAGTTCATGCGGAGAGGAGAAGATGAGACTGGACGAGAGTGCGGCCGACATCTTGTGTTATTTGTTCAAACAACATAATCACTGCATTCTGGTGGCAGGTCAGAGCAAGCCCATGTGGCCGCCGGGGCATTGTGGGTTGACTGACGTGTCAACCTCAGGTCTTGGACCTGAAAGATATTTTTCTTGGTTGCAGCCGGTTCTTCGCCGAGTGTAATCTCCGGACACAATGATGAAAAGCGTTCTCACTGAGAGGAGAATACCGGCCAGCAATGCGAACCCCCGACACCTTGGTTGGATGTACATGCTTGGGCATCCCGGTTGTCGAGGGAGGTCAACCCGGGTTATTGCACTGTTGTCGACGGCCGATGGGATGAAGTGAAATGGGAAGGAGGAATGCGTATCAGATTGTGACGGCCGACTTGGGATTGGGAAATTTGATCCGGGCTATACGGAGGCTACGGGGTTTGGTTTGGGAAGGGTGGAGTGAGCGTTGATGGCTTTTGGTTTGTCTGGACCTATGTGTTCCAGCAGGGTGGCGAACTATCACGCATCCCCATGGGCAAGCCATTCGGAGCAGCCCACTAGTTGAAACATATATTGGTGGTAGTGAGATGATGCATATCAAAGCCGAAGATGAGAAGACAAGACATTGGCGTCTTTCCTACCTATCTAGGAACATGGAATCTACAACTACATTCTACCCATCTCCGTTGACCAACTGAACTGTTCTTCGTGCCTGTGATTTCCTATACTTCATACTTCGTACTGAGGGCGTGCGGTCGGGAGTCGAAAGGACACAGGGTCATCTGTTCTCCTATCTACTCGTAGAGATATTCACCAGCCAGCCCTTTTGGCCCTCAAAGCACGCGTACACCCATTGCTGACTACTAGGCTCCTAATAACTACTTGTAGGTAGAGGAAATGAAACCCCTCCGGGCCCCCACGTCGTCCGAATCCTCATCATGTCGATCACTAGCCCGTCCTGTCCCCGGGAAAGGAAGCGTCGGACGTGGGATGGGAAGCTAAAGGGAAAGAGCAACCTCTCACAGATTGAGGAAATTATCCCCATGCGGAACACTATTGGTACCGCTCGCGGCTGTGTGGGTGAGGTATTTCAGCTCGGAGTGTAAGTTGGTCCCTCGAGAGAAGAGGGGGGTGGACCGAGGGACCGTGCTTCGAGGGGCCCAAATGGCCAGCCAGGCCGGGTTTACATTTGGCTTCTCAAGTATGAGGTAAGAGGCACCCAACAGGCACCCAACAGGCACCCCTAGTTATGTAGTGTCATCAATGGCTTAGGTAACCGTAGACTAGCAATCGATTTTTGATTTTTTTAGGATTGACCTTTTCAGAGTTTCTGGCAAAGCTTCAGTGGCTCGTGCTTGCGATGCTTGTTTGGCTTGTCGCAATGTGCCGTCCTCGCTGGGCAGTGCAAATGGCGTTGACACCTTCATCTCCAGCTGGGCAAAATCTAGCCACACAAATGACCTCCTGTGTCGATCAGGTCAATGACAAGACGGCACTGGGGTAGGGCTGGTAGAGGCCTGGCTGGAGGAGTAATACGAGGTACTCCGGTAGACTGCGGAAGACTTCGGTCAGCGTCAGATTTCACTAAAGTTTTCTCCTTTCGATCTTGACGAGAGATGGCCATGATGGCTTGTGTGTAGCTATAGTACATAGCTGACTGGCTACCTACAGGACTACGAGCAATGCACTGACGAATTTGGCTGGTACAGGAGTAAGAAATAATAGTGTTTGGGCGGGATAAGTTGTGGTTTCTTGAAGGAAAGACCTCGCCCTCTCTCTCTCTCTCTCCCCTCTTGAAGTGGTTTTTGGGTGTGAGGACTTTTGGGTGTAGCGAAGGTCTCTTTGAGAATTTTAGAGGCAACTTTCGCAGGTCGGAGCTTGCGGATCTGAGGGCTGGAAGAAGAGAAATTGCCAAAAAAACGATAATCATATCTCCTCCCGTTGGGGCTCGAGCCACCAACCACTACCAAAAATCTGCAGACGTGTACCCTCATGCTACAACGGGTAACCGTCATGTCAACGCCCTGTCCAACTTCTCCTGCCCGTGACCACCTCGCTTCATCTGCCTCAAGATCAACAGCCGTAGTTGAGTGTCAGTTGTGGAATATAGTCAGAAGGTGTATTGGGCTACAAGGGAGATACTAAATTCGACAATTCGGCTAGAGGAATTGTTAAAAGACTCTGCTTGGCAAAACAGTAGCCATATCACGGCTAAGCTCGACGATTAAGCGCTCCCCGTTATGGTGGTTGAGATAGAAGGTGTCTGGACCTTGCTCTCTGTGGCTCTTTTCTTATTTGTATAGGAAATTGGCTAGCACTCAACTGATCAGTCCCTGCTCAAATTTCATCATGTCGGTTCTTCTCCGAGCACAGTCTCATGAATAGTACTGAGGTAGTTGTAGGTACTGGAAAACCATCCCAGTAGAGGTGGTGTTAGGCATGAGCCAATCACCGATCCGATGCCAAGCCCACGGGCCTCACCCGTGACTGTCCTGTGCAAGCAGCAAAAAGTCGACTTCCCAGTCGTCGGTTCGAACCTCATTCAAACTATCGTCATTCTCACAATCACGAGATTTGCCCTTTTTTGATATGGAGCCTAAACGATGGCGAAGAGCGTGGATGACCTGATCGAGTTTTTACTGGAGGAGATTGCTCTCAGCGGGAGTCGAGGTAAGTCAAGGTGACTGGAATTCAACCCGCTGTGGCCCAGTTGGGAAAACATGGCTTTCGGCAGGTTTCTAACATTCTGCCCCACTCGTCCAACATTCCAACTCGCCTATCCAAGCACCAAGAAAACAAATACTAACCTGATCGATTCTTTCGCAGGTGCTTCTATCAACGAACTCAGCGGCTACGTTAGAAATTTTTACAATGGTGAAGATGCCCTTCGCAACAACAATCAATCACCACCTCCTTTTGTGTCTGTGGATAAAGCCCTGTTATCCAAAATCTGGACATGGTTAGGGCGGCATTCAGACGTTTCCATTGGCAATGGCAAGAAGTACAACAATAAATCGCTCTCGGAAGTCGAGTCCGAGTATCCCGGATACCTTGATGACACGTTTCCTGGCTTGAGTCCTGAAGCTGAAGACAATGATGAACTTGGTGGTGCCAACAAACCGCTCGCACGAGCATCTAAGGAATCTAACCCTGGGAAGCGAGCATTGCGTTCAGTGGAAGGTCCACGCATCGCCGTCAATGAGTACCGAATGTACCACGCTATATGTGGCCATCCGCCCGACGTCAGCAAAGTAACGCCCCTGGAATTTGTGCTCCTCTCACATATCGCTGCGGCCCGTTCGGCGGGCATTCTGCAAGGTGCTCTTGGACGAGCTTCAGGTCAAGACAAGCGATCTGTGCCCAAGAGGACAAACGACTTGCAGGAAAGGGGCTATATAACCAAAGAAGCGGTCTACGCCCACGGCACCAAAACAAGTCGCCTCATCCTTCGCAAGCTTGCCGCCCAAAGTCCAAATCAGGAACCGCTCCCTTTCGATACAACGGGTGCCAAGTCAAAGCAACAGTCCATAGTTCGGGATGTCGTTCGGAGAATCTTTGATGAACTTTCCAATCAAAATATCATTCCGCTGATTGACCTCGCCCAACGGCTCGACATGTCATCTCCTGCAAAGTCCGCAGTTCTCACGAAGGTTATCCGCCGTCTCGACCGCGTCAGACTCGTGAAACGAGTCAAGACAGCTTTCGGTCCTTCCGCGAGTGCAGGAGATCTAGAGCAATGCCTTCAATTGGTGCAATTGCCCGTTGCAGGTGGTCTGGATGGCTTTGATACCGATGAGCTTACCCTGGGCAGCTCAATAGCAGAATTAGCATCAACGATGGGGAATGATGAGCGTCTCGAAACAGCTCTACAGGCCACAGACAACGCGGATCGAGGACCCATCGCATCACAGCCCTTGGCTTCTGCACAATGGAATCCAGGCCGTCTCATGACCAACATGTTGCGAGATGCGGTTCAACTTACTGGTACCGAAGGTTTGACCAATGCAGTAAGCAGTTCTTCCTCATGCTTTATGTCCAAGCCACTGATTCATTCCTTTAGGATGCAAGAAAAGTGACGACTGGCGTATTTATACGTCGTACCGTCGAAGCATTGCTTCATCGAATTTCTTGTCGCTCGTTACTGGTCCAACCCTCACATCTCAAGCATTTGGCCGTCGTGCGTATCTATGTGACTATTGATGGGATTGCACAGTTTTATTACTATTCTTGGGAGGCCTTCTGTGAACTTGCTCATGATAAAGTCTTCGACATTTCCAACGTCCCTGGAGCGAAACAAGTACTGAAAGGCCTCCCTAATACAGATGATGGACCCATCGATCCCTCCACATCTACGACAACCGACTGGACTGGGTTTCCAGTCCGGAAACCTCCATTTCTTCAGATGGAGCGTGGCGAGATTGATTTGACCAGCATCATCAGAAGTGCTCGTGTTGTAGACGTCCTTCCCAGAAACGGAGAGCCGGTTATTGTAGAAACAGAACCGGGCAAGTTTGGCCTCGCCCGTCGCGGCCATAATGATCGAGTGATAGGAAGAGCAAGCAAATTCCAACACGCCTTAATGCGATCGCGTCAATCAGGTTCTATGGAGCCATCAAGCAGATCTCAGGCAGCTCCAAAGCCATCGGATCAATCAATTTCCAGCGAGCCACCAAGCAATATTTCGGAACCTCCAAAGCCACTGAATCAATCAAAAGAGCCACGAAAAGAACTCACGCTTGGACGTCCTCGCAAATTTATGCGAGGGACAGAAAAATTTTGGCAACGACTTTTCAAACAAGCAAGCCTCGAGGCCCGCGGAACCGGTAATGCTCGTGCGTCTCGAACAGGTACGATGAATCATCCAGCGGGCCTAGCATTGTTTGCAAGTCGTCCCCCGGACTTCGATGAGACTTTGATAGAAGCCATTGATGCTCATTTGCCAGTCCCAGCAGAAGCCCAGGACATCGACGAGGATTGGGTTCACGCGATCAAAGATATTCTCGGTCGTTCCTCCGATGGTGTCTTCGTGTCACCAAAGGGATTGCTTTCCACGAGTGCACGGCAGCAATCCCAAGTCTTGATATTTAGATCAAGCAGATTAAAGGATGTGGATTTTGTTGACAGGACCATAGTACACCCTTTCCGATTCATTTCTACCAGCGTATCACATAGCTCCCCTTATCAAAGATTTTATCCCTCGGTGAGCGGAAGCTGCGGGCAAGGGGACCTCAACGCAGGAAAGGTACGCAACGCGTTTCGCATTGGCCGCCAGAAGACCGCGAAACACAGATCTGGCCCTCAAAAGGGAGTGTTCTATGAGGAACGACATGAAGCAGAGCTACGAAATCAGCTTCCTTCGCTGCCTAGTGATCTCCGCGAGGACCTTCCTGCTCCCAACTATGACGAAACCACCGATGATGAAGTACAGATTGGGCACTCTCGACGGGAAATAAAAGGAACCCCGCCCCCTCAACCTTCAATGAATGGTGCACATAAAGATAAAGAAAATGATCGAGCCAGCACAACTATCCAGCAAGTCTTCCCAACAACCACACCTGCTCGAGCGAGACCTTCCAGAAATCGCAAGAGAACAGAAAAGGCCGTGGAAAATTCTATCAATCCGTGGATTAGTGTCAATGCATCGCTGTCTGCGGAAATTTCTCACGTGGAACGGACTCTACCACTCACGGGATCCAAGCAGGTACAACCAGCCCGTGAAGAATCAGCACCACTAGTGGATACTAGCACAGAAGAAGTGGTATACGTACCAACAAGGTTGACCGCTTCGCCTTCGAATCATGACATTGGTCGGGTGACGGTCAACACCACCACAGTCCCCCGCAAAGTAGCTGACACCCGATCAATTTTCCCCCCCTCGATGTTTCCAGATGTACCCGGGTCAGAAGTCCCTGGAAAGTCCAGTGCGCCGACGCGAGAAAGCTCTATCGCTGAGTTTAAACCAACAAACAGATCTGAACCCAACGAAACTGTAACACTGGAAACCTTGGGGCTAGAAACAGACCTTCCTGCCACAAGGCGATCCGCCCAGCATAAGAGACGGCGCAGGCGATCCTCTGCAGGAGAAGGCACCAATTCCGAAGAAGAGTACCGTAGGCCAAGAAAAGGACAAAAGGAAGCAACGCAAAAGTACACTGCTGGGTCGATCAACCTGTGCCAGAAGATTGTGCTTCATTTGTTGTCTGAGACAGAAGGAGCTGCTCCTAACGACGCTTTCACCTTGAGACGTATTGCTTCGCCAATATGGAAGGAGGCAGGGTTTGGAGAAGCCCCTCTACGGAACACTGTAAAGCAAGCCGTCAAGTATCTGTGTCAGCGAGGGAAGTTGAGACAAACAATGTTTTCGTTTCGTGGAAAGTCCGGTCTTATGGTCCAGCGAGCTATTATTTATTTACCAACGATACGCTCTACTTCAGATCTTGTTGAAAAAGTCAAGCGGAAAGTTATCGAATGTGAGCCAGCAGATTATATACCGCCTGAGTGGGCAAATGAAGGTGCCCAACTGTCTTTGTTTGAAGACAGGATCCAACTTTCAGATATCGTTGGCAAGGTCTCTCGCAGACGGCAAACGTCCATGACCCGCTCCGATGGGTCTGCTGGGTCGATGTCCGAGAGAGACTCTCGCAGTCCCACAAGGCCGCCATCGCCCCTGCCACCAGCTCCTCCTGCAGGTCCATCAACAGGCTTTGTCACCTTGAAAGCCCCTAAGCTGGGGACCCTTTTTTCAGTCCAGGTCGAAAATTGGCGATCCGAGCTCGGCAGAGCCCTCGAGCTTGCCTCAGCTGCAGCCTTTACCGAAAGGCGTGAACGAAGTACTCGGAGTCGCGGGCTTCTTGGTAGAGATCGTCCTATCAAATGGGCAAATAAGGACGTCCAAGACTTTCCATCATCATTACTGGATGTCCTAATGATCACTCCTGCCAAACAACTACACCTAAGTGTCGACGTCGAAGATCGAAACTGGCATCGCTTCGCAGCGGAGATTGAAGCCGTTGAAGCTTGGGAACAGAAGCGCAGTAGTGCCGCGCAGAACTCCCGCACGAGTTATGGCTTTATCAGCCATTCTATTCCGGCGGTACTGTTGCCCAACGCAATGGGGCCACGCAATGTTGAATTCTCGAAGCTGATCCATTTCGACGAAAGCGGCATAGAGGTAGAGGTTCCATTCCCAGACTCTGAGCCATGGCCACCTTTCGTGTCAGCACTCGCTGAGAAGGATGTCAATAAGACGGCCATAATTGCTGAATGGTCGCGGGGAAATCTCTCGCTGGTACCTTCGGAAGACGAGGACGCCCGACAGCTGAGGCCTGGGTCGAAACGGAAAACCGCAGACGATGACGTTGACTTCAGACATCCGACCAAGCGACGGCGCAAAGGTTGGAAACAGGCCAGTGCCGCACGACGAGCCAAGGCTGTCGCCACTCGGAATCCACACACTGGGCTCTCATACTTTGCGAGAGGTGTGCAATACCTCCGGGATCTTTCGCTCCAGCAGGTTCAGCGCCTGGCATTGTCTGTTATTGTGGTGCGAACACTCGCGGGTGGACTAGAGGGTTTCATCGACTGGCCCATTGTAATGGCACTATTTCCGAGCGAGTCAGAAGACGTCATTCGAGGCCGTTGGAAGACGATATCAACGAAGTACCGTGGCGACGTCAATGGGCTCACGTCAAGTTTACAAGTGAAGTATTTGGATGCTCTGGAGGCCGACCAAGTACCATGCGTCAATTTTGCAGACCTGAAAGCTACCAACTGGCACGGGATCGTAGAATGGGCATCGGATAATCTTAACAGGTTCGACTCGGAGCGAATCGACGAGCTGCCAGCAGACAAAGCCTCTTTCATGGAAGCAAACGACTTCAGTTTTGCTGAACCGCGGTGCATGCACAATCTACTCACTTATGGCAATAATATCACTTCAAATGCAAGGGAAGAGACCGTGAGTGCCATTGTCTTTGGATCGAACCATTCAAGCTCAGAAGCTGCCATCAAGTCGGGTTTGAATTTAGAGCACAAGCCACTTTTCGAAGTCGAGATCTCCGATGCTGCATTACGGCTTGCCAAATCCTGGGTTTTGGCGTCCATCTTGACAACAGACGCAGGCTTTGATCCGGAAGTAATACGGTGGAAATTGGCAGGATTAGCGCCGACACCCGATGCCACCGACGATCTTCTCTATCGGGCACTGGGAGTCCTACAAGATGAGAAGCTCGTACAGAAGACCAATAACAACCAGAAATTGGTGCAGGGCGCTAGCCGAGGGATTTGGGAACCAGCGAAGAAGTTATACGAGCGGTTTGAAGAACGTCGCATGATCACAGCAGGCATGCTTCGCCGTGCTTTCATGTACAAGCTTGAGGTCCTTGACGCTGCATTTGCGAGGGGGGAAGTGGTGACAATTCAGAAGACTGGGATCATCGACGACGGAGCCATGGTCGCTGTCCTCAATCTCATAGCCAACGGGATGGTCAAGGCAAGTCCTGGGGCTGATGTACCTCGTACGCGCTACGGCCTCGATTGGGAAAACGTCGGCTACAAGACGCGGGAAATGGACAAGAAACTTCTAGAGTTCAATGTCAATCTCGTGCAGACGGAAGACTACACTTTCGGCGACATGAAGCAAGCGGGACGAAGCATTCCTATTCCTCGGGGCGACGCAGACAAGCCAATGGGCCATATCCCTCCCTGGCTGGATATCCACGGCCGCTTCCAATCCAACTGGTGGGAGACGTTCGTCGCCGGTGTTCTCGGCTTGGTTGTGCAACTACCCGGCATCGGCGCGAGAGACATCAGTCGAACACTGGGGTTTGCCTTGGACGAAGGCGAGGTTGGCTTGTTGATGGGTTGGTGTGTCGATGCCGGGTTCGCGACCATAGAGTCTCGCTCCGGAGGCTACGAGACGACCTGCGACTGGTGGCTATGTATTTCTAATGGGAATTGGCCTTGGGGCGACTGCTGGGAATGAGATTAAGTATGCATAGCATCATTTGCGTTTGGTTTGATTCCTCGGGTTCGCCGGGTCCGGGGAAATGGCATGACTGGCGAAGGAATGCTTCGACGCACCAAGGCGCAATGGCAGGACCCCGGGGGCTGCTTTCATGGCTGGGAATTGTTGTGCGTGTATGTAGATTATGAGGAAGGGTTGTTGGTCGATTGTCCACGCTCCGGTTCAGCAGATAGATAGATACCGTGCCAGACTCGAATACTTTACTTGGAACGCTGGTCATGCTGATGGCGCAGGGTCCCCTTGGGCGGCAATCTCGATCAAGGAACCTCACGCTGGTGCCTCAGGCCTTGGAATGGTGGGAAGTACTCGTCCTCCCTCGTCCGTGCAGCCTCCGCTCGGGCTCGGTCGGGGAGGATTTCTGTAGGCTTCTGCTTGTAAGGACGAAGCACAGAGGAAGAGAGGCGTGAAATTTAACTGGGCGAGCGCTCGCGGCAGAGAGGTTGAGCACTCTTCCAGCCTGGCGCCGACTGGTCAGGCGACTGTTGATGCGAACTCCATGGATTATATATTCTACCCACCTCTCAAAGGGAAGAAGAGAACAAGAATTCAAGGGCTATTCCTAATCGATCATCCAGGGGTTTTACAATAGATCAAGACAGTATCATTTCCTCGAGCGTAAACTGCTATGGATGTTAGGTCCGTCTTTCCCGACACACAAATGCACAAAACTTTCTTGTTAGCTCGTGTATGAATACATGCTCCTATGAGTTAAGGCGAGAAATACCAGATGTGGGTTTCTGTTCCCAGGTCCTATTTATTTCAAAGACTCCCGGGTTATGCTGCGTGCTATGAGCAGGGCAAATGTGGTTTAAAATACTCAATATGCGCCTGTAAATTCTCGCCAGCGTCTTGTACCAGATAGTAGGTGTCCAATTCGCAGTCGCTGTTCAAAGCCCATCTCTCACGTCGTTAATCATATCAACTCGTTGAGTAGCTCTGTTTGCTACGTTCAGATTTCGTCAAATATCGTCCATGTTGGTATATACAAATGTTTTCTGCTCTTTCAATTTACCATGTCGGGTGTTGTGTCAGAAAAGGCGAGAGCAAGGTGTTTGGGATGACTGATCAGAGTGAAGTTTCCTGTTTCTTCTGAGCTCTCGGTTCGAAAACATCGTACCAATATTTTGTCACCCTTTTGCAGATCCCTTGTTTGCCTCTCCAACACCCAAATTGCTGTTCGTGTTCACAGGCGGTGCTCTTGATCTCCTCCCAAAATCGGTACTCGACATCAAAGCCAAATACTTCAATCGCTCGGTCTTGGTCCATCCAACAGCGCACGGAGGTCCCGTTACTGTCCCTTGTTGGGCCCCCATGGCCCGCAATGTCGTCGCTCTGGGTAAAGATGGAAGATGGATCGAACTTCGGGAAATTGGCGTGGATGAAAAAAGGCTTCACACTGGCGGCGATATTTCCTGAGGAAGGATCGGCGGGTCCCAAAACCACCTCGTGTCCGCTGTCGGTGAGGCCGGGCTTGCACACCTCCGCGTCGGTTGTAGGGTCATGCTGTATCATGGCGCTTCCCAGCCACTTCCCATTGGAATCAAGTCGGCCAGCAGCCATGACGGGTTTGTTGACAGCATAGAATGGTTCATTGAGAGCAGTTGCGGCCCAAGCGAAGGTCTCCTTGTCGCCTTGCCCAGGAGCGCCTTGGGAAAGCAAAGGGTAATAATAGACAGGGCCCCAAAAGTTGTAGTATGTGGCAAGCATGATTGACAGAGAATGCTTGGATTTGGAGTATAGGATCTCGCCAGACTCCATGGAAGCTCGCGTTTGTAGAGAGGGAATGGCATCGATTTTGGCGATCTCGAAGTAGTAAGGTGACTCGGAAGCGTACCAGAAATCCGGCCACATAACCATACCGGTAGAATTGAAGGGGTCCTGATCGAAGAGTGGGGAAGGATCATGGAGAGGAAATGCATCTGAATCGAGGAGAAGGACTTCTTCAAAGGAGGAGAAGAGTACGGCCATGATTTTGTACTGAAAATGGTTAATTGACACACCGGATCGAGCCGTGTGGAAAACATCAGACAAGAGGAGACACTTTGCATTCAAGGGTGGTAAGACGCTGTCACAGATCTCATCGTCATAGTCTGAGACATCAGCAAGAAACACCTCAACTGGCAGATGAGAAGATGTTCTGCGTAGCATTCGAATCGAGGTGACCAGCACGGGAAGTTGATCATATCCGGCGGTCATGACGATTCCCCTGGAGCCAGGGCCGTAGACGATTTGAGGTGGAGATCTCCTCAAGTCATTGACAAAGTTGGAGTGAGCCTCTCGCATCCGTTTGATATCGGCGGCTTCTACCCACAGGACATCTGGGCGTGGGTGATTGTGGGAAGGATCAAAACCAATATCCATCTTGTGAGGTACCACGGCCTCTGGAGGATGTTCACATTGGGGGTCATTGTTCTGGATGATCAAATATAGGTCTCTCCAAAAGGCGGCCTGTTCGTTCAGTAGAGGAGTCTTCACTCGAGCCGCGCCAGGAACAGGTTCAGGTTCGGGTTCGGGTTCATCCTCGAGCGGAGAATGGGCGACCCGAGTCTGGAGAAAGAGGAGACATAGGAATAGAGCCAGCAATCGTAAGACAGCACTGGGCTGTCGTCGGTGCCATGATCGAGCAGAACGGGGGAGGAGCATGTCGTTATCGAAATTCCATCATTAGTGCCTGGGGAGTGTAGAAGGAGGGAGTTCCCACAGGAGGGAAAAAAGGCATGAATGTATCTGAATAAATGAAAGACGCCGGTTACAGCATGCAACAACAGACGAGTAGCAGGGACGGTAGACAGGACCAAAGAAACGGAATGTTGAGGGCTAAAGTACTTGGTACAATATGAAATGGGAAAATGCCAGCCACTGGCACGGGCGGAGGCCTCTGCAGAGGCACAGGCAGCAAGAACGACCTGGGAGGTTGGTATGTGGGAAGGCACGAGGCACATAGTACCAGTATCGGTACTCCAAAGCAGTAACCAGTAGCACCACCACCTCGAATCAGGTGGGTTAAGAGTGGAAATGACCTGGTGGTCCCTGGTTCTGTTCCCTTGGGATGATGGGAATTCGTGGATCTGCACTGGATCGACATGCGACATGTGCAAACATAGGAGGCTGAGAAACGTGGGGACCAAGTGGAATAGACAGTGGCACCCGGTGGAGTTTGGCGGTGATCGGTGATCAGTGGTCGTGCTTGTGGTCTCCCAGACCAAGCCAGACCAGACCGCCTTTGACATGTTTCATGTTTTGTGTCTGAATCAGTGGCAACGGAATCCGATGATCGAATAGAGAAGAAGGATCGGAGAGGCTCATGTGTCGGACATGCGCTTCCCGCCTTCTGAAGTCCTTCTAGCCTCGAAAGAATCCAATCGTGTCCTCAGCGTCGAACCCGAGGGTAAATATAGCAATTGTTAGACCGGGGGGGTGGGAGACAGCAGATCCTAAGCGCCACCGACTCCTCGGCCATGGGCATCTGGCCGCCCCTCGGCTCCCTCGGCCCTTTGACGCGCCCGGAGTTGGCATCCGCACAGGGAATCCCAGTTAAGAACCTAAAGACTCAAGCGGTGCTACGGATACCACCTATACAGGTAACAGGCACCTGGGCAGGTAAGTGCTCCGAATCTAACAGTCACGTGGTCTTGGCTCAACCCCACACCTGTGATCTGGTACACATAGCTGAAGGGCATCTAATCCCGAGTCTAGGACACCATCGGGATGCCTGATCTCGTTAGTCGCAAGCCTTCGGCTAAAGCCTAGGCGCCCCCTAGGAAGCACGTTTCTTTGGGTTTAGGGCAGGCTGATTGGGGTCATGGGGTTCTACCCTTGGTCAAGCGACGGCCTCCCACAGGCTGCTCTAGGCTCTAACTACCAAACTTAGGTGCCCTCCTAACCAGCTTGGGCGCGCCTGGGCTTGGCCGCAAGAACGTGTGCCAGACTGCCAGTGCCCCAAACAGATCCGTCCCATAATTATCTTTTTTCTGGCCCCATCCTCAAACTCGAGCGTTGTTGTACATGATCGCTCCCTCACCAGAACACTGCCATAGTACCAATTACAAGCCCCCGAGAATCTTCTTGGCCACATATTCTACCCTATGAAGCGACTCCTGCGGCGCGTGTCATCGAACCGCCGTCGGCCATGGAAGAGCCAGGCAATCAGCTGACGGTGGATGTGATCACTCCTCAAACATGGACCCAGCAATATCATCCAAAGTCACGCCGTGTAGCCCTGTCGCATCAGCGCCGGGCAGTCTTCAAATCCAAGCAGCATAAATCGACAAAATCAAAGGAACTCTTGTTCCAGAAACTCCTTGAATCGCAATCGCAATCCCTCACCCGCAGATCATCCACCAATGGCTCTCAGTTTGACCCGTTTCAATCCTTTCCCGTCTCCTCCGCTCCATCCGTCTCACACATGGCCCAATACTGTACGTTTTGATACCACTAACTCAAATAGCTAGATACTTAGCCTCTTCTTTATCCTTTGCTCTCTCTGTCCCGCAGAAGCTAACCACCCGATCCCTCAGTTCTTCAAGTCTGGGGTCCCCAACATGGCCGGGCCTTCGCTTTCGAAGGCCATAAGAATCCCTACCTGAGCCTCCTATGGCCTTTCGCGCTTCAGACCGACATCTATTTTGAGGCTCTGGTAGCCCTTTGTCGTGGCACCCTTCTTGTCGTTCAGAGCAAATCAGCTCACCAAGACAAAGCATTTGCTTTACACCGATCAAATGTTATGACCAAATTGCGGCGGAGACTCCAGGACCCCGAACAGTGTGCTGATGATGCCACAATCCTCGTCGTTGCCACCCTTGGAACCATTGATTATATTCTTGGTGATCACAATGCTGCCACCGCTCATGTTACTGGAATGCGCCAAATGATCAAGATCAGAGGTGGTTTCAAAGCCAACACCCCTTGGGACCGACTTCTACAGGCAAACGTCACAGCTTATGAATCGCTTTGGTCCTTCTTGTTTGCTGCCGACACTACATCCAACGACATCATTCAAAACGCCAGCCAAATTCTGGGAAAATCCGAGTTGACTACCTACCTCAGCCACCCATTCCCCCCCGACGTCTGCGAAATGCTGGCCAAGGTTCCCAGGGGTTTCTCCGATCTGGGTTTGACTGGTGTCCTTTCCCTCCAGATCATTCGTCTTTTGGCAGATTTCAATCAGCTGAGCGTGCAACTGTCCTCATCACCTGTGGAAGGCAAGTTCGAAATGGCATTGCGACCCAAGATCCAAGGTGTGCTGGAAGACCTTCATCGGCTGGCAACATTGCAGACGACACCTACAGAACGTTTTCTAACCAATGGCCTGGTGGCATATTGCTACCTGATACGAAGCATATATTTCGACGAAGTCCTGACCGGCTTTTATGAGAACGCATTGAAAATCCTTGCAGAGTCCGCACTGAAGCAACCACCATGTACCAGACTTCCAGATCGCAAGTGCTACCTCTGGTCATACACGATGATCTGTACTGCACTCGAAACCAGTGTGCACCCTCCGTTGGAGTGGAAGTCTTTGATGCCCATGTTCCTGCGGACATACTCCGAAACCAACTCATGGAAGATGCTCAAAAGGGATCTGGAGACCTTCTTCTGGGAGGACAACCTGGCTCAGCTTTGTAGAACGGCTTATGACGAGGGCGTCCGGAGGAAGAAAGAAGGCCAAGGTCTGTCGCCCCCTGCGGAAACGCGTCACTCGACAATGACCATTCGAAATGTTGTTCTATGACAACTCTTGCAAGTACACTGATGCTGTCAGTCAACACCACACAATATTTTCTCCGCTCCTGTTGACATTCGAGGCCAAACAAGAAGGAAGAAGCATTGAGAATGCTTGCAGCAAAATATCGACGAAAATGTCGACTTCCGTCCCCTGGTCCTGTCCACCGTCACGTGACGTTGCCTCCAGAGATGACGTCCCAAACCCACCACACCCATTGGTGGCATATGCTGGAGAGGACAAGCGCTTCAATAGGGAAATAAGGCGCGTACATTGCCGGTGCAATTCGGACGCACATCCGCCTTCGGCCAGTGAATCACATTTTGGGGGGAGGGAGGGGGGGAAGGGGGTCAGCTGTCCAAGACTGGCCTTCGGTTCGCATGCGAGGCGACTCATAACTAGCATTGTTCTGCCAGACCCTACCTTGCAATTTCAAATTTTACAGCGGCCTAAACTCAAGCAATTGGCCACCTAGAGATACACTGTTTGGCCACGAAACGAAGAGGATCCAGCTCGTCGTCCCATCTCCTTCACAAACCGCCGGCCGCTCCCTTCCTGCAGGCCTCAATCGGTCCTAGGTGGTCTCAACGCGCCAAAGCAATGGAATAGTTATGCACATCAGTTCGAATTTCGACTTGGTACAAGGGAACGAGAAGATAGATGTATCGAACGGATACACAAGCGATGGGCATGCCCCTCTGAGCCGTTCGTGTTCATGTTGATGTTGATGTTGATGTCCATGGACGTGCAACGTACATCCACATCCATATATATTATAGTATATTCGAAACAAGAAATCCAATCTACACATCTATCCATGTCTCTATACATTCACTGGACGGGCAGAAGAGTGCACTCTGTCAAGTGAGAAACGGTAAACTGTCAAAAGGAGGATGAAGGTGAGGGAGAAAGACAAGCAAGAAGAAGAGCATCACCATGGATTTCTCTAGTTACAGTTGTCGTCAGTGACGACCACGAGCACGAGCACACGCAAATGCAAAATTCTTCGCTTGCGCGTATGGTTATTGCCCCAAATTCCGCTGGTAAACACCTGTCAGTATGATGGTAGTGATGAAGAAAATGATAATGACGAAAAACACCCCTCCCAACCAGTTCTGCTGATATTACACCTTTGCACACCCAGCCCACCTTGGGCTTCCTGAGTCTTAGCCATCCAAGTCGTTAAGTATTGCCCCGAGAAGAGAGAGAAACAAGAGCAAGATAACTCCACCATAAGCGCAGGCCGCCAACGAAAACCAGCCGTCATGATCAAGATCTATATCGTGAGACCTTGGAATACTTTTGCAAACATAGAAAGATGAACATCCGCTTCTCCTCTAGAGCACCGTGCCCTTTGATAGACCTCAATAGGTCTCTTCAACTTCCGTGTTCCAAGTTGCGTCGCTGTCATCCACTCGTCGAATATTCTCGTCCGACATTTCTCGGAACTGCTGTTGCTGGTAGTGAGGATTGTTGGCATGCATACGGATTTTTGCTGGTGGAGGAGCCATCTGGCCTAGATGACTTCTCTCACCGCCATGCGCCGTCAGCGGCCGCTTGCCATTGAGGTTTGGGTTCATGCCTAGGGCGTTGGTTGTGCTGACCACTTGATGTTGCTGGGTTTTGGCGTAGTAATTATCTCGCACATCACGCTCAGGTTCCATTTCTGATGCATCCGAGAACGTCTCCCAATTCTCCGAACCGGAGGCAGTCGTACCCGTTGTCATGTTCGAAGACGTGTTGGAAGGCTGACGCGAGGACATCGTGGACTGAGGTCCTGATGGAATAGGGTGATGTGATGTATTGTGGCTGTGCATTGAGGTTGATGAAGAGAAGGATGTTTGGTGGGGATGCATGGGTGGAGCTTGATAATGGGATTTAGCATGATTCTGTGGCTGATAGTGCGCGTCATGATATTGACTTTGGGATTGATGAAACTGCTGCTGTGGATATTGCGCTTGTCGGTCGCGGTTTACCAGAGACGCGGACATGTAAGACATTCTTTCACTATCATGATAGACATCTTCGGGGCTCACCGGGCGGACATAACGGCTGCTTTCGTTCGAGCTAGACGAAACTGTACTTAGTGGACGATTTGTTGAGGGAGCAGGATATGAATCAGCGACATTCGTAGGTGTCTGGTCAGGTGGTATAAAGAGATCTCGCATCTTTGGTGGCGGGGCTCGTGGTGGACCCATTGTTCTCGTAGTTTGGGAGTAAGACTGTTGTGGAGGTTGCTGCAGCTGTTGATGATGATGGCTGGTTCCACTTGGCTGGGGAATGGTCCGACGTTCAGGTGAGTGGTTTCCATTCTTGACGGGGCTTGCAGGTGCTCGAGCCGGAATCTTAGATGGAGACTTGGTTGGAGGAGCAGAGGCTCCGGGCCCTGGCTGTCTGATTGTTCCTGGTCGACTACCTGTTGGAGTTTTGGCCGTTGATCGAGTAGGAGGAGGTGCTCTCATGACACTTGCTGGTCGTCCTGGCTGAGAAGCTTTGCTGTTACTGACAACTGGCTTGCTAGCGGTTACTGCTGGAGCTGGAGTTTTTGCTCTCGGCGGGAGCCCATTTGGTGTCTTGGATCGAGGTGGTGGTGCTTTGACTTCTGTCTCCTCCAGTTCGTCGAGAAATTTCTCTCCATGAATCAGAAAAGGTCGTCCATATTCGTCTTCATATTTCTCCAAGATCTTTGCTAACTCAGCGATGAGTTTTGGCAACTCCTTCGCGATTCGCTTCCTCATCTTTTCTTCTCTGAGAAGCTTGCCAGGATCTCGCTTCTCTCCCTTTTGGGGCTTGAGTAGGAGTCTTGATGCATCATTGGCGGAAGCGGCAAGAGCATCGCGATCGGTAATCAAGGATTTGTATCTCTCGACCTTTTCCAGAATTGGAGCTCGTTGTTCTTTGAGAGTTTCCAGCCGTTCAATCTCTGCTTCATGAGCCGATAGCAAGGCATCGCTATAAACATCAGAGAAGGCCGGTGTAAAATCAAGCATTTCCTCTTCGGAAAAGAATAAGGAATCCCATAGCTCTTGGAGTCTGACTCTGGCATCCTCGACAAAGAGATGCAGATTCTGTCTCTTGAGTTCATTCAGACGCGCTAACTCGTCCTCAAACTCATTTATGGCTCTTAAACCACAGCCACGGTTAGAGGCGAGAAAGACCTTTCGGTCGGGCTCTTCAACTCCCAAGCGATCCCAAAGCGTTTCGATATTTTTCTTGATCTCGGTTAAGCGTTTTTCACGGCCCTTTTTCTCATCAAGCAGCTTCTCTCGGCGACTACGTAGGCGGTCGAGATCTGCTTGGTGGAGGCCCAACTGCTCGGGTGAATCGCGGTAATGCTGTACTATTAACGAATCGGTTTGGGCCTGAGGAATTCCCAGCTCAGACCACAGTCGTACTATCTCTTCTGAAGTCTGCTGGACTATGATGACTCTCTTGTTATATTCATCGTAAATTCGAGTGAATTCGTCGTCGAGTGAGGCAACAAAGGAGGGGGAAAGGTCGAATGTAGGGGGACATGAATTCGAGGAAGTGGGTGGCAGCCGGATCTTGACAAAGGATGACTCGAGGTGAGAGGAATAAGACTCGAGAGCTTGTACAAGTTTCTTGACTTGATCAAAGCGCTCTCGGTGTAGACGACTGACGATGTTGTACTTCTCTTTCAGGTCGCGTAAACAATCGACCAACGGGAATGTTACACGGAGGCCATCGGTGTCAACATCGTAGCCCCGGTCCTTTTCGTCGTCCAGCGACGCTTCCATCTGCTTGATTGTGTTTATGATATTTTGCGCTTCTTCGGTGAGCTTGTTCTTTTCACTACAACCACGGGTCAGTCTTCAATTCGGTCAGTGGAAAGTGAGAGCTCGTCACGTACGAATTGACCAGGCGCAACTGATTGTGCAACGCTTCGGATAGAGCAGCGAAGAGCTCGGTTTCGCGAGAGTCGCGTTCATTTCGAGGCACACCAATCTCATCAAATATGGAGTGCAGCTGGCCGATGATTGTGGTGACCTGTGTGGTGAGATAACTTGTGTCCATTGGAGCTGGCATCTTGTGGGCGGGCCGTCGAACTCGGGCTCGTGGCCGAGCAGCTGATTGATGAGGAAGGCAGTATTCGATCGGCGTCGAGATGATTATGATGGGAAGGAAAGATGGCAGCAGACACGAGGAGTTCTGGTCAACTTGTGGTCATGGCGTACAACGAATCATAGGAAGCTTGCACGTTGCGATTCGGGCAAGAGCCGAGTGATGGTGGAGAAAGATGTTGTCGGTGGCGGTTGCCCAGCAACAGGGGGGTTTCACGTGATGATAGGTCGGCAGCCACTCGATAATCGATAGCAACGATGACTACTCTGGACACTAGTAGCCCACTTTGTTCACCGCCTTCTGACCCTCGGCAGAATCAACTGCGTTTCTACTCCGCATCTCTCTCCATTGCTAAAGGTGGAAGGCAAGGCTCCTGGATGACTACTTGCAATTTGTACCATCCTCAGAGACTTTGGATGATCGTGACTTCACTGCTTTCGCTGGTTTTTCCCCTTCCTTGCCATCCAGATCTCCCATTATGTCAACTCTTTCCTCCTTCCGAGAGTGGGAGGCTCAGAACAACATCATCACCGTCGACCCATCTCAGAATGCATTGTACAGCTTGCCTGACCCAGACAGCTACAAGGTCCTTCAGGATTCTGCGCCCTGGAAGAAAGATCCAAACTACTTTACACACGTTCGAATATCAGCTCTAGCTCTCCTGAAGATGACTACCCATGCCCGATCTGGCGGCAACATTGAGATCATGGGTTTGATGATTGGCTATATTTCGGGCAAGTCCCTTATCATCACAGACGCTTTTCGATTACCTGTCGAGGGAACAGAAACAAGAGTCAACGCACACGCTGATGCCGATGAGTACATGGTCAATTTCGGAATTGCCTCTCGTGAAGGAGGCGGGCAGTTGGAAAACGCAGTTGGTTGGTACCATTCACATCCAGGCTACGGATGCTGGCTCTCTGGAATTGATGTCAACACCCAGATGACCCATCAAATGGTCAACGATCCCTTTGTCGCTGTAGTCATTGATCCTGACCGCACTGTGAGTGCTGGTAAAGTAGAGATCGGCGCCTTCAGAACCTACCCCGAAAATCAGCGCCCAATGACAAAGCAGTTTACTGACGATAGTGATGAGTTTCAAGCCATCCCGGCTGCCAAGATCGAAGACTTTGGAACACACGCAAATTCATATTATTCCCTCGAAGTTCAGCACTACAAGTCAACTCTGGATTCTCATCTGCTGGGTCTACTATGGAACAAATACTGGACTTCCACACTGTCTCAATCCCCTCTATTTACCAACCGCGACTACGCTCAAAAGCAAATCGCCGATCACGCAATCAAGATTCGTGAGGCTGGAAAAAAGCAGAGGAACAGTACTGCTTTAGGTCGTCGTGGCCAAGAACTTGCCGGGCCTGGGGACAAAAACTTTAAAGTGATACGTGACGGATCCTTGGAACAGGTAGTGAGAGGCGGCAGTAAAATCGCGACCGAAGAGGTTGCAGGATTACTGGCTAGTGAGGTGAAGAAACAACTGTTCTGGGGTGTTGTTCAAGAGGCTCGACTCAAAGCTGCAGAGGCTCAGGCAGCTCAGGCAACTGCAGGCATCACAAGAAATGGTGGTTGAGATCAATCGACTTCCGGATATGTTCATTCGTCACTCCATGATACCACCAACATCCATTCCCAGGGCAACTGAATGCCACAGCGGATAGCTATGATCCCCCTTCAGGTTCTACAATCGAGAATCTGATGGCCTGAAAAAATGAGCAAACTGGCAGACCAAAGTTGATCACCTATGAGCGGTATTGTCCAGTTGGGGAGCACCATAGTGACCACGTCTTTTCCTCACTGGCTTTGCAAACTGCGGACACCCGGGTATCAAAATATGACGAGAGAAGTGACCAACCCGATCCATAAGGAATCGCAGGCTAGGGGACGGAACTGGGCACGTTGACCTTCCTTTTGATCCAGTCTCAAACCAGCCAATAACAACAGGTGTAGGTCCCCTAATTAGGGCAACTGTCACCTACGCCCCTCTCCTCTCTACCGCAAACTTTGTGACGTTCTCTGGGGGGACACATTCTCCCTAGTTTGTGCTAGTCTGGGAATAACAACGAATTAGCAAGCTGGTAGACAAGATCCTGTTGTGTGATCTTCTATGCCGTAGACCTCACATAAGAATCTTCGGTGATGATACAATAGATGATATTTGCTCAACGCTGAAACCATTCCTCATAGATTGTTTTCACACGTATCGGCAGCTGTGCCTCTAGTGTTCTGTGATCTTTCGAGATGTCCCGGGACTTGGGTGTGTAGTCGTCGCAGGCTTTCTCCACCAGCATCCTTGTAAGTAAATTCAGGCGTATCACTCAACCAGCAGGCTGTATACTAACATATCGATCAACCGTTGAAAAGGCCCATGTTGACGCCACTTCGACAGATTTAAGTCATGGGTTTTGATCTACTGTAAGTGTGGTAGAGTGGAAGAAGGAAGAATACTCAACAAATCAGATCTTTCTAAACCGTACGTACATGTTAGGAGACAAACCAAGTCGCTGTTGATCTGGCATTCCTCAATTGATGAACACCCGGGGGAGTGAGTGGCTGGATCTGCAATTTTTGCGGGTGAACAATACGGAGTACTATACGTGATTTAAACTTTTTTCAAAGGCATTTTCGTCTCTATGGCTTGCTCTAAAAACTGGGTCGAGACCTTGGTAATAAGGCCAGTCACATATGAGTGTTCGAGGGTGAAAGGGATCTGGGTCGTTTCCGTGTGAAGAAAGACCGTAGTCGAAGCTGGCTCTCGTTTTCTTTTCCGGGGTTCCATCATGCCTTCCACAACCATTCACATCGGAAAACTCCATACTTTTCCCGCGAACTCCATCATGCTCGAAGAAGGAAGGAAGGAAAGCAGGCAAGAAAGCAAGCAAACTGCCCTGCCCGCCCCGAGCCCACATTTGTCATAGGACCTGAGGAGAGAAATAGTCCAAAAATTTCGACGAGACGGACCACAGCCAATTCTTACCAGCCGTTATCTCCCATTGTGGTGGGTCAGACAAGTAAGATGACTTTCTAAATGTACAGGAGACCTTGGGAGGGGAAGGAAGACGAGCCGCAAGCAATGTCAAAGGACGATGTTTTCGTCCAATCACGAAGCGAGAGCCCTTGATGGAACGTTTCGGCGGTTGTTGCGTTGCTTGGTGGGTTTCGACACCGTGCTCCAACCGTCTTCCTCGAGGGCGGCGGCGGCGGTGCTGTTGTCAGCAGGGGCCGCAGGGGCCGCATGCGATTGCGGGCCGCCTCTCCAGGAACCATTTGCGCGACTGGTGCCCGGGTTTCGTACCACCTCTTTGGGTTTGACGGCTTTGTCGTCCACAGGAAGAGTAACCTCGCCTTCGTCTTCATTCGCGTCATTAGGGACCATGTCGTTATCCTCAGCCCGTCGTAAAATGTCAAACTTGGGCGTGGTTTGCGTGCTTTCTTCTTCGTTATCCTTGGGAGAAGCTGAGTCCTTGGCCTCCTTGCTTGCTGGCTCCTTGACCTTTTCGGAGTCGGCCTTTTCCTTTGCAAGTCGCTTCTCCTCCGCCTTTTCGGCTCGATTCTTCTCCTCCGCCTCCTTCTTCTGTCGGATTGCAAGCTGTCGTTTCTCCTCGACTTCTTTCTCTTTGGCGGCAGTGTCTACCGGGCGAGCAGCTCCAAAGGGACTAGCTTTTGAGTCGGTGGCAGCTGGGGATAGGGGATCGGCCTCAGAGACAGTGCGTTTCTGTAGATTCAACTTCGGTCTCCCAGCTGGAGCAGGAGCAGCTGGTGGAGCTGGGGAAGATGGTTCGCTGGCTTCAGGAGTTGGGGCCTTGGCTGGTGCATCTGGTCGCATCCTGGCACGCCACTGGTTATCCATTTCTGATGCTGTGGGCTGTCGTTCCGGGGCTGGCTTTTCAGTGTATTCTTTCCTGGGAGGACGAGACCCATCCTGAGAGCGACCTTCTCCCCAAGCAGGGGAGTTCCTGCGGAAACTGCCTTGCGCATCTTTGCTGTGCTGCCTTCCACCCTCTCGAAGAGATGTGGGGGCAGGGGTGACAGGGGACAGAGGGCCTTTTCTCTCCCAATTTGAGAAATCCCGGTTCTTGCCATCTCCTTGTTCAAATCCACGGCGGGTTGCCCGTTCACTGCCAGCATCCGACATGTTGTCGAAACTCTTTCCAGCAAAGTTAGGTCGCTCAGAGGTCCTTCGCTGATTTTGCGGTAAATCTGGAAGTGGGCCTTTGCGAGACCAGTCACTAAAATCACGAGCGTCTTGCCTTTCCTTCGCTGAGAGGCAATTAGAAGGTTTGAACGAGTCTATAGGAATCTGGATCAACTTACGTGGCTCTGCGACGCTGACTCGAACTTGTCTTCCGGCAAGGTTGTTGCCGCTGAGGGCAAGGGCATTCTTCAGGCCATCCAATGTCGCAAATTCAACGTAGCCGAACCCCTTGGGCTTGCGGTCGAGCTTGTCTTCTACAATGCGAACATTTGTCACCTGGCACTCACTGAAGAAATCGTTGACGTCGCCTTGAGTGGCATCGAAAGAGAGGTTGGCGAGGTGCGCGGTGTAAGGAGGTTGAGTGGGCAGAGGGAGTTGCTCTCGAGGTGGGTATCCATCTCTCCTGTCTGTGGAGATAGTCAGCCAACAGGTCACCTATAGAATCCAGATTTGATGCACTCACCAGAGAATCTGTCACCGGATGGTGCGTTGGAGCTGAAATTGCGTCGGTCTCCTCCGTAACTGGGTCTACTATCTGAGGCTGTAGTTGCACCCGAATTGTCAGTAATTGTACTTTAGAGCCTCGGCTTGTAAAGGGCCATACAAGGCAGTGGCATATCCTCCATTTCGTCAGCCCACGAGCCGTAGTCTGTCAAAGCGTCAGCGAGGTTGCCATGTGCGCAAATCCATCTTGTCAGCACCCACTTTCGTCCTGCAGGAAAGTCCCAAGGGACATCTTCTGCGGCTGGTTCTTTTTGGGAGCTATCGTTTGTCAGGACAGAATCCATAGCATATGTTGGGACCAGCCAGGTGGGCGGGCGCCTTGCCGCAAGCACATACCCATGTTTGCAAATTCTTGGGCGAAAAAGTGCGACGGGTTGTATAAGGTTCTTGAGCAGATATGGAGATGCCACAGTACGGTGAAAGACGTACTCAGGCTGGAAGAAGGGCGTACAAACAATGAATCCGCCTCGCTGAGATGTGGGCGGCGTGCAGTCTCGCGCAGGAGGAACGAAGTGTCGGCGAGGTTGACTTGGACTTTGAGTAAAGAGGGCGGCACCCATTATTTTCCACAGTCACGTGGGGTGCCTTCTTGGCGCATATGAAGATTTACCTGCCGGTTTATGGGTCACGGGAACACACGGAATTAAGACGCGAAACTTGAACACGAAGCCATTGGTTCAGGAGTCGTGACTCCTAACACGTGACATTCTAGTAATCTTTATCTCCCGAGTGCAGTCTCGACTCTCGAGGCATCCCTATCGCCCATCGACCAACGGACGCTTCCAAGATGCTATTCTAAAGACTTTGTGACCCTGAAATTCATGTCCACTGGCAAATCGTTCGCAGGCAGACCTGGGACCCGGCCCAAGGATGCTTTCTCTGTGCTTTTCCCGGCGCTGGGAGTCGGTGTAGTCACTGGTTCGTGACCAGCACAATGTTGAGAGCCCTCTTACTGATCTTGCATCCTAGGTAGCTGTGGTTTAGTGTATGGATCGGTGGTGTCGACTCTTATACAATCACCCAATCCTAGGGTCTATACAGCACTATCTACGGTGCAATGGTTTGCAGCAGGAACCACATTTTTCGGTCCGAGGATATTGTCTATCTATCTGGGTGGGGGGAGCTGACTTCTTGTAGGTATTCGCACTTTGGCTCTGAGATCATCAGCATCTCCTGAAAGGCCATTACATCGCGTCCTGGCAAGTGGCATTGCAGGATCATTCAGCGGAGCAGTTGCGGCCCAATTTTGTAGGTGACGTTCTTTTGGTGAAGCTTATAAACATATTTTGATACGCAACAGTGCCTCGTGGAGCAATTCTCTCCGGAGCCATTGGTTTTGGTGTGCTCGGTATGGGTGCACAATTAGGTATTAACGCGTTTGGTGACAGTGTGAATGGCTTTCAGCCTGGCTCCTTCACTAAACGCCTTGCTGCTTGGAGTCCGATGAAAGCTTTGACGGATGACGAGTATGAAAAGATCCTTCAACAAAAACTTCTGAAAGTGGAGGTAGAGATCTCTCTAGTGGACGATCAGATTGCCGAATTACAACGGCTAAGTGCGCAGCAAAAAGAGCGGCTTGCTTCTTCCACAAATACAGCCGTATAAGCAGACCCGTCGACTGTATAAACTAATAATCCAAGGGGGCAAGGTGTATAATTATAAGCAATAAACCCCAATACGGAACGCGTATAAAAGTGCCGGAAGTGGAAAGACTCCGTGCCTCAGTCGATTTGCAGACGTGTTTAGCGAGGGTGAAGGATCAGCTACAGACACCCAGGCCCAGGCACCCACAGGCACTAAGGCAAGGAGGAGTAGGATTAGTAATGAGACCAGACTGACGGATGATGTACGGAAGGGCCTCAGATCCAGCGTGTCGGCCATTTCCTGATCAATAGGTTGAAGAGTCCTGCTTTTGCTTGCTACAAGTGAATTCGATTGAGCACAACTTCAATTGATTACCTCGAACCTTGGACGAGTACCGAATGCTAGTGGCGCCTGCACAATAAGCATTAAGCTTGTTCATGGATGCGGCTGAGTCACCTATCGATAGCCACACTCAGCAATCTCCCTCCGAAGTCTGAACCAGGTATAGCGTGGGCGTGGGTGTGGGTGTGGGTGTGGGTTTGGGCGTGGGCGGCTACCTATCCGAGGGATCTCTAGGCATGGCATGGGCATGGGCCTGAGGACCTGACTTACTTATCGCATGGGCATTGGGCGTATGTAGGCATTAAGTTCCAGGTTGGCATGGGGTCCGCTGCGGGTATCATGGAGCACTAGGCAATACGCACCAATGCCACCATCACAGACGACGCTGCCGCAGCTGGCGCAGCTGCTGCTTTTGCTGCGGGCGCCGTCCTTGACCTCATCTCCGCACGTTCCCAAAAGTTCCCAGGTTGTTATGTGGCCATCCCTTCAACTTGCTATTGAGCTCGTGTTTGCCCGCTTTCGCTTTTGTGACATTTCCATCCTCATCTTCCCCGTTTCCGTGGATATACGATCTCACCTATACTCAGCACTCCGCTTAGCCCATAGCCCTCGATTACTTCCTCACGCTCTGCCCCGTCTTGGAACTAATGCGCCACATACCCCGAACGTTTTGAATTGTGCCTGCGCACTCCCCCGCCATCGCGACCACATTCTCGGTTTATGTCAAGCCTGAGAGAGGGATTGGGCTTCAATGCTATTGCGATCGTGTCACGGTCTCAGAATTGGAATGTTCGACAATGACCACATATGAACGAGGTCCCAAGCCAATTTACTGGCATTCGAGAAGACTGCCGGTGCAAATGGCCTGATCCCGTTGCAAGCTACCTATTCTTTCACAATCTAAACCGAGTCGCATCGTGCTGAGGAGGTAGAGATACAGGATGCCTTTGGTCAACGGCACCTCCTTTGCGGCAGTCGTCGTCCTGGTCTATCTTTCCACCTTTGTCCTGCTTGCCATCTTCCGAATCGTGACCGGTGTTTCAATCCAAAGAATTGGTTATTTCAGCTTCAGACATATCTCCTACACTCCAAGAGAAGGCTTAAGGATAGACTTGCGTGGTATAGGCCTGAGCTTGCACAGGCCGACCTTTGCGCAGCCGTCATGGATCAGCCTAGTCTTCGAGGAGCTAAAGATTACTCTTGATCCTGCGACCTTTGAGAATCCACCGGCACCTCCTGCCGATCGAACAGGCGAAAATGACAAGCAGGAGGCGGTTAATCCTGCTCGCAGCGGAATCAAGAGTCGCATGGGCAAGAGAAGCCAATTGTGGAAGAAATTGACCAATGTCAAAGAGCGCATCAAGCGCATCCACCGCCAAATTCACCTTCTTCGCCTGTTTGATGTCGTTGCCACCAACACAACTGCCGAGGTTGTAGGAGTTGGTTATGTACAGATTTCGAGTTTCACAGCGGCAGTCTATACCAGGCGAAAACTTCTCGACAGAGGTCGTCTGTTTCGCCATAAGAAAGACCCCTTAGGCGGGCAAAAGCCTGCGGAATGGGTCTTCACAGTCAAGAGCATAATCATGGGCGTGGGTGGCCGTGATCCAATCGAGGTTCTGGATGGCATGACCATAAATATCCACGGTCTCTTGTACAAGGAGCGAGAAGGACTTCGCGATACTTCAATTGCCATCAAGGCTGGCCGGCTCTACGTGCCTGTTGACGAGATCACCCAATTTTCCCGTCGAGGTAAGCGCGAGATGAAAAATCACCAGACTTCTCAAATCTTGAGCCCGATCGAAGAAATCTCCTTTGAAGATGTGGCCGAGGAACTCGACAACCCAGGCAGTCGGGAGGCTTCAATCGTTCAGACTGTGGCAGATTCAAAAGAGTTCTTCAGTTCCATCCTTCAAAGTGTCCAGGAGATCCAGCTTGCAATGAGTTTCGTCCGCATTTCCAAGGAGATTGAGTCCTTACGCCAGGCAAATCTACCGCTGACCGCTAATGTAGTCATCCATGAAATTGGAATCGATTTGCATAGACTCGACCAAAAGTCCCCAGCTCATCGGACATATTTCTCAAGAGACGACATTGCTCATCAAGCTTTGGTGGCTGCCTTATCAATATCCGTTAGTCTGGACGAGGACGACTCCCAGACGAACAAGATTATGTATATCCCAATGGCAACTACCACCATACGGACTACGTTGCCAGCGAAGACTATGAGCTTCACTCAACATCGTGATGTCGCTGAGCGGAACACCAACATACTGTATGCAAATCTCGTTGTCACCTCACCGTCTGTCGACTTGGTCCCGCAACATCTAATCCGGCTTCTCGCGATTGCACAACACAGAGATCCACCACAAACTTCTTCGTCAAATCGTCATCGCCTAATATCTAGGTTACTGCCTAAAGCAAATATCAAACTTTCAATTCATGAGCCCGTGGTCAGATTCATACTACCAGTTGCCGATCGTACACATGCGGCTCCCGGCGAATATGATATGATCATCTCTTCAATTTCGTCTGTTTCACTAGATGTGGAATCTTCTCATTCGGCGGTGGGAGAGCTTTCGTATTCTCTGGACTCAAACTTTCGCATAATGTCGCACCAGCTCTATTACCAAGCATCGACAGGCATAAAACATAATCTGGTCCTTGCAGAGGCATTGGAAGTCAAGACCCAGGTCGTTGCTTCAACAGATGTCTCAGTCATCATGTCTGGAAACCTCCGCACTTTCTCCGTCCTCATGGTGCGGCAAGAAGTCAGCCAAGGCATCTATAATATAGTCAGGCACTTTAAACGTCATGGCGTGAAGGATAATGCGGCCACGCCGACCAAGATCGCACCCACTGCCTTCTTGAGGAAACTGCCTTCATGGCTTCTAGAGGTCAACTTTGAGGGTTCGGGTTGTAGTATTGAAACTGCAGCTATAGACTCTACTATCTCTACGCAGACTCGAGGAGTTGCCTTGGAGCTGGAATCGTGGACAGCTCACTATCAGTCCTCGCGAACAGAAGCTCCAAAGAAGCCTGGACTGACAAGAAGGAAAACCAGTACTTCTGCCCGTTTTGACGAGACATTTGCAACTGGAAAACATACATCACACCCGATATCACCTCCGCGCCGGCACGATAGCGATCCCACGGACGGACGGCGGCTTGCTGTGCATGTAAAGGGCTTTGAGGGCTACATAATTGAGTCGCTCGACACTTGGGAGCCTCGGCCGTTCCTATCTATTCCCAGATGTGAAGTGGCGCTCAGTACATCACGGGATCACCAAGGCCCGTTGTTCCATATACACTCCGTCGTTCGATCCATCTATCTGGAATTTTCATTGTACAGATTTTATTCATTTGGTGTAGGAGCTTCATTCTTAAAAGATGCCTTTCTGGGCCCAGCATCTGGTACTACGAGCTTGCAGAAGCTTTCACAGCCTG
Organism: Exophiala aquamarina CBS 119918; assembly: GCF_000709125.1. Taxonomy (NCBI): domain Eukaryota; kingdom Fungi; phylum Ascomycota; class Eurotiomycetes; order Chaetothyriales; family Herpotrichiellaceae; genus Exophiala; species Exophiala aquamarina. The sequence continues at coordinate 729,360 of NW_013550581.1, forward strand.
GTCCGGATGACAGCCAAACCGAAACTAGTCATCCAATCGCGCCTCCAGGCTCTGAAATCACGGCCATTGATTTCAAGGCGAGTTATGTCCAGATAAAAGGCCAGATGCCCTCGGACCCAGCAGTTCTCTTACAAGTATTTGACGTCTCTGCTGGGCGTCACAGATGGTCTGCACCGTTCTTACGATCCCATTTAGTTCGCTTACACGCCGAAGCACCTCATCTAAAGCGCGTATGGGCACGAATCGCAAACGCGAGCAACATTCGCGTTGACCTTCGTCATAACAAGAAAAAGTCTTCTCACGGAACGGTAGAAGAAAAGTCGATCGATGTATCGTCGGACTTTGTACGGCTGGCTGTTCCGCATGGACTTCAAATGTACAAGGTCTTTGATAACTTCATCAACACTGGCAAGGCAATAGCACAACTCAAGCATCGTTTCCAAACAAGAACGAATGAGTATATTTTGAGGAAGGATCCTGTGGGCCCTAAGAAGATACCCCGTGTATCCTTGCGTTGTAAGGCAATTTGTTTAGAGTTCGAAGATGACCCTTTCGAGTGGAAGCTCGGCGTTATTTACAACATTGGCCGCATAGAACAGAAACAGCGACTGGCACGAGCAGATGCTTTCCGACTGAAGGTCAAAAGACTGAACGAAGAAAGGGTGCCACGATCCTCGTCACGGTACAGGACTCATTCAAGTCGTCGGGCTTCCCCAGTTGCAGCTTCTGACCACCACTCACGGCGATCCAGGAGCTTTGACAATAAACAGACTCCTCGAAAACGATCTACCTCCAGAGGACGGCGTGGCAGAGAATCAGGCAAGATCCGTTACGATCGTGATGGAGTTTGTGCCCTAACAAATAAAGCCAAAATCCATGCCAAAGAAGCTTGGGAGAAACTTGAAGCGCACAATGCTCGAAGCTGGAAGAGGAGAATTGACTGGATGACACAGCTGCAAACCAACACCATCAGGAATATTCGCCAAATGTTCGCCGGAGCTGATGATCCCCCTGAAGATTCCGAGGAGCATGAAGCAATCTTGAGTATCCCGAATCGACCTGGTCTGATGACCCTGATTATCAGCGATCTGCACCTTGTCATCGACAAACCTTCTTTTCCACAGGCGGAGCTGCCTAAGTTTTTACATGACATTGGGAAGGGTATGCCTTACGACACTGAATATGCTCTCTTAGTCCCCGTCAGTCTCGCGCTTGACATGGGCGAGGCCCGTGTGCTGCTTCGCGACTACCCTCTAAACCTCCTCCATATTCCAGCCATTCGTGCGGGCCAGCCGCCAAGATTACCAAGTTGGTCCTTACGCTCAGACTTTGTAATCGCTGAAGAGTTCCGGGACGATCAATCTACGAGACACGTCAAGGTGGACATAGTACCTAGAGGTCAACATGACGATGATGGAGGTGACATCCCAGGGTTCGCAATCGACGTCAGGAGAACAGTGTCACCCGTCAAGACTTTTTCCCGACCAGTGATCGATATTAACACAAGCCTACCGACCGCCATCTCTTGGGGCACATCGTATCAACCTGTGATTCAGGACATGATGATGATTATCGAAGGGTTCACCAAACCCGAGATCGATCCTTCTGATCGCGTTGGCTTTTGGGATAAGATTCGACTTAGTTTCCATTCGCGTCTGACTGTAAATTGGAAGGGTGATGGCGATGTGCAGTTGCGTCTCAAAGGTTCAAGGGATCCGTATGTTGTAACCGGCTACGGAGCTGGATTTGTGATGTGCTGGAGAAACGATGTCCAGTGGTCAATACATTCTGGGGACGACCCCCGGAATTTTATGACCGTAAGGAGTGGAGAGTATGTGCTGGCTATACCGGACTACAGCCACGAAGCCCGTAATTCACCTGAACAAAAGGCGACCCAGGACAATGACAGCCTGTCTACCGTCAGCTCACAAAAGAATGCTGCGATTTTCAAAAAGGTTATCATGAAGGTTTCTGGCAATGTTCAATGGACTGCAGGGCTTGTTTTTGAACGAGACTTGGAGAAAGGTGGCCGATCTTCCATCTTCGAGCCTCATTATGCTGTTGTTTTGAAGAACCCTAATTCGTTGCACGACATCGATCTCAGGAATTACGATGCTTTCCGAGGGTTCAGAAGCAATCATATCCATCTCTCCGTAGCAGTTGCTGCCCCATACGACAGAGACTGGTTGAAGGGCGACTCTACTCCGTCGGAAAGTTACAATAGCGTTCATCTCAGCCCCAGATTCTTTACGCATTTCTTTAATTGGTGGTCTTTGTTCTCGGGGGTGATGTCTCTTCCTATACGTCAAGGGCAATTATGGAGAGGGCCTGAGAAGACAAGTAAAAAGTTCGGCAGACATCTGGCAACCATCAAGTATGGTCTTTTGCTGTCGCCTCTCTTCATTGCTCACGTCTATAAGCACAAGGACGCGGAGGACTATCAAGAAGACGTCGTTTCTGCGACTGGATTAAAGATCAAAATTGATAGCTTCATGCTGGATCTTCATCAACGGAGAGAGCACTTCGATACATTATCCAAGGGGAAATCCGAGCAAATGAGAACCAGTGCCATGAAAATCAACAAAGCCGAGCTTGACTTCATACGGGCAGACTTAAGGGCAGTGGCTGCAAGTATAGGTGGTACAACCGCGGAGGAACTTCAGAAGACAACAGACGAAATGCTCTCGTCATATCAAGACACACCTGTAAATGTGGATTTGTCTCAGTTTACCATTCCCGACCACGATTTTACCTGGATTGACATGGACGATTTTGTCGAATTGGATTGGGTGCTTCCTTCGGAGTCGAATCCTGAAACCAGGATCTTACCATTGGCATTTACTCCTCGTTTTACGTACTTCCGCCAAACAGACCAGGGAAATGCTATACAAGGTGATGAATCGCGTGTTAGTCCATTTGGAGACGAAAACACCCATTTTTGCGTCATGTCCCATCACAATGATCCACGAAAAGTACAAATGAATTTGATCGAGGATCGGCTTCATGATTTGGAGGAAAAGTTGCAGGCTCACAATCGTTTGATGGCTGAGCATGAACTCCAAGTTGTTCGAGATGGTGATCATGACAAGTCCATCAGAGATAAACACGAAACCCTCATTGCTCAACAGAAAGAATTGGAGAGTAAACAAAGATTCCTCCAACACGGACTTCGCCGGTTAGCTGGACATGTCAATCCAGGAGAAATCAACGAGCCCGGTTCTGGCTTGAAGCACGGCAGTACCGCGACAACAATGACGGAAACTGACGGTCAATCTCCAGCTACACCGCACGTCGACATGGATGGCCTCTACTCAGCCTCCCATGATGAATTTGCCAGTGATTTCAACAATCGATTCATCATTCATAACGCTCAGCTCAAGTGGAATAACGCCCTTCGAAACATTATTCTCCGATACAGCCATCAAGTCAGTCAGCGGCGTGGATTTGTTTACTATATGTCACGTCGAGCTGTCAAGTTTATTCTTGACATAGTTGATGAGCAAGCAAAATCAAAAGAACGGCGCCGCCGACGAGAGCACAAGCAGGACCCTCAAGTGCCCCCGACCCCCAGCGTTATTTCGCCCAGTGAGGAGAAAGACGAGGACTCAGTGGTTGAAGATAGAATCAAACAGCTACTGAATGATGCCAAACGTTTTGTCCACGCTGGTGACGAAGAGGATGATAAATCCACGAGACAGGAGAGCGAGCCATCTCCTGATCGGAGACATTCCTTCGTCAGCGATATTGGTGAAGGCATTTCCGAAAATTTCAAAGCAATGAATGGCTATCACGTCCGACTAGTTGCGCCACAAATTCAGCTCCAGAGTGAGAAGAACACCAAATCTGTGGTCCTAGTCTCAGCCAAGGGCATGCAACTGAAGGTCGTTTCTATAATGGATAAAGATCGAATGGCTGATGAAGTAAGTGGCATGGTGCAGCGTCGCATTGCCCTTGATATGGATGGCGCTCAATTCTTCGTGGCGAGCACGAAGACCCTTGCCAAATACCTGCACCTTTATTCAGGAAATCGATATGGAAATACTCCCGGTTCTTCATGGCCTCCGTGGGTTTCCCTTGAAGCAATGTTCGATTTTCATCTAGACCCTTTCGGCTTTCAAAGAGTCATCCAGAAAACATCGGCGAGTCTGCGGTACGAAAAGTACAATGCTCTTCGGTTGAAATATAATGAAGAGGTGGAGAGCAATGAAACTGGTGAAGTCAAACATCCAGCACGGAAAGAGAATCGTATTGACCATTTATGGGTTGATTTCCCTCGTGTTCGCGCTCGTTGCGATTCAGCACAATACTACGCCATGTACATCATTGTATTGGACTTGCTCCTCTACAGTGAACCTCTGGAAAAGACCCGCAGTGAGCGACTGGAAAAGATTATGCTTGCTTCTGATTTCAGCGACCTGCGGGGTGCCCCTGAAATGGCAGAAAGCTTACAAGAGAGAATCCGACAACTTGAGGATCTCAAGCTTCACTTCCAAATCAATGCCAAATATTTAGATAAACAGGGTTGGCAAGACCGGATCAATCTTGAAAAAGACCTCGCGAACTGCGAAGACGAATTGTTTTTCATCATGAAGGCGATCAACACCTCTCAGCACAAGACTGACGACCGCAAGTCATCTCAATCTAGCGGACTGTTACGGTGGTATTTGAGTGCGTCAGAGGTAGTCTGGCATCTCATGCGCGACAAGGATGACCCATTGCTCGAGTTCCAGCTAGGAAATGCGGCATATGAGCGCATCGACAACACCGACGGTTCAAACCACAATGCGCTTGAAATAGAACATATACGAGGTTGGAATCTACTCCCCAATGCAATCTACCCCGAAATCATTGGTCCATACTTCGAGACCTCTGACCGACGACCAAGCATGCCCGAAGCGAAGAAAATGGTCCTGGTACACTGGTACATGCTTGAAGCCATCGCTGGGATACCAGTCCTAGAACAATTCCACGTCACAGTGTTCCCGATTAAGGTACAGCTCGAGCGCGAGCTAGGTAAGAAGTTATTTGAGTATATCTTTCCTGGTGTCGGATCGAGCGCTTTTGAGAATGGTAATTTTTCACCCCTAATGGTCAAGAACATGCAACCCATTGAAGATGGCGAAGATCCAGATCTAGAGGAAGCACGAGTAGCTTTGATGACGGGAAGTGATAGTCGGGCTTCTACTAGCATGGAGGCAAAACGCGACACGTCACCTGGAGCAATGGCTAGGAGGCTGAAGCCAACCTACACACTCGAATGCGCCCCTATCAATCGTACTAGCACAGCGGCAACGAATAAGAAGGGTTTAGGGATCTCTTCCGAGCACCACCGATTTTTCAAACACTTCAATTCTTCCAACGCGAGAGCTGCAGCACTTGGTCCCCTTAACGCAGGCCCGGCGCGGAAATCCTCAGCCAGTAGCCTTCGCTCGAAGAAGAATGAAGCGTCTTCCACCAGTCTTGTCGCCCTGGTTAATGGTGATGAGAAGAAAAGAGGTGCACTCCAGCGCGGTGTAAGCCGGGAGCGTGGCTTGGGGAGCAAGAATAAGAAGGACAAAGCTGCCGATGATCTCTCACAAATGATGTCTCGGGCCTCTAACTACATGACATTGGCACATGTGAAGCTGAACAGTTTTGTTATCTGTCTGAGTTACAAAGGCAAAAGTGACCGCAACTTCGAAGACTTGCACGACTTCGTTTTCCGCATGCCGACGCTCGAGTATCGCAATAAGACCTGGTCTAACCTCGATCTTGCCTTGAAGCTCAAGAAGGATGTCATCAGAGCGCTGATCTCTCACACAGGAGCCATCATTGGTAATAAGCTCTCTCATCACCGTCCGAATAAAAAACAAGTCGAGAGGCTAAAGGAGATCGCACACACATCCACACTGGGCAACTCCGAGCTCAATCTCACAACAAAGTCTACTTCGGAGACCACGAGTCTCTACTCTTTCTCTCAGGACAGCAAGGACGATGATTTTGAGTCTGGAATCTCATTTCAATCACCGACCGGCACAAACGGACACAAAAATGGCAACTTTGGATCCTTCGGCGGCCCGCTCCTGCGCAGTGGCAGCTGGACAAGCAACATGAACAACTACCCTATAAGCAGCCCCAACCTATCCACTCTCCCGATTCCAAGGTCAATCCCCGTCCCGCCTGTACCATCGTCGACGTTCGCGTCTGGCACCTCCACCCCACTTGACCCTTCAAGAAGGCCCAGTACGGCGACAGGATCTCGAAGCCTACTGAAAGACACCATCGGACGCCACTTTTCGAGTGATACGGTCAAAGAGAGAGCGTCCTTTAGACCGCTTAGTCTAGGAAAGAGCGAAGGCAAAGATAGCGGAAGCAAGGAACGCGAGAAGGATCACAAGGACAAGGACAAGGACCATCACGGTCACCACGAGGATGGTGTAGAGAGTGACCCCGAAGGCCATAAGAAGAAGAGTGTACTGCTTCTGGGGAAGAAGTACTTAAATCGGCTGAGTTGAGTTGATCAACTCGGATGAGGCGGTTGCCAAAATCTGATGCCATATATGCCCCTGGGGATTTCTCACACAGAAGCAACTATGCACGGCCAAAATCCGGCTGGAACTTACGTACAGTAAAACATGTTTGTAGATATCAATTCGTTTTTCAGCGCCAAAAAGTGCCAAAGTCCCACAGTAAAAAGAACAGCATTTTCACGATGGAATGGAATGAGATTCTGAGAGGTTCAAGTTCCCGTGCGCTTGACAAAATGCCGAACATGCAGCCTCATGGACGGGAAGGGATAAAACGTATACGCCTGGGGATGAGTGGGAGTGGGATTCGCAGATGAGAGACATACATATATATATTCATATACGCCCCGAACTGAACTTCACGGGTTGCCTTTTTGGTTGGGGAAAGGGGGACCGCCTTAGGGCTCGGCTAGAATTAATTACCAATTTATACTCTCCCAATCGTGGTTCAATCCCAGCCTTCCCGGCACCACTCAGCCCACCTTCCATTTCTTTGCGTCGTTGGCGAAATTCCTTCGTGGCGAGCCTCCAGAAATGGTAGATGATGGGGTCGACGGCCTTACGGGCCAGGTTCTGTCGTAACTGAGGATCCATCTTTGCTACAATGCTGCGCATCTCCTCTTTGGAGATGTTCTTTGCCAGTTCGGCAGCCCTAAGGTTGATTGCTTTGTTGTCTTCAGGACTCAGCTCCGGGAATTGATTCTGCTTTTGCTGGTTTTCATTCCCTTGAATCATAGCAACCTGCCCTTCGGCGTTCTGTGGTAGGCTCATTATGTGTTGAGGAGTTGTCTGCTGCCGCTGCTGCTGCTGCCATTGTTGTTGTTGTTGTTGTTGTTGTTGTTGTTGTTGCTGCTGACGTCGTAGACTCATGTTGGTATTCATATTTTGACCCATCTGTTGCATCTGAGGGAAGTTCTGGCTAGGTATTTGCATGCCTTGCATGCCCATAGCCTGCATGGCATCTGGGTTGCCCTGACCCATTTGTTGAGCACGTTGGTCGCGGATTCGGCCGAGCTTTTCGCTGCATTCTCGGATGTAGTCTTCCCTACTCCCACTTTGAGTAAAGCACTTGCGTTCAAATTGCTGCGAAACCTCGACTGCTCTTCTGAATTCAACTGGTGGTCTGACAAGTCGTAGAGTCTCTGCCAGCGAGCTGATCTGGGCGGCTCTTTCTCCAATAGAAATGTTGGACTGCCAGCCTGTAAATGGCCCGTCTTTTCCCAGCGCACCAAGGAAGGACATTCTGTTGCACAGAAGGATGTGAAAATGCCATTCCCTCAAAAGAAGGGAATGGCTCGCTCCCAGGACGTATCAGCAAACCTGCCACTTCCTGTGTGATAGCTGGTAAACGTTTTGGTCCTGCAGGCTCATCTGAAGCAAGAAATAGGGGCAAGATAATATGCTCGATCCCAGCATGACACTTTCGCGTATGGATTTGCAAAGCTCTCCGGGTCGTGAAGCGCTCTTCGCAATTCGTCTCCATACAATGGAACTTGGGCATATGAGTGCTCTCATGTTGCTTCAGCTCATTAACTGTGTCAAATCCGAAAGTGGTCCGAGCACATCTGCTGTGTCTGCACAGATACGGCGCATTACTGTGTCGAAACCTGAAACTATCTAAGTCTGCTGGAGTGATACCGATTTCTTGACATTGCAGCTCGTTTGACCCTCTAAGTAAATTTTCGAAATCATTCTGAAAGCAGGAAAAAGCCTCAGTGAGAATTGTTGGGTCGGAAACCGTGTTTTCTCGATCATATTTATCGGTCGTAGAGGGCATATCCTTGTTTTTGACACCACTGCCGAAAAGGAGGTATCGTTGAACTACCGTGGGAAGCCTCGACAGCGGTATAGTGATTGCATCAGCGTCGCCCTGCAGGCAGATGGGCTTATTCTCTTGTGAAGTGTCATGGCATGAAGCCTGCTGTGAGAGGTGTTGAGAAAATCGGAGGAGCAAGTCGATCAATTTTGACATGACCTGTGGCTGTGCTCCGGCGCTGTTTTCAAGCTCGAGGCATGCCAGCAGATGACGAACCCAATGAAATTGAGCGTATGGGAAGACATCATGGTAGCCTTTGACGATGTGTCCGTAGACTTCAGGAGCCATGGAATCCGTCACGAAGTTCCGACATGCCAACAGATATCTCAAACATGCCATAGTCAAGTTCGCATGACCTTGGAACGGTTGAAGGTACGGGCCGCGTCGCTGGTGCATGAGATACCCGAACGTTGATTAGCTCCCGATTGACACGATCTGATTGTTATAGAAACTCTCGGGCAGAGAAATGAACCAGCCCGATCAGTTGTCCCTCTCTATCCTCAATTAAAGGCTTGCAAATATCAAGGACACCCCGACCGAGCTTGGTTTCCTCGTTCATATCGCCTCTCTCTTCAGAAAAGACTAGACCATCGCAGACTTCCCAGTATCTGAGTGGACGACAAGCAAAAGTCAGCCAACCGAGAATACACTCCGCTCGAAGTCGCTGTGTTTCGTTTAGGTGCTTGCGCATTCTTCTCAGAATGTCCTCGTACCTGACTCCATTCCGGTCTTGACAAAGTTGTCGTACACATAAGGAATCAACTCTGTCTACTTCCTTAGGATTTGGGCAATGAAGAGTCTGAATGTTAAGCTGCAAACATTTCTCTCCAGGTTTGCAAAGCCATACGAACAGAGACAGTATACGATATGAGATTTGGGGACGACAGGTGTGTTTGCAGCCACATATGCAGCCAGCATAGTGTTGCCTTAATAACGGTGTTAATCTTTGAGTCCTATACAGAAATTAAATGTAGCTGCTCACCTGAACCCGGCTTGCCGTTAACCCAAAGCATTGGTTTCTGCTCGTTAGTATCCAACCATGTGGACAACGACGGATGTTGAAGAATCCACTTGCACGTCCCGGCTTCTCGACATGTCAAGTAGCGGTCTAGCAGCTCGTCCTGTTCGCGACCTTGGCCCTTCAAATCTAGCCATCCAATAGAGTCTCGAAGCTGCCATTCTTGTCTGTCAGCCTCACGTTTGTCAATATCCTTCAGCAATCTCTGTCTACAAGCCTTCGACTCAATAATGTCGAAACTGGCTGCCTCCTTGTCCACGAGATCTCGATTTCTAGCAAGATTTTGAAGGAGCCCATCGAAACGAGTACGGTAATTTCTCCACAGAGCATCAAAAAGACAGGCCGAAAAGAGGGGTACAAGAACGAATAGAAACCTGAAGGAAAAGTTTGATTGGTGCCTTGAGAAAGTGTTAGCAGCCATAGTTACAAATCTAGGTGGACTACGGGAAGGTTCGGTACCCAAACATAACACAGATATGGAGTACCCTGACAAAGAGTTTCGAGCGCTCCCGAAAATTGCCCCAGGGCTTCGAATAACGGCTCAAGACGACGCAAATTACGAAGGCAGCGACGTCTAGACTGATCACATTCAATGATCTTCGCGGCTTTCAGTACGTCATGTAAAGTAGTGGAACGGAACATCGGGACATCGCTGGGGTGTATTGCCTCTTCTAGTCTTTCGAAAGCGGCTTGGATATTCAACAGCAATGCATCAGATCGATTCGGCGGGCGATTGGCCATATTCGTCACGAATTTGTCTTGAAATTTCATATTTCCTACGGACTTCATCCAAGAAGGGGAAGAATCTAGAGGATTGAAGTTGCAACGTAAAGGCTGAGATTCTTCTTGCTCGCGATGGCAGTCTCACCGCCACGCTGCTGCGGCCTGCAATGAGGCTGATTCTTAGGCCAATGGTTGTTGTTGTGTGCAGCCTCACAACCTTTAGCAAGGCAGATTCATGAACTTGGCACGTCGGTTTCGCCAACCGTACCGACACCATTTATCGGCTCCGACATGAGAAGGATGCAGAAGAACTTGAAGTGCGGGTAGCGACCTGAGTTTCATCTCCTGATCATGGGTAACTATGTAAAAATATCCGTTTGCCACTTCGTGACTTACCAAGAGCGCTAGGCGAACCTCCGGTGACATGGCAGGATGAACGTTCATGGATGAGCAATCGTGTTTGCATCTGCCAGCTAACCGACTTAGACGCTGAGTCTGTGGGTAGCCCAAATAATGAGCCAATAAATATCTGCCTGATTTCATGGAACAGACAAGCCTACCTGCAGGACCGCGAGACCGGGAACAACGTTCTCAAGCTAGCGCCGACTACGGTTCAACTTCTGACCACACTTGAACGCAATGCGCGAGTTGAATTCCACTTTTGGCTTCAAGACCAGCTAGACATGGAAGGATGTTATCCAATAACGATGTTAGGCCCAGGTGCCAAACAAACGAAGTTCTGTGCCATCATATATGGCCCGTCTAACAAAGCGGCCATCGTTGGCACCTGGCTCGACCAATGTTCAATCTATCTTCAACTCCCGGAAAAGTGTGATCGCCACATGCGCTATTCGAACCCTCACTGCCTCTCATTTTCTGATGAGACAGTTGTCATGACGTCGGAACTTGAAAGTGTCCATACTAATACAGTGACTGGCCATTCAGATGGTGGTGTGGATTACTATGTAGAGCTTGATTTTGACGAGAGCTTTGCCGAAGCTACGCAACCTGCTCTAATCTCAGCTCCTCTCCATAGGTCAGTCCCTATTCCGGCCTCCCCCGCTAATCGTCATAGACTTATTATACCGTAGCTATCAGAAGCAGGGGTTAACATTCATGCTCCAGCGTGAGCAAGGCTGGCATTTCCGTGAGTTTCGTCGAGATGTCTGGAGATCATACTACGATCGTCATGGAATCACTAGGTTAGAAATGTCGCTGTGCTTTCCCCTTGGGAGTGAAGCTCCTGGAGTCTAGGTACTAGAATACACTATCTGGTCAGTTGCAAACAGAAAAACCGCCTTCTTTCCATGGGAGAATACTTGCAGACGAGATGGGACTTGGCAAGGCATGTAGTATGCTTGCCCTTATTGTAGCAAACCCATTCGATCATGCACGGCCGGAACATAGCGAGTTTTCGCCCAGCACGCTACCGGTCAAGGGGGCATCGATCGTAGTACCATTTTCTCGTAAGTTCACACTTTATTGCTATCTTCACAACTAACGTGGGAAATTATTACAGGTGTGGACAACGCAAATTGAACGGTAGGTTGCATCGATCAACTTCAAGGTATCGCAGTCGGGTACTGATCCTGTCGTTTATAGGCATTTTATATCGGGTTCGATTCAAGTCCTAGTTTTTTATGGGCCTAACAGAAGACAAGATCCTACAGTGTTCAACAAATACGATATCGTTATCACAACATATAATACTGTGACTTCGGAACGGAAGAAGCAGGAGAACTCCTCGCGTAACCCCAGTCCTATATCTTATCTTTTTGCAACATACTGGCACCGCATTGTACTAGATGAAGGTCAGTAGTCTTAGCCTATAATATGGTTTCAATTATACGTCAGCTATAGATGCTACTTTCTTGATTTTCGATGGACCCCGTGGTCCTCTACTGACATATTATAGCACACATGATCCGATCTAAAAGTACGGCCAATGCGAAAGCCGTCTGTGCTCTTCACGCACACCATCGCTGGTGTATAACAGGAACCCCGATACATAATCGAATGGGCGATCTGTTCAGTCTTCTGCGTTTTCTGCGAGTCCATCCATGCAACAACTCTAAGGTGTTCGAATCAGAGATATTGCGACCTTGGAAAAAACAAGCGGATGAGACTGCACTCAAGAAAGTTCAATGCCTTGTCAGAATAGTGGCACTTTGTCGCCCGAGAACTGCGATCACTCTACCTCATCGTCAAGAACTCACCACTTATATCCATCTCACCGCGGATGAGAGGTCGATTTATGATCAAGCTAGGATCACAGCCGTCAAATTTATTGAGTCAGCTTTGGAGTCAGACAGATTTCAAGGCTCAGCATACATGAACGCCCTTCAGCGAATCAACGTTCTCAGGTATATATGCAACAATGGGATCTTGCCACCTCGAGAAAGCAAACATCGTCTTACTCCTAGTATCTCAACCTCCGAGAGTCGAAGAATACATATATATGAAGAAGAGATGGACGTGCTCGCGAATGACCCTAGCCGGGCTTGTGTTCATTATGGCACTGATATAGAAGAGGAAGAAGATAATATGCAACAGGCGCTACAGACATCAGGCTCTGACAGTTTTGAATGCATGCTTCAACTTTGTTCTCGATGTCTCGCAGAGCTGACAGTCTCTGCCAGCGCCACGCCGACGCCGTCACCACAATTCGAGCCTTCTGAAGATTGTCATCCCTCTGCGCTGCGGGAACGGCCCTCTTGCAAAATTCAAGCGTTGATCGAGTATCTAAAGGAGGTCCCCACAGGCGAAAAGTGGTAAGCCACATTTGTCAAGTCGCGCCGTTTAGATGTATGCTGAGCAGATCCGTGCTATCTTCTCGTACTGGACCACTACCCTCTCTATGATCGAGAGAGCTTTGGCCCAGACAGGAATTAAATTTTGTCGGTATGATGGCAAAATGTCAACGGGAAAAAGAGACCAAATTTTGTCAAACTTTGTAGACGATCCGTCGTTGCAATTGATTTTGGTTTCAATCACTTGTGGTGGTCAAGGGTACGCTCAGGCTTGATCTAAGTTCTCTATGCAACAGGTGACTGATATCAATACCAGACTAGATCTCACGGCTGCAAACCACGCTATTCTCGTAGAGGCTCAGTGGAACCCTATGCTGGGAGAGCAGGCTCTGTCGCGGGTGCATCGACTTGGCCAGACGAAGCCGGTGAAGTTGGTCTGACTTATCATGAGAGACACTTGGGAGGAGAAGATTCAATGGGTCCAGAAGCAAAAGCGAACATTTGCCGAACTAGTCACACAGAGAACAAAACCGAGCAAAGGCGATGGCAAAAGGCTGCTTTTGGTAAGCTAGATGAAAGCATTCTGACACTTCGAGGCTGACCTCTACATTTAGTATCTACGTGACTTAGTCTGCTAGTCGATACAGTGATCGACAAAAGGCCACCATAATCCCTTTCCTCGTTCTCAGATGTTGAAGCTTGCTGGCTGGAGTTCCTCTATGGCCACTGTATTCATGGAAGAGCGTGTTAGGCATTAGACACGGGCTAGCAGGCCGAGTAGATACCAGCTCTACGCGAGGTTGCAAAGGTTCCTGAGCACGAACCACTCTCTAACGTTATATCCGCGTACGACAGCGCGGCCTTGAGCATAGTTTGACCCCGTCACGGGTACAAGCATCTGAATAGGACACTTGAGGAGCTTGGGCTGCTGCAATTACCAGATGTGACATGCTTGTACGGCAACCAGCATCTAATCGCCTCCTTCTTTGTGGACGACATAGTCGTGGTACTCGCGCCGAACAATCGAACCTACTACCAACGATTCGGGCAGAAACTTCAGGCCAGATATCAACTCAGATGTCTGGGAGGTCTGAGATAGATGGCTGTCGGGGCTAGGGTGATTCAAGACCGCATCTCAAGAAGGATCTAGCTACTATAGGATAGCTTTAGTGACGAGCTAGTCAATAAATTAGGGATCAAGAAGGGCTCACAAGACCGCACAGTCGTACCTTTGATACCGAAGAGCCTACGGGCACTCCTGAGGAACCGAACGAGCAGCGTGCGAAGCTCTATCGGCAACTAGTAGCAGATACCTAGACCTCCAACTAGAGAGCAGGCTAGACTAGAAGGCCCACAAACAGCGGATTCAGCAGACAGCGTCTAACAAACTTAGTACTAACCACACTCTCCTGTCTCGCATCTTCGACATGGGGTGCCAACTTGACAACCCTCCGACAAGGATACCGGGCTACGATCCTGCCTCAGATTCTTACGGATGCTCAGCGTGGTACCAAGCCAGGGGATACCAGCGCTCTGGAGAACCATGCAAGTGTAAATCCAGGATTGCAAAATTCCCCGCTCCAGTACAGAGAGGGGCCCGCACGTCTCATCACAGAAGCCTTCCGAGTATGTAGCCGTGCTGCTGCGAGTGCGGTACAAGTTGGACTACCTGGATCACGATGCGTTGACGTTGTGGGCGGAATAGAAGCTCGAGGGGGATACCAGATGTGCTTTGTAGCCATGTTTGGTTAGTGCAAAGGATGCTTGCAAACCTCCCATCACAATTTCATAGCCAAGGACTTACTATCCCTAACGCTCATATCGAGATTACATAGCTTGATCAAACCTTCGGTGTTGGCGACAAAAGAAGCCCCTAATTTTGGCTCCCGTCCTTTGAGCAGGATGATAGGGAGATTGCCTGCAATTTCTGTCGGCCTCGACTCCCTTGGGGTATCTGGGGTCGCTTCAAGAATTGGGTGGTCCGGAGAGGATCCCCCAGAAGGCCAGAGTTGACGTTGCCCGGCTTTCAGCGTAAGATGTGTGGAGCATTTCGATGTAGGCATATGCCACTGACCCCGAGGAGATGATGATTTTGCGGTTCAAGTTGTCTCCTTTTTGGTTGCTTTCACGGTCTTTCCATGTTTTCCTTTAGTTCTCGCTGGTCATGCAGCAATTGTAACGGCATATAATATACCCCTTTGAATCTGTTAGCCAGCAGTAGTTCCTCTCGTTGTTGTGCAATATTGTCCGGGATGAACAATACCATGTTTGAAGGCGGAGTCGTTGGGAAGCAGGCACCATGCAGAATCTCGAGACACTATATTGCGACCAAGGCAATCTATTTGAGGCGGAGCAGATGTATGGAGTACATAGCTGACTTCGTTTTCGACTCGACTGCTCCTTATATTGTAGTAGAGGGCAGAAAATAAGGTTTCTTACTTCAATTTAACTTATTAGGACTCTCTAATTGGCGTCATGGGTTGCCGCAGCAACTTGGGACTGTGTATACTGCTCGGCATGAGGAGTATGATTGAGATCATGTGGATGGGGGGAAGGCCAGCCCTCACTCCGATGAGGAACGGATTGTCCATCTTCTGGCCTTCGGACTCGTTCCGGGAGGGAGCTGACTAGCTAGTACTTAGGGTGAGGCATCCCCGTTGGTCCCAGTCTCTCTGTTCACATGTTGTGCCACATCGTTTGCTGCATTCTCGCCAATACTTGCACCTCCATCGTCGCAATCTTCGACATCCTCCTCCCCTTCGACATAGTCAAATGCGCCCTTCAGTGGTCTCGGCTTTTTCCAGCCTACCATGGCCTCGTTCGGCAAGTACGCGTCGAAGCTGGGATACAGGGTCAAGAATTCATCGAAGAACATGAGTCCGCAGTTCAGAGTCCGCACCGTTGCTTCTAGCTTCATGCCAACGCGCAGGTCCTCTTGAATAATGGATTCGATGAAGAAGAGATATTCTTTCTCCTCTTCAGGCTTTCCGCCTGTGCTCTTATTCTCGTGTTCCTCGAGTTTCTCCTCGTCTGTCAGGTCTTCTGGTGGTGCATCTGGGTTCTTCCACGGCTTCGCATAAACGCGGCCAACCGGTCGGAAGTGGCTGGAATTGTGGGTGTAGAGTTCCGTGCACTCCAAGGTGGGCGGCTCGACACGTGTGATTTCCAACCCTGTGCGTTCCTTCACGGACACGACCTCTAGTGTCGTCGCACCGTTGACGGCCTCGAGGTAGAGGGCGAACACGTCCTCCGTCGCGGCACCCGCAACGCCGAAATGGAGGATCTGGTGGGCTTCTTCGGGCTTGATGCCCACAAAGACGCTGTCTGTAATGTGCTCGGGTCCCCACCATGTGTCACCGTCATAGTTTTCAGCATATTGTCCGCCGAAAAGAGTCGAGCAGGCTGTATTGAAGTCTCCAGGCAAACGCCGTGTCGCTTCCGCAACATTCCAAAGCTCTGCGTTGGCATCATAGCGACAGAAGTTACGTGTCTCGAGGATTTCTGCACCGTATTCTGGGCATACGTCGTGTTGCAGGAGATAGTTCATGAATCGTTCTAAAGTACTGGTTACCATGTCAAGTTTGGCGCGTTCATCTAAGCCGTACAGACGTGCAGCTCGGCGGGAGAGAAATCCTTTCATACAGCCCAGAAAGTCTACGACGTAGGTACTGGTCTCGGTTCCTAGGTTGCGCTTCTCCTCTGTAATAGATGCGTTGCTCAGAATATTTGCGATTGTCGTCTTGTCCATCTGAGCGAGGTCCTGGTCGCCCTGAAACATGTTGGGACCGCACTCAACCCCGCCGTAGCTGAGGTATTTGAAGAGAACGTCACGGCGTTCAGGAGTCATCTTGCGGGTGCGTTCGAAGCGGCCGATGGCGGTCAGAATGCGGTCAATGAAGTGAAGCTCTGGATCATAGAGCTCTCTTTCCTCGGCATGTTGATCTGGAGTCAAGGGTGCGTCGGCGAAGAAATCTTCGAATCCGGTTGGTTTGTCATTGCCGCGCTGGCTTGCTGGTTTGCTCTTCTTCTTTTTCTTCTTCTTCTTGGCCATGTCTACTGGGGATGGGAGATTGGTGACTTCGCCATAGTCCCCTTCGAGAGTTGAATCATTGTCCCTGTCATGGCTGGTATTTCCATGTATCTCGGATGGGCTAGTCACAGGTGGCTCAGAGACAGTTCGGTTTCCATCGCTGGAACTGTTGGTGGTTGGTTGAGTTCGAAGAGGGATTGACTCTTGGTTGAGATCCGAATAGGTGTGGGTTCCTGCTTGTAAGATCTTATGATCGAGACATCCGTTGGACTTTTCGTGTGATTCGGGACTGGTTCGGACCTTCTCTGGTGAGTTGGCCATTGGTGAAGTGGGATGAAGAAATGCACTAGCAAGCAAACACAAGAATTGGAGGGGACTTGTGAGGATTATGAGAGTCAATTGTAAGACGAATCTTTAACGCGTCGGCTGAAGTAAGGTCACCCAATGGCGAAGCTCAGGTGTAACTGTCATATCAAGACAGCGAACGTGGTCCAATCTAGTTGTACCGAGCAAGTCAGTCAATCCTCAAGGCGGAGTCATCGTTGTGTCTACCCAAATTCCAGGGTTATAAGGAGTGGACGAAGGAATCTCCGTATTTGTCTTGGCAGTCATGTGGCAGTAAGTAATTCACTTGCCTTGTGTCACCTTGATTATCTCAAAGAGGGGCCTTGGAGTTGTCAAGTGAAGTTGTGCTCATTGTGGGCCAGAATGGCGTGAGGCTGGCTTCCGCCCGCTTTCTGAACTGGAATCCGACGACTATGAAACACTTGACTGCAGCATCAGAAAATACTCGATGTGATGCCTAAGTAGTGCAGATGTGGTTCAACCTGCTCATGATAACCATGTCATCGACTCAAGCCATGTATGTAGTTCTATCAAACTTCTAAACCGAGAACTCAGAGAGGGCTCCCGTCTTGGCTGTCATGTGACTGTCATGTGACACTACGTTCCAAAGTACGAGTGCATAAACCTGCGGTCGCTTGGAGACAGCCGTCATCTCTCCCTGGCTACTCCAAGCCACCGGGGTGCCTAGCCACCCCTAGCAAGCCTGACATAGAGATCTGGCGGCAGCCCATCGGCCCCCACGTTGCCTGATTCCCGCCCGGGGCATTGGCTCCTCTAACTACCTTGGGCGTGGCCAATCCCTCTTATTATTGCCCTGAATCCTGATTCCCACCATCTACCAGTGCCACCACTAATAGTAGTCATTAGTTACTCCGTACCCCACCAAACATGCAGCTGGCAATCCTGCCCTGCACATTTCAGCTCAACATCCCCTGTCCCTTCATAGATTGTGTATGCTTTTCCCACCCTCGTTCAGTCTCGCCAATCTTTCATTGATCTTGCGATCTTGCGGTTCAGTGAATTTCAGCAAGCTATCTCAATATGACGAGCTCCCAACCTCCAGCCAAAAAGCTGGCTGCCGCTGTCCCCAACGCATCTGAACTGGTATCTTTTGAACATGGAGCCGCTGGCCAGTAAGCACCTTGACCAACTCACTCCCTAAGCTCTGGTGTTGACTTTTGTCTCAGTCAAGGCATCTCCTCCAATGCTTCGGGCTCCCTGGTCATAAAGCCCTGCGTCCAAGCCGAGATCGACTTCTACGAGTCTGCTAAGGAGCACCCACTCTTCCAAGCCCATATGCCTACCTTTATCGGCAGTTTGACACAGAACGGCGACGCTGATGGCTCAGAAACAACAGTCGCTCCTCTGCTTGAACAAGCAGGTGGCATCCAAGTCCCCGCAGCCATCTGCCCACCTCAGAACCAGACAGCAGGCACAGGCGCCCCAGGCGTCACAGTCACAAGCCCGACTCCGGGCCTGATCAAACGTGCGACATGGAAGCCTTCTGGGGGACAGAAGCTGACCACTGGACTGGCCATCGTGCTGGAGAACGTGACCAGCGGATTCAAACACCCAAACGTACTCGACGTGAAGCTCGGCGCACGCCTGTGGGACGACGATGCGCCCATCACGAAGCGGAGGAAACTCGACGAGGTCGCCGAACAGACCACCAGTGGCAGTCTCGGCTTCAGAGTCGCCGGCATGAAAGTCCACCTCGACGGGACGGAAGCCCCGGCGCAGCAAGAGACACCCGAGCCGAACGTCGAGGTCAAGAATGGATATAAGTCCTACAATAAAAACTATGGCCGCGGGTTTGACAAGGACAGCGTCGTTGATGCTTTCACCACGTTTCTTGGTGGCGTCACGCGAGACGACGCTTTAGGGAAGGTTCGGTTCAAGAAGAGCCGTGGTGAGCTCATTGCCAAGCGCATCCTGCGTGAGCTGGAGAGTATCCAATACGCGCTGGAGAACGAGGAGATTAGGATGTACTCTGCGTCCATCCTACTAGTGTACGAGGGAGATGACGAGGCGTTGCAGGCGGGCCTGAAGTTCGAGGAGGAGGTAGATGGCCAGGAACAAGAGGAACAAGAGGAAGAAGCGGATGATGACGAAGATGACGACGAGATCACGCAAAAAGTCCTCGAGGCTAGGTTGATTGATTTTGCCCATGCGAGCTGGACACCGGGCCAGGGTCCGGATGAGAATGCTCTACGCGGGATCAGGAATGTTGTCAAGATTATGAAAGACTTGCTGGACTAGAGAAGGGACTAAGAAAGAGGTTGTAAGATCTTTTTGGTATTCTGGATTGTTTCTAGATTCTAGATGGTCTTTTTCTGTCTGTCATCAGATATGCAAAGGGGGATGTAGCGTTATGTCCATCGCCTCTTTTCCAGCTTTGATTGAAGCAGACTACCCCTTTCTCACAGTCTTTCGATTTTTACATGCTAGATGAAAAAATGTTTCGAGAAAAATGTGAATTGGTCGATCAGCGTCAAAGGCGGTCCATACCCAGCACCCCTTCGGGCCAACCAGCCCAGACGATTGCCCTGTTGGGCACCCGGCCTGCGACGGGGCTCAGCAAACTGATCCTGCCCCGAACCTCGTCGGTGTCGGTCACGTACAGAAAGCCCATGACTGACGCATCGCGGATAGCACCTTGATCGGCTTCTACGTCACAGTTGAGTACAGCAAGGACCGAGCTGCGCAGTGCAGCAACCGGGGCGGTCATCCGTTCGTAGATCTGTGAGGCGGGAAGTGCAACTTTGGATCCCAGGCCAGGTAACCTGGGCGCTGAGTCGTCATCTAGGCCACCTGGTAGGAAGCTTTCGTTGTCGTCATCGTTGTCAAATGCTCCCCCGCCGGTGGTCGATGAAGGGTCTGGTGTAGATGAGATACGGCGCCAGATGGTCAAGGTCGAAAAGTCGACTTGCTGTTGCCGTGGCTGCAATGATATGCCATTGCTCAGTCGAGGATTACCATAGAAATACGTTCTGATCTGCGCAGCTCGGAGACTTTGCATGTACGCCTCGTCCCGGTCCACGCACCCGCCGGACTTGTTGACTTTGATCACGGAAATCTTCTCCGGAGGGTTCGCGCTCGTCCGAGAAGCGGTGGGTTGGCCGTCATACCGCTTCACCATGTCGCTGTAGAGCCTTTCAGACCCCAGGCAGATGATGGCCGATATGGCAAATTCAGAGACGATCTCTTGGATGATTTCGCTTCCGATATTGCTGGATTTGGTGCTTACCAGGCTGCCTGGGGTGTCGATGATCAGACCGCTCTCTTTTGCTTCCGGATCCTGCGCCGTCCTCCCGGCTACAGCCAATGCAAGACGACTTAGCTGCGCCTTGTAGACCTTTCCTTCTTTCTCGTTTGGGTTCGGACTGCCGAAAAAGTAGACCAGGGGTAGCTTGACGGGTATGATACCGTTGGGGCCGCTCATGGGTGCAGCTCCCCATCCTTCCTCGACGTCCATCAGCGTCTTGAATACCGTCGCAGTCATAGTCCCAGGAATGCTCATGACCCCCTCTTTGATGTCTAGATTCACCACAACGGGTGACCGAGCCGACCTTTGCGCATATCCGGTCAGGATCTTCGCAAGTGAACTTTTGCCTGCGTCTTCCGGACCCAACAGCAACACTCTTGGTCCTTCTCTGCCGCTTGCTCTTGCCTGATCGCGAAGTGCTTCGAGTGCGAAGTGCACATTGATATACTCGTTCATGGGCGTTTCTTCAGCGGTGTATTCACTCTGCAGTGCATCGCCGCTGACTTCGAAGGAGCAACCATGCCATGTGAAGATTGCGGCTTTGATCCCGGTGAAGGTAAACGTATTCCCTGCCACAAGCTCAGTGCCAAAGAGTTCGGCGGTACCGGTCAACAGCTTGAGGTGGTATGTCAGTAACGTGCTAAATCGAAAGCGACAACTAGGGTCGAGGAATACCTTGAGATGGATGTATTTGCCCACGGGTACTTCGAAGCGCCATTCTGTATCTTTTGCTAGGTCATGTTGGACCGTCTCAACTGCTTGAGCCTCTTCTGGCTCGTCTAGCCCAAGACCTGGTAGCGACAGCGACATCTCATCATTGTGACGAAATCGAGTTCTGGTCGAAAGCGTAGAGAAGTGAACTGAATCTGAGTTGCAGGGGTTGGGAGGGGACCTCGAGAATGGAATGACCACCGGCCTTGGCATTCTTTATTGCGCTAACACGTGATTACAATTCTCCTGACTCTCAGCCTTGCTGTTGCTTGTCCTTCCAGCCCTACTCCGTACTAGTTCAGTCACCCAACAAGATCCTATGTACCACGATCACGTGTTCAGCCTCGCCTTCAACCGGGCGCCTCCGCGCTGCCCTGCCTACCCTATCCGGCGGCCTACTTCGTTGATGAGGGTCTATTTCTAGCACTCGTAGATTCCCCATAATTGGTCTAGTAGGAGTTTGAAGTGCTTAGATGCTTAAATACAACTATTTTCATGCCCCTCGCCGTTGAATTTCACGAAATCGGATGGGCGGCATTACCGGCACAATGTATCTCGCCGGTCTCGTGCCTAGTAAAGTGAAGGCCGGCATTTGGTACTTAGTCTCCTCATAGGGGTCTTGCTGGGGTATTCCACTTCCCCACACAGGATCTCAGCTTATGTTCAAGCATCAGTTGAGAGGTAGCCCGGCTTTGGAACAATCTCTCGATTATTGATTGCAGAGCCTGGGGCGGCTGCGAACTTTAGCACTGAACCACTGTCGGCTCGACCACCCCGGCCAAGCGTACCCCGCAATCATTCTCAATTCAAAGCCCGAAATAGGACAACACAGCTGGTTAGACAACTTACCAGGCTTAATCTGCACACAGGCACTGACCGCTTGTTTACTTCTTGACTCGGTCCTTGTGGTGGCCGAGGTAGATTATATGAGCGAAGTAACGGGCCCTCATCCGGCGACTGGGGCTACCAAAAGCCGGGCGTGCTCAGAATGCAATAGGAAAAAGGCAAAATGTGACATGATACGACCCGCGTGCGGATTGTGTGTGCGGATTCACAGCGAATGTATCTATCCTTGCAGAAGAAAGCGTCGAGTGGACGCCGGCATGATCAGGCAGTCAACCCGGAAAAAGAGTCACATCAACACCACTCATAGTCCGATTGAGCCTCTTGACGGCAGTCAAACCGGCTCAGCACAGGACGGAACCGTCAGCACCCCTTCGATCACAACCGAAGACGGATCACAAATGAATTTGGCACTCCAAGTCGACTTGCCCGATACTGTTATTATACCCGCGTCTCTCCGTACGAATGAAGATGCTAGTTTCCCCGAAGCTCGGCCTCAAGTCTGCGCTTTGGCGACGTCCGCGGCAGTGGAAGAGCTGAGCTCGTTACCACTCGTGTCAACACCGCTGGGCTCTGGACCAGGCAGTTACTCTCGGGATATGGCGCTGCAACTGGTTGACTTGTTCTTCCACCACGTTCAACCATGGCTCCCTCTACTCCATGCGCCACATTTTCGAGACTTCCTACATGAACGACTTGGACCTCATGATAATGCTCTGGCTGGTCTGACCGCTGATGAAGCTTTCCTGTTGACGAGCATATTTGCATTAGCATCGCGATTCATTTACCCTGCTTCACTGCAGGGCGCTCCCTGTTCACGCTTGGAGGAAGCATATGTTGCCAAAGCACGCGAATATTACACCAATTGCCGCGACATGGACACCCATACATTTACTTACCTGCAGGGTTGCACTGCACTGGCTTTCTACTTTTACTCCTCAGGCCTCTCTGCCCAAGGCTGGATCCTGGTCGGAGTTTGCGTTCGCGTTGCTTACGACTTGGGTCTGTCAGAACTTGACGGGGCCCTCGACGACCCAGACTCGGAAAATGACTGGATCCTCACAGAGGAGCGTCGACGCACCTGGTGGCTGATCTGGGAGCTCGATTCTTTTGGGTCCTATGTCTCTCGGAAGCCTTTCGCAATTGACAGGAGTGCCTTTTCGGTATTCCTTCCCGTTGCCGATGAATATTGGTTTTCAGGCCAACGAGTGGCTTCCACAAGATTGCCAGCTGGCCCAGAGGGCTCTTGGGCTGCGCTCAGAGCGTCGCCTAATCAGAGTGAGAGAGCATGGTATCTCGCGGCCGCGGACATTATGTCCCAATCAGCCGAGTGCTTGCAACAGAGGAGCAAAGTAAAATCTCAACGTCTATGCATGCTCAAAAATGAGATCAGCTGCCTCAGACTTTCCCTTCCACCCAACTTTCGCCTGAGTACCGATTACATGTCTTCTTCGGCTCCAAGATGCCGGTCGAACTGGATTATTGGCACCCACCTCACTCTATCTACGGCGTCTTTTATCACAGAATATTTGTCTCTCCTTGACGACTGCGAAGGTCGACGGCTTGGCGACGCGTCGAATTTCTCAATTCTTTTGCAAACAAGGGCCCTTGAGATTTCACGCTTCGCCTGGCGGTGGCCAACGGAGCACATTCGCTCAGCTCACCCTTTCTTCGCGTGTCTACTCCTAACGCCACATGTTCAAGGTCTCGAATCTCCCCTAAAATCTTCGCCGATTGCTTCCTCAGGCGAAGTTATTAAGCTCATACAGTCTCACCTGGGTGAGATCTGGAAACTGGGCTTGACGGCGAAACGTTAGTCTTTCCGCTCCAAACACCACAGCCGTGCATTCATACTGATCAAGTCACAGGTATTATCGAGTTGTCCTCGAGTCAGAATGTGGAGAACATGGGTACGGGTGATCTCCAATTAATTAGACGCCACTCAGTCTGGTTCCCTCCGGCAATGCAAAGGCGTGCTGCCGTTTTATTATCAGCATCGAGCAACTCCCTGCTTGCGGGATCCACTCGCGAGCAGGGAAAACATTTTTCTGCCACTATCAGTGAATCGAGCCCCCGGGAGAATGAATGTCAGGCGGAGTGCAGGAGCTCCATAGGGACGCGACCCGGACGTGCGATGTCTTGGTTCGATGACGGGACATTATGGAGCCCAGCTCGTGAATTTTCGGACCTGAATATGATGGACTTGTTTGAGGGTATGACCAATGATCATGGGTTCCCTGAAAGTATATTTCGTGAGGAATAGATAGCATATTTGAAGGCAGAACCAGTGTGACGTCAACGACTGGCCTTTAAATCAGCTGAACTTAGTCACACGAAGTCCGAGATGGCATAGTGTCAATACATAACCATTTGTTGTGTTGCCACTTGACTATATAGGTTGTAACGTCGAAGATGGCAATAGGGTCTGACCAATGGAATTGACAAATCCAACTTTTCTTGCAACTGTTCAATAACCTGAAAGTCGACGGCACACCAGGTATCAAGCGGCTCTTTACGGCAACCTGAAGGCGGCCCACACCACGGCTTTAAACTACTTGGCCTGACCACAGTAATACCGTTCAGGAGTTGAATCGCATATGTCGGCATTTTGAGTATTGGCCCGGAACCGTGGTCACATTTACAATAGTAGATTATTGTTGAGCTACGGTTTCCAAGGCAGAAACAAAAACATAATCGTGCTACGTGCCTGATGCTTTCTTGTTATTCACAAGCAGTCGGGAGGATAGATCATTCAACTGCTCCCCTTTGACAGGACTGGCACAGAGTTCACGGTGACTTCGAAGAGATGGCCACCCCTGCGAAAGTCCTCGTCGTTGGTCTAGGCCTCGGTGGCCTTTCGTGTGCCATTTCATGTAAACAGGCAGGCTTCGAGGTGGAGGTCCTGGAACGAGCACCACAGATCTCCAATGTGAGTGCCTATCCACACTGTCTAACTCCACGATATCTCTGCTTGCTTTACTAGATGAATGTGCCACTGATCAATTTTGTCCCGGCAGGTGGGTGCAGGAATCCAACTGCCTCCCAACAGCGTGCGCATCATGCGCCACTTGGGAGTTTTGCCGGAAATCGAACAGGTTTCTACCGTCGTCCAGCGTCTCAACATGAGAAGATACTCGACCGGCGAAGTGATAGGCAGCAAGGATGTGGGCGCTCTTGGTCCTACTCAGTATGGCGAGCTATGGAGGTCAGTCACATGCAGCACACGGGGTATACATATTCTGATAGAAACAGAGTGCTCCACCGAGAAGACTATCATCGAGTGATGATGGACCAAGCATCTCATATCGGAGTGAAAATAAGCCTTGACTCGCACGTGTTGGGCATGAGTGAGGATGGAAAGTCGGTGACACTGCAAAATGGCAAGACGCTGTACGCAGATGTCGTCGTTGGTGCCGATGGTTTGTGCATTTCTCACCACCTCCAGGCCCCCCATCTCCACAATGAATGGATAGCTTACAATGCACTGATCATAGGCCTTTGGTCTACGTTGAGAGAAAGCTTTTTAGACAAACCCTCACCACCAGTGCCGACAGGAGATTTAGCCTACCGAGCCACCTTCACTCTCGAGCAGTTGAAAACCCTCAAAAACCCCGGAATAGAAGAACTCTGCTCCCAGAACACGGTAAATTTATGGATGGGACCTGAAAAACACAGTGTCTTCTATCCAGTGAGAGGCGGCAAAGAGTTCAATCTGGTGCTCTTAAGACCTGATAATCTCGCGCCAGGAGTTCGTAACTCGGAAGGTGATATATCAGAAATGCGAGCCACGTTCGAAGGGTGGGACAATACGTGAGAAACTCGAAATGTTCACGCGTGGCTGTATAATGCTAACATGTCTGCTTCTGATAGGCTGACTGAGATTATCTCGTGCGTCTCCTCCGTACTTAAATGGAAGCTATTACACCATGATGAAATGGAAACTTGGACTCAGGTGAGGACGCTCTGAGGCGTCGCCAATACACTCAGCTAGGTGACTAACAGCCTCAGGGCAACGCAGCACTGCTTGGCGATGCATGCCATCCGACCTTACCCTACCAAGCTCAAGGCGCGGCCATGGCTGTTGAGGATGGAGCTGTTCTTGGCTTCCTCCTAGGTGTATACGCACGCAAGATCAAGGAGCAATTTAGGGACGACCGGCCCATCCCGAAGACGGCAACAATATCAGCATTACTCAAACTGTATGAAACAATTCGCAAGGAACGAACGACGGTCAACGTGCGAGGCGCCTACGCAAACCGCCACTTCTACCACATGCCCGACGGCGAGGAGCAAAGAAGTCGCGACGAGGAAATG
This sequence comes from Exophiala aquamarina CBS 119918, assembly GCF_000709125.1. Lineage (NCBI taxonomy): Eukaryota > Fungi > Ascomycota > Eurotiomycetes > Chaetothyriales > Herpotrichiellaceae > Exophiala > Exophiala aquamarina. Next base: position 755,681 of record NW_013550581.1, read on the forward strand.
AGAACATTCGACTTTGTTCAAGGTAAGTCAAATTATTCGTGGCTCGATTCCAAGTATAACCTCGATCTCTTGGCTTTTGACGCTCTGGAGGCTGCTCCGTGGCAGTTTGAGCAATGGTGGGAGCAGATTTTGGCAGCAGATTCAACTGAATCGGACCATCGTGACACTGGTCCAGAGCTGAGTGGCACAAGTCGGGTCATAGCGGTGTTATGAGCCAGGGAAACTGCCTACAAATTTAACATATCCAGTGTGACATTTTGTATGTCAGCAAGCCTCACGTCGTGTGGCCGGTCTGCAGAAACTAGATAGTCTTCAAGCTCCTGGTTATTGCGCCGGGTACCCTTCTAGAATGTTCTTGCATTCTTGTCTCAATGGCTATGTCCCTCAGAGAACTTCTCGTGTTTGACTCTAACATACTCTAATAAACTAATAAAAGCCAGCTACTGTGGTGACAGTTCGTTGTTTCAATTCGTACGATTCGTTGAAGACCTTGGGGGGCTCACGCCTCAGACATATTGCTGCGGAGCCCTCCTGCGTATCTGGAACAACCATGCATTCTATTTTCTTCGAGCACATGTGCTCATTGCTAGCTTATCCCAGACCCTAGTCGAAGCATGCAATTGATCAAGCTCCCCATCACATCTATCTCAACATCTTTGGTGCATTGCAGGGATTATGAGGCAACATCGTCCACGAGAAACAATGCGCACCCATGCATCGGTAAAGGAGGCAAACCAAGGAACTGGAGCAGATCCTTTCCTCTGCTCCCACGCCGCCTGTGAAGTAAGTACTGGCCGTGTGGCAAAATCATCCCTCAAAGCTACCAGCACGATCGTAGCAGAAAACCATTTCTATTGTTGGTATTAGGCCGGGCCCGGCATTAACCCTGCTGTTCATTGCTCGCGTGGAACCCGGCAATATCCTTGCGGGGTATCGTCCCGCTTATGTACCTTGATTCGCCGGCTTCTTGTGTACGTATCCACCGTCATTCCCCAAGGTTGGGCCCCAGGCATTCTATCTGAGAGGCGGTCTTGGGATTCCGCTGTGCCCGGGTTAGGGTGCTATATATCCATCTCCCCTGCCGTCCGGATAGATGCGATTTCCTGCTCGATTAGTAGTCTCTTTGAGCACCAAGCACCGGACTCTTTACGACAACTCATTTTGGTCCCTCTCGGTAGTCTAGGCTCATTGTCAACATACGAGTCTTTTGCAACACGCAGGCAGAATGGATGACAAAGGACCCCCTGAACATTCAGAGCACCCCCATCAGGATGGGTATACCGATGAAAATGAGAAAGGAGCCACTATCGACAACGTCCACATGGACGACGGCATGAAAGTATTTGCCACGTACAGCAGAGAGCGAACATGGGACGCCAGTGAAGAAAAAGCCTTGCTAAGAAAGATTGATTGGAAGGTCATGCCACTCTTGTTCTCAACTTATGCCCTTCAGTTCTACGATAAGGCCATGCTCTCACAAGCAGTAAGTCATGCGCATTCGGCCTCTCTCCGACGTGTGTTCTCTTGCTAACGAATTTACCTAGGCGATATTCGGACTCATCAAGGACCTCGAACTCACTGGAAACAGATACAGTTTCTCATCCTCGATATTCTACCTCGGTTATGCTGCCGGGACATTTCCAGCCATGTTGCTCATGCAGCGGTTTCCTGTGCAACGGGTAGCGGCCACGATCATCCTACTATGGGGCATCTGCCTATGCTGCACAGTGGTCTGTCACGACTACAGGACTCTCTACACTCAGCGGTTCTTCCTCGGATTCTTGGAGGGTGGGGTATCTCCAATGGCGATGGTGATTGTGTCGAACTACTACACAAAGAGTGAGCAGGGATTTCGTCAAGGAATTTGGAACTCTTCCGGTACGTTTCACTGAATCTCGGCATTCACATAGCAGCTGCTTTCTGACAACTTTCAGCGGGATGGATCGCGATGTTCTCACCTTTAATCAACTACGGGTTGGGACATATAACTGGTGGCAGCCTCGCAACTTGGTGCTATATGTATCTTTTTGCAGGGTCCTTAACATGCCTCTACAGTTTGCTTGTCCTTTTCTTCCTACGTTCTGATCCGGTTAACGCAAAGGGCTTAACCGAACGTGAGCGCTATATTGCTGTCGCACGGCTTCAGTCCAACAATGCGGGTGTTCGCAACACTCATATTAAATGGGTTCAGATTAGAGAAGCTGCCCTTGATGTCAGGTTTTGGCTGGTGTTTGCTGTGGCCTTTTTGAGTATGATGACAAACGGGCCTGCGTCAACGTTCGTCCCGCTTATCATCAACGGCATGGGATACAGCCGTCTACATAGCCTGCTGTTGCTGATGCCTTTGGGTTTTGCAGCCGGAACCTTACCATTGCTTTCGGCCTATTTGTCCAGCAAATTCGCTCACCGCAAATGGAGAACTTGGGTGGCTTCGATCGCTGGTATTCCCACGGTTGTGGCCGCTGTGATGTGCTGGAGATTACCGGACTCGGCCACCGGAGCCCGACTATTTGCCATCTATCTCTTGGGTGGATTCACTTCCACGTACGCTGTCATGATTGGCTTGCAGACATCAAATACTGCAGGGTACACCAAAAAGTCGGTCACAGCAGCTGGATTCTTCTTAGGCTATTGTATGGGTGAGTTCGATCACCTTATCCTGATTCTTTAGCTACCATTCGTTCGCATTGAATGCCCAGCATTCACTGACACTTACCTAAAGGCAACTTTACTGGCCCTCTTCTATTCAAGCCTCAAGACGCTCCAAACTATAATCCCGGGTTTCTGGCCATCACCATTACAACAATCGTGGTTGCTGTATTGCCAATTGTATACCGATTCCAATGTCTCTATGAGAACAAAAAGCGCGACGCAGCTGGCATTCGCGAAGCATATGACCATGCGTATGAAGATGACTGCACGGACGTGAAGGTAAGTTGCTCCCAAGACGTTAAGCTGGTTTGAAGCTAATCAAACTCGCTGTGTAGAACCCGCAGTTTCGATATAGCGTTTGAGACAATTTAATGAGGTAGTTACGTCTCGAATAACCGGTCCTCCTTCAACGCCAAAACTTTTCACATTTTGCACAAAGAAATTGACACCACTTTGATCTTGATTCCTTTCTTGCGTGTATATTCGGAATGATCGTCGTGAAAAAGTAAAAGAGGCTTCTCAACTTTATATATCTCGACTTGTAAACTCTTCCTGGTTGCCTAGATAAACAGCGGGCCAATCAGGCCTTTTGCAAGCACGCTGTGGCGGACGGTGAGCATTCAGGCTCCATATGCGGGGGCTGATCAGATTAAGCTGCTTTATACGCACCAGGGAGAAGTTTGCTAAACGTGGAGAGGTCGTTGCAGAAAGCCTTGCTGCTCTCAAACTACCTATTCCACCAAGGTGTGCAGCCTTCCCGCCGTTGTCACGACATTCATCATTAAGCTAGATCTTACCTGGACCCTAAGTTGCTTTTGAGGTTGCTCAGGCAGCGATTCAGACACTCGCCGTGCTTGCTTGAACATGTTCGTCTGGAATCGGCTTTAACGCAAACCTCCGCGTGGCATGAAATAAAAGTACAAAGCAAAACAGGTCGAAGAATCAGATACTTATCTTTTATATGCCCACCGAACCTCTCAAACACAGCGTCCAATGTACTGCAGCTGCGGTGGGGAAAAAGCGACTTCATTATCTATGTCTGAGCGGAGTGGCTATAGCCTGTCGAGAGGAGACAAAATTGAATAGACAACCCACCGACCACTCTCTCCGTATTGCGCCCCAATGGAGGAGTTATGCCATCTTTCAGATTTCACTCCATTCCTTCCCCAACTTGGGGAACTCCGGAAGCTCCCACTTCGCCGTCTCATCACTCGGACCCGCCATTTGTTCGAGTTTTAAGTACGCCACTATTCTCGCGATCATGTGTAGGATCCAGATGCCAATCCACGAGGTCGGTGAAGCTAGCGACGCTGACCAGTGCCTGCCACCATGGCCTACCGTGGCAATCGGTCGAAAGGCGCTCTCGTAATTCCTCGCTCCCTGCACCACAGCTGCTATTGGCGACGAGCTATCTTTCTTCAACAATGTCCCAATTTCACCAGCTAGAATATAAGGGCCTATCAAACCCCATGTGGTGCCGTACCCATTTGCCGTCGACGAGTGTGCTGCGTCGCCTATCAGAACAACTCGTCCCTTCGACCACGCTCCTTGGGGAAGATTAACTTCCTCGAACGGTGTACAGTACAGATCATCAGCCTCCGATGCATGTCTCAGTGCCTCCGTGAATCGCTTGCATTCCCATCCGCCGTCCTCGTAGAGGTCAGCCAAAGCCGTCTTCAGCCCAGCCAGATCTCCAGTCTTCAAGGCTCGATCAACGGAAGCCTTTCTGCCATGGAACATCATGTAAACGCGTGTGAGTTCCGGGATGTCCTTTCGTGTGCAAACAATTCGCGCCACTGGACCCCCCGGCAGATGGCAGAGAGTGAAGCGGTCCGAATCTCCTGGCTCTGATGGCACGCTGAAATACGCAACATACCTCCCTAGAAAACGGCGTGGGTCAGGAGAGTTTGAGTCCAAAATCATTGCTCGTGTCTTCGAGGCAGTCCCTTCAGCGCCCACGACAAGATCAAAATCCTCCTGGCGGCCATCTCCAAATCTAACGTGGACTTTACCATTGGGATCGCTCTCGTCATCCTGCGTGAAGCTCTCGATAGTCGTTCCAAACAGATGCCGCACATTATCTCGGTTCTCGGTGAGCCCATACAGAATCCGAACCAGATCGCCACGCATGATCTCATACTCGGAGGTGATACTCTGTCTCCCACTGTTGCCGCCCGTTGTGGCCTGAAAGAATGCTTTGGTGTTGCCATTGACATCAATAAGCTGCGTGCCCGGCTCGTGAACAACGACTGCTCGCACTGCCTCTTCGATCCCCATTTTCTTCATAATCTTCACCCCGGGACCGCGAAGATCTATCTGATGGCCTGAGGTGCGCTTCTGCGGGGATCGTTCGATGAGAGTGATGCTGACGTCGATGTTCGCCTTGCTGAGTCTGCTCATCCAGTGTGCTAGGGCTGCGCCAGCAACGCCTCCTCCGCTAATGAGGACTTTGAAATCTGTCATGGATCTATGGGTGTGCAGGATATGTAGTCTAGGAAAGAGATGGAAGTTTGGAGTAAGAGTCAATTCCTTACGTGTGTCGGAAGGAAGTGTATGATATATAAAAGTATCCAACGCAGAACAGCGGGTGCAACAGGTCACTCCCAGCCCTTTGACCTTATGTATGGTGACGCCTACTTACGTTGACGGTAATCAAGTAGCCTACGGTTCCCCTGCCATCGACGGCTGCAGACCTAATTCACCCAATGACCTCTAGCCGCATACTAGTACCAAGTACTCTCTGAAGGTATTATTTCGTATCCCGCTTGTTGAAAACTTATCAAACTAAAAGAAGGGTCAAGTCACTAGATTCATCACGCAAGCTTTTGCTAACCTTTTTTTTTTAAAGCAAACGTTGGTGCCTGCGCAAGCCACCAAGCGCTTGGTGGCCGGCGAGGCTGCTGTGCCAGATCCGAAACTCTGATTGGCCCGGCCTTTGATTGGAGGTTGCGCACCTCTCGTATCCGTATTCACCAGCGCAGCGCAGTCCACGTCATGATTCATGTCGGCGTAAACGGGAAGCCCGTTGTTTGGCACCCATGCTGGTCTCACCCATTTTACTTTTATGCAACATATTATGCGAATACTTCTGTGTTTTGTGAAAGCTATGCTTGGGTGTGATGATGGTTACCACACAGAACAACGTGGTGGAAAATTTAACCTGGTTTCGTTGAGGTACCTGGTAAGGGCTGCGAGCGAAACGGCGGATTCAAGTTGTGTCATATACGAGGGAATGACGATGCGAACGGAGTTTATGATGATACGAAGCACGGTGGTCATCCTCTTCCGCCGGGACACTGTTCAGGACTGACGGGAGGTGCCAGTGCATGGAAAAAGGGAAAGTAGCCTTGTCACGTGACCGCAATTCTGTCTTCGTTTTACAACGGTATAATGGATGCTCGGGTTGTTGACAGTTACAATTTCTAGCGTAGATTGTAAATTTTCTTATTCGGAAACCTCCTGCAATGTTGTGCCGGGGTATGGAATTTGATAGTAGCCATACTGAGAAGGCGAACATGGTCCATAACAACCAGCTCAATGGTTTGCCCTTTCACAGCGTTTCGTAGTCCCTTTCGTAGTGGCTCACATGTCTAGCGAGCTGTTCGCTGTACGCAGAATATGCAAATGCCGAGAAATATCTAGGGCATTGCTCGGCTGGAGAAATACTGCCTCTAAGCAGTGGCCTCTATGGAGAAGCAGCACCAGGGCATTGTGGGTCAAGGAGAAAATGAAGTATCTCCCTCTGGGCAGCTTTTGAAGATGTCCACACTTGGCTGGACTCACTGCAGGACCGTAATATGCGTGATTCAGGCGAGATGTCCACTCCGATGTCCATTAGCCAAGATGCTGAATAGTAATACGAGTAGGGTCGAAGACCCCTTTCGGTCTAGTCCCAGTTAGGAAATGAAGCAAGCTAACGTACGAGTTTGGTCGCAGAACAGCCAATAAAACGTCGGCCTGCCCATTGTGGACCAAGAGAGGTTGTATCCAACCCTAGATGACCTTCAAGATCTGTTTGCAAGCTCTGCATCTCTCTCGAATTTGAGGTATTACCCGCGGTAAATGGGCCTTATTATGATGAGTGATTCAACTGCCACCGAGGCATTCTCCAGAAACGGCCGAAAGCGGAAGAACGGTCTGGCCAACAGCAGGTTCCCTAGTGGGCACTTGAATCTATAAAGCTGGGGTTCCCCTCTGGCTCTTTGCGACTTGCAAATCATAGTATTCGCAAGACCATATGATCATTGCTGAAACATAGACAACATGACTTCCGTGGCGATATCCGCAGAAAGAGTCGCTCAAGTCGACGCAGCCGTCCGAAAATTTGTTGGCGGGTTTCTCAAGCCGATCGATTCCACTGAAGAATTCTTGTCAAGCTATCATCCAGAAGTTGAATGGTATGATCACGCTTTTTTGATCAGACGTGTCGGACACAAAGCTGTAATTGGCTTGCAACAAGGTTTCACCCACTGCAACCAACCCTTCGCGGTGGACATCAAGGTATTCAGACTTCTTCCGTTCCTTCATCCCCCAGAGCAACCCCAGATATTAATCAGCCCGTTCAAAAGGCCATAACCCCAACCGCAACAGGCGCGATTCTTGAACAAGTATGGATCGGGCGCCACTCCAATGACCTTATTCGACCGAATGGAGACGTTGCTGTCAAAGCCACTGGCAAAGATTTCCAATGCCTCGTTTGCATGGTCTTTCAGATCGATGAGAGTGGGAAGTTCACACGAATTGATGAATATTATAACAAGCATTGGGAGGATGGTGTGCATGAGCAGGAGTACTTGGTGATGAAGGGTGCAAGCATGCAGACAAAGGTTTGAAGACTGGGTGCCGCTTAGGACCAAGGAGTGGAAGACAACAGGTTCCCCTTGTGGATCGGAGCGTAGAATGGCACGATAGAATTCACAGCGGCCAGCGCTTCCTGTGCGGCGTTTCTTCCACCAGCCTATGCCACGGTGTCCATAGTGAAAATCCTATCCTGTTAGTCAAAGAGATGGGCGTACCTTGAGCGATTCCGGAATGACGGAGCTCCCTCCACCTCACTCAGTCTGGGTTGTGGTCTGAGCCTAGATCTCCGCTTACAAAAAATGCCAGCACATGCAGCAGCATACGGCGTACACGCTCCAAAGATTTTGAATCTTCTGGCATCCGGAATTATACTGATACTCAAGGTGGAGAAGAGAGTGTAGACCGAAAAGGAGTACGTTCAAATCGCAGACTCGCCTCCGCAGAGGCTTGCAGGTGTGGTGTGGTGTCCTTTTCGAGAGGCAGAAGGGGGGGAAGGCGTCCATCGACAATTTTATGTACTTGAGGAGCTTCCTTCTGAAATCTTATTGGCAAAAAGATAGACTCTATAGGAGGTCGATGCAGTCAACACATGGACGTATGAGCTTGTCAATGTGGATTAGTACGACTAGTACCGCAACCTATATTATGTTCGATGGGTTTAGAGCAATGGCAATGAGCACATCCTTGATACAGAATTCAAAAGCTGGCTAGGAAGTTTGCCAGCGAGGAATAAAGGCTTTTGAAGTTGAATACGACTTCAAGGCCTGCATGCTCGTTCTTTCTGTAAAAGGGATCGGACCAAGGGTTCGGAGTATGACTTGGATTTCCACACCATAAGAACAACTTACGACGCCTGTTCTCACATCTATCGCCTCAGTACCTCTTCATCCCCGTCTGTTGAAACTCACATTCCAGATCAAGCGGCCCACACGTCGCCCTGCATCCTCGAGCTCAGAGAGAAATCGAACCTATAGTTACAGTTTGTCGCCCGTTCTGAGTCAATTCCTCGTCACATCTTCTCAAACGCCATAACAGCATATCTAAAGGCACCACTAGCATAGCCACTCCTCATCGCCCGGAACGCCTGAAGGAAAGCGAGACCGTCGCGCCCTTGGCTAATGGCGAATGCCCACAGCGAAGGCGACGAGATGAGTTGCCACGAGATATCCCTGTTTGCGATGCGGCGTGTTATTAGTATAACAACAATATTCAATATTCGGTCACTGTGGCAGAGCGGAACCAGAGGGTCGACGGAATCGGGCGAGGGGGAAGATAAATTACGTACCAAGTCTTCGCAACGTCGTTGCTGATGTCTTTCGGCGCGTGCAGGACAATCAGGCCAGCGGCTTCGGCGAGCTGGACGTATTCGGCTTGGGTTTTCAATGGCGGGAGGAGCATGCCGTCTAAGAGGAAAAGCAAAGCGCGGGCCAAAGGTTAGTAAAGGGACAAAAAGGGGTACGAATCCCAGAATCGGTCATGGCATGACATGCATTAAGAACCGCGAAAGACCCAACGATATCTTGCGTGTAGGGCGGGAAGGGAATGGGTAGGACGAACCTTCGATCAACTTAATATCAGCCTCGCCACCCTGGATCTCCGCCAACGCGGCATGGTCCGCCTTGAACCAGTCAGCAATGACGAGTTTCCCCCCTCCAGACCTCAACACCCGTGCGGCGTTCCTGAAGAACAGCGGCTTGTCCGGGAAATGACTGAGGGCTTCGGAGATCCAGACGGCATCGAACGAGGCCGGCTTGAAGCGAGACTCCATCTTCTCGGCGTCGAGCTCCAAGAAGCGCACTTTGCCATTCTTAGCACCCAGAGCCATAAAGGCTACTGTATCGTCGTCGTCTGAGCCGATCGACGATTTAGGGGCGGCGGATGATATCAGGGTCGGATTTGCCTCGCTTTCCTCCGCAGTGAGGCGGTTCGCGATCGCAACCTGTCGCCCGCTAATGGTGATACCCGTGACGGAGCAGCCTAGCTCGCGTGCTAGGTGACGAGTCGTGCCGCCGATGCCGCACCCGACGTCGAGAACGGTGCTGTTTGCTTGCACCTCGGAGATCGAGAGCATGAGGTTGATAAGGTTGACCTGCCCGGTCTCCTTGGTGTCCTCTGCCGATTGGAAATATGCGTGATGGATATGTTGGCCCCTGAGAAGACGAAGAACAAGAAGGAAGGCGGATTAGCAACTCAGGTTGTCATTTTAAGATGGGGCTTGTAGAAATGGCGGGTTTTTACCAAAGCGAGTAATAATAGTCACTGGCGAGCTCATAATGATGCCGTATCCGGTCTTTCAAGGCAGCGAATGACAAGTGCGCTTCGTATGTGGGCACTTCGTATGTGTCTCCGATGTGTCCTCGATTTGTGTCTTGCTCAGCCCGGACTCCAGCGGCCGGAGGAGCAACGGCATCGCCGCTGGCAGGTTGGGCGGGATCACCCATTTGTTCAAGCCCAGCAACAAGGACTCAACGGCTGATCGGTGGAATGCGTGGCACTGCAAAGGTAAGCCACTAGCTTTTGAAAGGGCGGAGAGGGGCACCTTCTGGGACAGCAAGGGATCAGGCACCCAAGCTTGATTGATCTCGGCGTGAAACTAAATGCGCAAGGCCAGCAGTGAGAAGATGTGCTCAGATATCTACGGACGGCTCACTCGTCTAACCGAAGCTCCTGTCTCCTCCGAACAGGCAGCAGGGTAGTATACTTGTCGTTGATGGGTTTATCGAAAGGGTGGTGTGTTCTGTCCTCCAATCAGTCCGAGTTTCCGAATCATGATGAATGGCCAAGATTGGGATCTTTTTGACGTTGCTGGATCATAAATTACCCAATACTGGAATTCAGATGGCCCGAATAGGCAATATCGTATTCCGACCGCAACCTCATCCAATGCAAGCCACAGTTCAGCAGCCCTTAAGATATTACTAAATTTTATCCGATAATGTCCCCTTAATTTCGTTGTTGAGATATTTCAATAGCCTTCGGGTCAGTCCAGGGAGAGAATATCACCCTATCAAGAAGCCGAAGGGTAAGATACATTGAATCTTAGTGGAAGGTCACCGCCACACTGTGCAAAGGCAGCCATCAGATACGACAGAGCAGTGGGCTGTAATGCGAAGTTATGGGAGCTTTTATTGTAGATGTCCATGTCCTATACCCGGAAAGTTGTAGCCGATATACAGACTACTGGCGCTCTCCCTCTCGCTCCCCCCTTCCGGACCAGCGAGTGAAATGTCAAGCAGCCAGAAACCTCGGGAGTCCAGTGCCGCCATAAATTGGAGTCTTATGAGCCCGCTCGAACTCTCTCAAATACAGCGCTGCAGACACATAGCAGAAACTCACTAGTTCCTCGCCGCTTCTCGCCGCTGGATCCCCCGGGTCTCCCTCTATGCCGGCTACGAAACAAGCTGCACTTCGTCCAATGCTGTCGCTTAAATCATCGCTTTCTTTAACGATGCAGCTCACGATGTACGCCAGATCTGCGTTGTAACGTTCGTTCATGCTCACAGACAAATCGTGTTGCCGCTTGCTTTGCGCACCAGTTTTACCCAGGATATTTCCAATGAAGACCTCCTGCTCACTCAGTGGTCGGGACCTCTCCGGACTGAACTCCCACGATATGTTCCGAACATAGTCTTCATACCTATTCAAAACAAGAACCGACCAATTAGCCATTGTTGGTAATATATTTTAGCGCTGGGGCCTTACTCGTCACGTATTCCTCGTGCTCGCTCCATATGAGGATCAATCAGACGAATTCCAAGGTTTTCAGCAATGTGCTTCCGCGTCCAATATAGGAGTGAAGATTTGGTGCCTCGAGGCTGACTTGATTTTTGAATATTGGAGAAAATCTTTTGTTCGTTGATCGCGCGGAACAGCTTTCCCAGGATATTGGTGCTCTCGTAGTACCTATAAGTGGGCATGCCATCCTCGTCATCGGCTTCAGTTTGTTCAGGTTCGCCAAACGTCAGTGGGTTGCCCTTTGACACGGTAATGTGTGGTCCATAGGCCATGAAGTCTGGGCGATATGGCTTAATTCTTGGCATCTTCCTGAGATCAACCTGTTATGTTTAGTGTGTACAACACATCGAGATAAGTTCTTTTCTTACTGGAATTCCACTCTTAGAAAAATCAACTGCTGTGGAGTGCATTTCTGCCAGTGTCAAGCAGCCACCTGCCAGTGTGCCTGCTGGTGACTGGTCGGCTAAAATCTTATGATTGTTAGCAATTCGACCCAGCTGATCAGTGGCCATAAATGTAATGAAGAAGTCAGTCATGTCTTCGCGTACAACCTCTCTACCAAGATCAATGGGCGTTGGCCGGGAGTAGTCCGCTGGCGTGAAGGAGCATTTTGGTCTCGCTCTAGAATCGAAGAGGATCTGATAGAGGTCCCCGTCAAGATCACCGCCACTCAACTTGCTCGGGAGATCTCTTGATCCATGTTGACTGAAGCATACACAGTTGCGTAGATCCAATAGCGGTGATTTGTATGGAACTTTCACCGCCTTTGCGATCTGAATATCTCCAGGATGAAGAGCTGGGCTTCGAGTGATAACAACGTCACCTACAATGACAGATGGCTTGCCAGCTTTTTCGACTATACAAAAGACTTCGCCCTCTTTGAGGAAGGCGGTCTCGTCCATGATACCGTGCAGGGTGTATCCATCTTCGACTGGGATTCTAGCTTTGTACTTCAAGGACCTTAGTTCAATTAGAATCGCTGTCTCCATGACTTTACTCAGAAAAGGATCATGTTGGAAGGAAAATCCCAAGTCATCGAGTCTACGGATGAACCAGGGCAAGTTGATACGATCGCCAATAGCGTGGCGTTTGAGGAAGTCTGAAGCTAACTTGGAGCTTGACGTAGTTGATTGCAACCGGCGGACCTCTCGATCTTGATGGTAGAGAAAGAATTCATCTTCAACACCCATATCTTCCAGAATTTTAATGCTTTGTTGATTCAAATAGTATGGGAGGGGATGGAAAGCACTGTTGCAGATCTCAATGTCCAAGGAATCCGAGCCTGGAAACTTCATCATAGAGGGGCGAAGACAGAGAGAATCTCCGGTAAGCCGACTATCAAGAGCAATCATTCCTTTCGCACCTGTTCAAGACATCAGTGGCTTCTCTTCAGAGAATGTTTGCATCGTGATGAGCATTCTGGCCGAGTGCGAAGAGAAAACGCGTGGAACCAAAATCAAAAAACTAATCGCAATGCTTACCACCATATCGAATCTGAAACAACACAGGCCTCTCCTTCTTCGCAGCTGGCAAGCCAGACCAGATCTTTTGCAGTACTCCTTTTGAAACCGTTCCAACACCATCACTGAAGAAGCGGCCGTTGCGTTGTATATCGGGGATTTCCTTTTGTACGCCAGGAGCAATTGTGATTGCTGTTGGAGTCTCCGAAAAGGCTTGTCCAATCCTAGCGGCGCATTTTGCAGGGCAACGAATGCGTGAGAAGTCGCCTAGTCCTTGAATGAGCTTTCCATAGAAAAGTAAGCTTCCCTGATAGATGAACGGAGCCATAAACCAACACGATTGGGCGCGTAGAGAAGAATGAGAGAATCCTAGAAAGGAGAAACGAAGACCAAGAATGCTGATGCCATCATTCAATAATTTCTTGAATCGCCCCTGGAATATTTCATCATTTGATATCTGAGCGTTGTAGCGTATTGGCTCGCCATCTTCTTCACAGAACTGAACTCTCAGGAAGAAGTCGTGGTGATTAGGATATTTGCGAAGAACTCGATTGTTATTCTCTGGCTCTGGACCTGAGAAACAAATTCGAGAAGGGGTGATACTGACTTTGTGAATGCAGGCAATGTTATCGGAGTCTATACGCTTGCGGTAGTCTATTTCACCGTCCTTGACGCGAGCCTCATTGTCTCTAAGGAGGGACGTCAAGGCATCAATGGAGAAAACGTTAGGGTCTGCCTCGAAACATCTGTATGGCAGTTGGTTGAATAATTTGCGTATGATGGCTACACACGTCTCAAGGTTGCATCGGCGTCCAAGCCCCTGTATCTCTGGTAGAAGAGCCAATGTTGACTGGGGTGACAAGAAGCCTTCGCTCGCAAGTTTCTGCATTTGAAATTTGACGGAGTATGGAAGGATTGAAGCTTCAAGTGCCCGAAGGAGCGGAGCCATTTCTCTTTGAAAGGATGTTGTCGCAAATTTGACCATGATGTTCTGTCGAACGGGCGGATTGAGGCCACGTGCATGGCCCAAGGCTTCCATCTGGGTATTAACATTAATTTGAGCCAGGCCAACCTGATAGACGAGACAACTTCCCACGATCACACCATGTTCCAGATCAAGTGCGGGGAGCCTCGTTCGATTTTCTGTTGTTCGTCGACTATTGAGGTTCATGCTTTGGATCATAGGTAGTAGATCTGTGACGGATGCAGCACTATTTTGGGGATGGTTCGGACCAATGCGAAAGAACATAGGGGCTTCATTACAGGTAATCGTTATCGCAGGATTAGGAACGCCACTGAGAACCGTCTCTTGCACATTAGAACAGAGGAGATCAATTCGTTGTGATTTATCCGTCCTGATGATCGTCCTGTTCGCTGTGAAGCGGATGGTGCCTGTAACTTTCCACTTCCGGTATGCGATGAAGATTGGCTGCGAACCCTGAAAATCCCAAACACCGCATGATATCGAATGCACCGGGAGCTCACTCTGCGACTTTGGAGCGACACTTGGAGTTGATTGTCCTTCTGAAGGGTTCGTAGCCTTTTTTAGCCTGTTTTTGGCCTCCATCTGCAGGTTCTTCAGCGCCCACTCGTCTGGAGACTTTCTGCTTCGACTACAGAGGAGCTTAATGCCATTGAACATGATATCTGTCCGCTCAGCAGGGAGGAAATCACGGCCTAGGCCGTTACTGATCCGACCATGGCGATCCAAGAATTTCTCAGCATCCTGCACTTTGAGAAAGATCAAGAAGCAGAAATTCTTCCCTTTGCGTTTCTGACAATCCCAGGCAAGAACTCCAAGCTCGCTCAAGATAGGTCGAAAACAGTTCTCCAGCTGCTTTTCCGTGGCTCGTTCAGGTACCCCGCGAACGAAGACCTCCATTGTGCATTAGTAGTACTTGAAATAAATAATGTGAAGGAGGATGCGAGAACGAGGGTGCAAAAACAATTCCTGGACTACAGTTGCCCGTGCAGTCCACGGCTCTCCCAACAGTCGGCAATGAATTGACAGTTCGTCGGGTTACACGGAGTCACGGAGATACGGGCAGGTGTACATATTGCGGCACGCTTCTGGATGCAGTTGACTTGTGCCCTGCAAGAAGACAATGATTCAATTAATGCGGGAGAGGATACGGCAGCCTACAAGTAGGTAGCCTCGACTGAAGCAAGGCTTTGAATGGGATGAAAAGAAGGATGAGGTACGGAGCTGGACTTTGCCTACCCAGGCAGGTATGGGTGACGCCAAGACTCAACTAGTGCGTACTAACTCTACGAACATGTGACACGCTAACAGACTTTGGATGCTAAAACACTGTACCAATGGCCAGAATGCCTCCTTCATCGATCGGTGAGAGCTGCCCAAAGTCTATGTCAACAGTCAGTATTTATCAGTTAAATAGTGACTAAAACTAAAGACCGGATTTGACGTGGCTCTACTCAAGCACTTCTGGCAGTCAAGGGAATCCGTTCCACGTGCTCTCGGCAAAGATCCGTGCCTAGCCTTATGACGATCTCAACTTAGCCATTCCCCAACATCAGTCAATTATTTAAGTGGTCATGTCCGTTTTCACAAGGACCATGCGTGGTGTGCATCTCATTATATTAGTCAGATGACTTCGTGGTAGATGGGAGTGAGTTAAGGACTCCCTTGCTTCGGAAGCACACTGACCATCGTTGATGTACCCCCACCATCGTTCCTTGAGTGTTGAACAAGGAGGGCGTCTCTTTGCCCATAAACCACATACCCTACAGGAACCTGACCAATTCTTCCGAAGGACGCTCACAAAGCCAGGATCTAGTGACATGATGGGCGAAGCCACGGGTGTTTCGATGGCAACTCTGACTCGCACAACCGCAAGCCGACAAACAACATCAACCCCTTCGAGCAGTACCCTAGCAAACGGCTCGCCGCGCCCCATTACCATCTTCGACCCAGCCAGACAGTCTCAAATCAAACAACTGACCGCCCTGCAGCAACACGTCCTCTTCTGGGACCGCGACAACGACGGGATAATCTACCCTCTGGACGTGTACAACGGATTCCGCGCCCTCGGCTTCAGCATCATCTTCAGCCTGGGCAGCCTCCTAATCCCGCTGTTCTTCTCCTACGCCACGAGCATCACACAGTCCTACATCCCAGACCCACGGTACCGAATCTACGTGTCGAGCATCCACAAGGCCAAGCACGGGTCCGACACTGGCATTTACGATGTGGATGGACACTTCGATGCCACCCGCTTCGACGCCATGTTCGCCCGCTACGACACCACCCGCTCCGGCGGCTTGAGCGCGCACGAGCTGTGGACCATGTGGAAGAAAAATCGCTGCGCCGCTGACCCGGCGGGCTGGTGTTTCGCCTTCATGGAGATGTGGACTACCTGGTTGCTACTGCAGCAGGACGGACGAGTGTGGAAGGACGACTTGAGGGCTTGCTATGATGGGACGCTGTTCTGGAGGATTGGTGAAGGTTATGAGATTGGGAAGCCGTGGCAGAAGGGCTATGGCGTGCGAGATTTCCTTGAGGGTATGTGGTATGGTGGGACGTGGAAGAATTGGGAGTTCAAGGGCACGAAGACGAGGTAGAATATCCTAGATTCAAAGCCTGGGGATCTGGTACGACACAAATATCTAACCAGTCAGGAGGACAAGGCTGTCTGTCCAGTTAGAGCGACACATAAAGATAAGAAGGGGAACTAACACTTTGGAAGGTAGATAGATATGCTATTTTGTTGAGTGGTAATATTTGTTGATTAAATCTGTGCAAAATACTAGCATAGAGAGCCACAAAAATACAAAGTTCTTTTTCCGCTATGCAACGATTGATATTCATGACCGCCCACCAGTACATAGCTGAAACCAATTTCACCGGAACGAGCGGACTCACTTACCACGTCCTTGCTCTCAAGGGTCGCATCGACTCATCGTTCATTCCTCATCGCTCTCCTCCTCAGCAGTGCCCTCATGGAAATACTTGCCCTCGGTCGTCTCATTAATAACACCCGCCCGAATCGTCCAGTCACCAAACCTCTCACCCGCATCTCTCTCCTTCGCATACCGACTCAACAAGCCCTTCATGATCTCCAGAATCTCGTCTTCCTTGATACTGCTCCGGTAGAGCTTATTCAGGCGCTGGCCGTGGTACCCACCACCGAGATACATGTTGTACGCGCCGTAGGCTTTCCCGACGAAAGCGACCTCGGCCACCCACGGTCTGGCGCAGCCGTTCGGGCAACCCGTCATGCGCATCACGATGGAATCCTGGCTCAAGCCGTTTTCCTCCAGGCAGCCTTCGAGCTTGGTGATCAGCTCCGGCAGGTACCGCTCAGACTCGGCCATGGCGAGGCCGCAGGTTGGGAATGCCACGCACGCGGAGCTGGAGAGGCGGAGGGCGGAGAATTGTGTGTTGTCAAGCTTGTATTTCTTCATCAGCTCGACGATTGCGGGTTTGGCAGCGTCGGTCACGTTCGAGAGGATCAGGTGCTGGTTGCCAGTGAGGCGGAACTCGCCGGTGTGAATCTTGGCGATTTCCCGGAGGCCGGTGCGCATGGCGAACTCGGCTGTGTCCTCCACGCGGCCGTTTTCGATGAAGAAGGCGAAGTGATTCAGGCCTTTCTCGTCCTTCTGCCAGCCGAAGGTGTCGATGTTGGAGTCAAACTTGAAGGGGCGAGGAGCCTCGAATTTGATGTTCAGTGGGTCGAGTAGCTCCTGCACCTTAGCCTTGTACACCTCATTGCCCATGTCGTCCATCGTGTACTTGAGACGGGCGTGCTTGCGGTTCTTCCGGTCGCCGTTGTCACGTTGCACGAGCATGATCTTCTCGCACACCAAGTGCGCTTTATCGGCTGGGACATAGCCCATCATGTATCCAGTGCGCGGGTAGGTCTTTTTGTTGTTGTGTGTCACACCCATGCCACCGCCCGCGAGGACGTTGAACCCTTCGAGGTGGTCACCCTTGCGGATTGCAATCAGGCCAATATCGTGGGCGTAGACATCCGTGTCGTTGTGTGGAGGGATGGCAATCGTGATCTTAAATTTTCGAGGAAGATAGGTGGGGCCGTAGAGGGGTTCGAAATCCTGAACGGCATCTCCTGCAACCTGGGTCTTCTCGCCCGTGGTATCATCCTTGAGCCAAATTTCATGGTATGCGGAGGTCGAAGGTAACAAATGATCCGAGATCCTTTGAGATACAGCGTGGACTGCTTTGTGATAGTCGGACATGGTGGGTAAGCTTGAACACATGACATTTCGGTTGACATCGCCACACGCTGCGATTGTTGTCATTAAGGCCTTGTTGATTGCCTGCATTGCTGGCCTAAGCTTGGATTTGATGACTCCATGGAATTGGAAGGTCTGTCTGGTGGTAAGTTTGATCGTCTCATTCCCATGAGCAGATGAGATCGCGTCCATCTGTTGCCACTGCGAAGGTGTAGCAACGCCTCCAGGAAGTCGACATCTGATCATGAAGGAATAAGCAGGTTCAAGACCTTGAGCCTTTCGTTCATCTCTCAGATCACGATCGTCTTGCATATAAGTACCGTGGAATTTAGTGAGTTGCTGGTCCGGTGCGGAAATTGCACCGGTCGAGGTATCCTCTAGACCTTCCTTGATCGTGCCTCTAAGAAAGTTCGAGGCAATCTTGATGTCCTCATTGGTAATCGGCGGTGGCTCTTCGGGCAAGCCTTCGACATTGTCCACATTAAGCGCCTGCCACAGTCGGGGCTCCCATTCTTGGTAGCCTGTCTGATAGGTGTCGGGGTCCTGGTCGTCACCCAAACCAATAGGCGTCAGCAGCTTGCCACCTAAGAACTGAAGTCGTGCATCAAGATCCTTGCCGGGTTTGTTATAAAATATCTTATCCTCCTTCCGTGGCCAGTAGTGGCTGTCGCCGAGCGAAAATACCGAATAATGAAGGTTGGACAAGTCAACATCGGCGGTGTCTTTGATAGCTTCCCAGAAAGCACGGCCATTCTGTGGGAATTCGCCCTGCCCAGCTGTACTTGTGACGAAAACGACGTTTTCTTCGTTGGCTAGATCCTCGATAGGATAGTCGTCCATAGCGAGGACCAAAGTCTTCAATCCGCGAGCTTTACCACGGTTCCCTAATCTCTTCGACAAGCTTTCAGCGTTGCCGTTGTCTGAGGCGAACAAAATTGTCAAGGGTGCACCATAAAGACCTTCCAACATCTCCTCATACGCATCCTTGGCTTTGCGTTTCTGGAGCTTGCGAACTTCGGAACCATAAGATTCAGACAGATTTGCTGCAAATTGTGGATGGCGGTTCATCAGCTGCGTCAATTGGTTGTCGCGTTTCAAGAACTGTTCTAGTTCCTGTTTGATCCTTTCAGAATCCAGATTGAACGTCGGTTCACCTTTTTCCTCGTTGGACGGGTCCCAACGGTAGAGAGGCCAGTAGCCAAGATCAACGGCCTTCTTCGTTTCCTGTAGAGCTGTTAATGCGGAGTCGTTCTCCTTGTTGTATGGAAGATATGCAAGCACAACCGAAGGGCCATTGAACTTTTCGGCTTCAATCATCGCTTGCAGAACCTGGGTATAAGAACTGTAGACCGCAACTGAAGCAACATAAGCGTTGCCAAAGTTCATGGCGTAAAGACCAATATCTTTCTTCCGCCTAAGAGAATCCGCTGCTACCTGTTCGGAATGTGGTTCCGAATCGATGATAAGCACGTTTACGTTGGCTCCAGACGCTAGGACATGATGAACTCCAGAATTGCCAAGATCATATGACCACGCGTCAGAACCAATCAACCATTGGGATTCTTTGTAGAAAAAAGCCTTGTTATCGAGGAGTCTCCCTGCGAGTGAGGATCCATCATTTGCCAACCTGGCGAGGACTTCTGGAGCAATTTCATTGGCCTTGACTGGATCTGCTGCATTCAAAACCCATCTTGACAGCCATTGCTTTGGATTCTCTGTGATAAAAGCCTTGCTTCGGGCAGCATCTTCGGCCTCTTTTACAAATTCCTGCCGACGCTCAATCCGTGCCAGGAGTGATCCAAAGCCGAACTCGGGAGATGCTGCCAAGGTTGAAGAAACGCCAGCATTCTTTTGATTCAGGGCATTGGCAATGTAAAGCCTGCCGCTGAACAGTTGGTCGAGAATTTTAAGATAAGCGTTTTCTAACTCGGGTTGCTCAGGTTTGAAGTTATCAACTTGGGGGCCCCTCTCGGTCCCGATAGTCAAATTCTGAATGAGGAGAGGGGTGGCTTGAGAGTGACCTCGACGTCTCGTGTGCTTTCTAGGAGTTGTGGGTGGTGCCAAATTCTGGAAAATCCCGCGCAGTGCCTGCAGAGCTGTGGCGGCATCAATTTCACCTAGTCTATACTGGACCAGGGAGATAGGGCTCTTTTCCCCGTCCGCAGGGCTTAAACTTGAGAGTATGTCGAGGAATGAAGGGCCCCATTTGGTAGTCTTCCTCCTGATCTGCTCGAGGACGGCGATTCGCTTGATTGTGGAAGGTATAGAGTCGAGAAGAACAGAGCTACCAAGCCAGGGTCTGTAAAGTCGAGCTGTAATCATACCAACATTTGTTAGGTCGGCCGGTACATCATCGGCATCTAGCACGTCAACAAAAACTCCTGTTGATCCGAAGATGAAGAGAGCCGCTTCAGCGTCTGGTGGGCCCGAGTACTCAATAGCAGAATAGCCGCGGCCAGTCGCGCGTTCAATCGCTGACCAGATATCCGTCGCGTATTTATGTATATCTGTCGCATTCACAGGCCTAGAGACTGGCGTTTCGACTGTGGTTGCAACTGAAGATGGAGCAGTGCTTTCAGATGAGCTGTCCCGCCGAGATGATCCACCTGAAGAAATGTCGGTCGTGCCGTTGGTAGAAGACGAGGCAACAAGAGGGGGGAGTAGTTCTTGTGTCTCCCCTGAGGGTGTCTCCACGGATAGTACTTGCGGTAATCCCAGATCCCTTACAATTGCAGACCTTCCATTGCCGGCGTAGAGAATGTCCTCAGCAGATTCTGTGTGCGAAGGCTGTGACCCAAGGGCGTTACCGAGGACAGACTGAACTAGATCTCGGCTTTCGATTTGGATCGGAGTATCTTGCAGCGAATTGTTGGGGTCGTAAAAATGTAGAACGCCCTTGCCGCTCTTGATGGCCAAAGCATGTGCAGTCAAAGCAATATCTTGCGCTTCCTGAAGAGTCTCAGACTGCAAAAATATAAAACCAGATTGGCGGACAGAGCTGATCTCGGAAAAATCTGGATGAGATGTTCCGAGGGCCACGTGCAGGACAACTGGGTATTGTGCAAGCTTGTATAGATGTGGTACTGAATTCAACAATACTGATGATGGAGCCGTCGCTGACACTAGTTTACCAGATTTGAGAGCCGTATAGGTGGAGAGCAGAGGATCAGCATTTTGGCGAACTGGAATGATCTCAGGAGTGGTCTTGGATACAACGTTCTTTGCTTTGTTTGCGGAAAACCGGCCAAGGTGATGGGAGAATTCAGACTCGGTCTTGAGCGCTGGTTGCACTGAGAGAATGACATCGCTGGCTAAATAGGCGATCCTGGCAACTGTGAGAGCAAAACGGTCAATAAAACAGGCATCTCGGGGTGTTTGCTCACGGCGAAGCTACGCGAAGCTCAAGCGGGGAAACATTTGCTGGGATTGCGAGAGGAACGACTTGAACATACCAGCCTCTGCGGGGCTTGAGATTGACCCCATGATTGATGCCTATACACTCTGAGAAAGGGAGAGAAAGTGATAAGGAAACAGGAAGCAACAGAAAGATGTGAGATGGCAAAGGCTGCTAGAAGAGCCACGGCGGCTTTCAAGAAGAAATCGACAAAGTAAAAAGCGGAGAGGTCATTCATCAGACTCCAGGTGGCTAGCCGGTGCTATTGCAAATATTCCGCAGTTCGAGCGTCTGACTGCAATACTGTAGCACATCCACCAGAGGCTCGATCACCAGGACAATGGCCTCTGGCCACGAATAGTAGTTATTTCCATCTGCCAAACCCAGCCCAGGAAATTTTCCTTCTCGTCATTCATTCCAGACACCTCATGATTGGCTGCTGGGGCGATGGCGACATCGATGTTGGAGAAGAGAAGAAGCGGAGGCCACGCCGGACGAGGCTCGGAAGGTCGGAGTTGGGAGGGGGTCGCTGGATGGGACTATGACTGAAGTACTCTATACTTTCCTTGCCGATTAGGGTTATCAAGTGAGTTAGTCTATTAAGCGCGAAGATTAACCCACGACTCCCCCACTGGTAGGGGGGCAATCAGTGGCAATACTTATTTATTTGGATTAGCTCAGCTTCCCTGACTGCCGAATTAGGCATCACGCCCTTCTTCCGCCATTTACCCGGCAGGCGCTAGAGGCTACTAACTAGATAGGTAGTAGTTGGGCTCTAGCGATGAGCTGCACGTGACTACAATTGCGTCTCCAACTCTCTCAGACTTTCAAAGTCCCAATGTCACCAAAAAAATACTCCCCCCCACTTGTCCTCCTGACCCTGTTTGAATGCAGGCCAGCCAAAAATGGCCGACGACGACGACGACCCTGTGGTCGCTTCATACGATGTCTATCTGACGGAGCCACTCTCCTCTAATGAATCAAATACCTCCAGACTCTTCCTCCTTCAGTATCCTGCCCATAGACCCTATTCGAAGCCGTACAATGCCGCTCGAAACCAGACTCCTTCCTCCCTCCGATTGAAATCTAACTCTGGCTTCGTCGAGGTTGACGTTCCCATTCTGCTGCATGAACATTACAATGCCGCTGCAGGAGAAAA
This sequence comes from Exophiala aquamarina CBS 119918, assembly GCF_000709125.1. Lineage (NCBI taxonomy): Eukaryota > Fungi > Ascomycota > Eurotiomycetes > Chaetothyriales > Herpotrichiellaceae > Exophiala > Exophiala aquamarina. The sequence continues at coordinate 778,095 of NW_013550581.1, forward strand.
GTATGGAAAGGCTATGTCTGAGAGCCGTACCAAGCATGCTGGTGGTACCTATGGCCTTGCCGGAGGATTCACATCAAGCGGTCATTCTAAGCTGAGGGATGCACCGCAACAGGATGATTCGCACGACTCATGGCCAATTTTACAGACGCAGACATTAGGCGGGAAGATAGTGGCTCCCACTGCCCGCGACCCAATATATCTTCTCGGCTGTTTCCGTCATAACCAGATCCACCTCTCTCCCCTTGACGCTGTCGTGCAAATGCGTCCGCAACTGCACCATATCGATGCAGAAGAGGAACTTGGCCAAAAGCGCTCTCAATCCTCGACTGGCCCTGCAGCTGCTAGGCAAAAAGCTGGGGCAAATGGAGTGGCAGTGAAAGTCGAGTCAAAGGCTATTGAGATCAAAATCAAAGATACAAAGGATGATCCCAAGGATCGAAGTCTAAATGAAAATGCGAAGATGCTTCGTGACATACAGGTTGATTATTGGGACGAGCACGAATGGATTGATGAAGAGGATTCCGATGCAAAAGAGGCATTCCACTCACAGCTACACCTTTCCCTTTCCGGAGCACAACACCCTTCAAGGCTAAAGAGTAGCATTAGTAATGGTGACTGGCTGGACAAGATGAGTGCTCCAAGAGAGGATGGGAAGAAAGGGTTGCTCGCGAAATTGAGAGGCCGAGAAAGAGAGCGTGCACGAAGAAAGAAGGCAGAAGAGGAAAAGCGACAGCGCCAACGAGAGGCTGTTGGAGTGGCTGCCAGTACCCATGGCCTATCGATGGATATGAGTTCGGATAGCGATCTAAGCACCCCAGAAGCCTCTGATGTTGGACACTAGTTCTAGAGATTGATACCCTGGTTGTGAGATTACTGCATGGCGTCGGCGTCCTCCTGCTACCAACACCTACTGGCGTGGCGAAGAGAATGGGTCGGTTACTAGTGGAAATTGAATTTCATTGTGTCTATGAAGACTTACTGATGACCATGTCAATGGAATCCTGCTTTCATAATCATCTGAAATATCTTCAGGTCCTCCTTTGCATCCTTGGCTGTCGTTTTCACCGATTTCCCGTTAGCCACCATGTCGTAGAGTTCCTTCATTTCCAAGGTATATGGGTCTTCGTACGTTTTCCGCACGACTGACTCTTTGTAAGTACCATCCTCATTTTCACGGACTAAGAGGGTGACAGGTAGCCCTTTGATGTAGGGCGTATCATAGACAACCCTAACAGATTTTTTCATGCTATATACCTCGATGTGAGCGTCAAACCGGGGTATATCGTCAATGCCAGACTCATAAGTAACAGAGAACCCAGGATATTGAAACATAACACTAGAAGGTTAATCAGCCTGCGAGACAGCCAGCGTGAAGTGATAGCATACTTCCAGAATGGGTGGCCCAACGAAGCACCAACGATGCCCTGGGGCATGCCAAGCACCTCCCTCATGGCTGATAAGTCGTGAGATCCCAAGCCTCCGAGCAGCCGCCACATCTTCGTGGCCTCTGGTGTTACGGGGACACCACAGTCTACTGTAAGTGCTTGGTTGATGATATCATCATGTCTTGCTTTCTGGTCGTCGACCGCTTCAGGGCTGAAGTCGGTGAATACCTTGGGGAATGTGCCAGACTGTGACACGAAATGGATATTTGGTCCTATGATGTCTGAAAGAATAGCGGCATCATGTTCAGCAAGTTGACTTGCTGATCTCATCATCAAGCTACAACACGAACATACCTCTCACCCGAGCATAGAGAACCTTGTCCATCCCTCCGACCTCCTGTAGTAATTCCGCAAACGCTGCGGCATACCTTCGCATGTAGCCGACCATAACTCTACCTTTCGACTTCTGCTCGGCGGTAATGATAGCATCTGCATCTCGCTCGCATAGCGCCATAGGCTTCTCGACGAAGACGTTCTTGTCATGTTTCAGTGCCTCGATGACGTGAATCGCGTGGTACTCGTCTGAGCTTGCGATGAAGACTAGATCCACGTCCGGTGAAGCACAGAGTTCACTCGGTCTCTGTGTGGTCTGAGGAATGTGATTGATGACTTTTTGAGCACTGTGTGCGAGCGAGGCTGGAGACACGTCGCAAAGATAAGTAATGGTGAAATAATCCGATAGAAATCCCAAATTGCTGATGTGGGCGACCTGGGTGACCTGCCCACAGCCGATTATGCCAATCTTGATTATCGGATTGGTGGACATGATGAGCTCTTGGGCAGGCGCTTAAGGAGATTGCTCGTGTTCTGGGCAGTGAGAATGTCGATGAGACCTATTGGTTTTCTCGCTTAAGAACGACGCTTACGTGCCTTGTACTGTACATGCCAGGGTATATTGATACTACTCGTACGGGTCGATACGGAGGAGTACAAGCACCAGTATAGTATAGTGCTACTAGTCCTCCGTATTCATCCTCACTCCACTTCCGCGGACATTCACGTGGTACGCTAGACTCGAAGCTCTTAAACTTCTTTCGTGAAACTTTTTTGGCTGTCCCTGAAGAGTGCATCAGTTCTGTCATTGCCATCATTCCTTCCTGTCCCTTCACTTCTCTTTGTCCTTCATTTGCATCAGTTTTAGGGCCTGTGATGTTTGTTCCACTCATATTCCTACATCCAAGTGTACACTGGGCCCAGTAGTCCTTGTTCGGATTCGCTGAAATGCTCACGCGAGCAGCTCGTCGCCGGCATGCTCTCCGTTACATTCAACGAGCAGCAGATGGTATCCAGTTACCATGGCTGTGCCCTGCCCTCACACAGCCGTACTCAACTCTCCCGCACAATACCTCGAGACCATCTCGAGCGCCAGCGCCGCGTTCAAACTTCACGCCTGCACAACGGACTCAACTTCGACATCTAGCTTCTCCAGCATCCGCCCCGGATCGTTCCAGCCCCGCCGATGATTACATACCCTTTTCATTCGGCAATGGAAGCTTCCATTCTCCGCGCGACCCTCGGCTGCCTCATTTTTCTGCTCTCACTCCATTCGACATCAATGATGTCCTTATGTTGGACAACAGTAAAGCTCTCTCCGATGAGCCTGCGTACTCGGAGCGCCCGAATGGTTATAAACACATGAACATAGCTGAAATGGAGGCAACACTGGATGCCTGTTTACACGTTCAAAGGTGGAGCAGGGCATTTACCCTCCTCTCCCAGCTGAGTGTCCTTCTTCAGAATAACCAGCAAAGGCTTTTGGATATCCATAACAGGGTCTTAGGAGCGATGGCCGAAGATCTACTACGCAATCAAAACTACGAGCACGCGCCACGCATCAATGACTGGGTTGAAGTCGTTATGAGAAAGGCTAGTGTGAAGCCGGATGCTCACACTTTTGCGTTGAAATTAAAAGTTGCTCTAGATTCTCTACATGGTTCTAAAAGAGATCGGACGGTGCAGAGATACTGGGAGATGACAAAACATTATGGGTTGGAAAGTGAGGTCTACAGTCTCCGAGATATTCTCACTGAACGTGACCTGGGGAGCCTCTCGGAAATCTGCCCCCATGAGGTGAAGTTGCCTCAAGATAAGCTCTTGGCAGATACCAACCTCCGAGTGAGTGCAGTCAAATCTGAAAAGCATGCAGAAGCTGGATTAGAAATCCGACAAACGGAGCAGAAGGGATTAGGCCTTGCCACCCTGAAAAAGACCATTCGTGCCTTGTCCGCCCAAGAAGCAGCCTCACAAGAGGTTGAGCCTGCGGAAGATCCTCTGTTTGCTCGACAAAAGAAATTGGAAAGAGAAGGTTTTGAAATCGCCTTGCAACGATGGAAAGCAGAGTACAAAATGAGAGCCACTATTGGTGCAGTAGACCTCTCTCACGGAATGCGAGGCGGACTTCTCTGGATTTGGCATGAATCGCTGGCTAGTAAGATCACCAAAGAACTAGATCTGGTTATGAAGGCGGAGTCAATCACCGGCAGAAAATCAGCACAGGAAAAACTGCGACTCGAGTATGGACCGCTTCTAGCATGCCTGCCTCCAGCAAAAGTCGCTGCCACATCCTTGATTGCGATAATGAATATTTACTCCAGATCCGGTGTCGCAAACCCTGTCAAATTGGCACGCCTTGTGACTGACATCGGACGAGCTATTGAGGATGAATACCACGCAGACACTATGGCCCGGGAGTCTCAGGCCCTTCTGAAGGCGCACAAGAAAAGACCCAAAGACCTGGGCGAAGAATGGCTGGACACCAAACCTGTACAGCTGTTCAGGCGTTCTGGGCACCATAGTGCGAAAAGTTACAAGTATGGGCGAAATTGGACCAACGTTCAACACGCCAAGCTTGGAGCAATTGTCTGCGAGCTTATGTTCGATGCGGCCAGAATGGAGATTTCGAAATTGAACCCGACGACTCAGAAATATGTTTCGATTGCTCAGCCAGTTTTCTCTCGCGCAACTATTTGGCAAAACGGACGAAGAATCGGAATGGTGTCTATGCTCGAGGAATTCGCTAAGCTCTTGATATCACAACCGGCCGAACATGTTGTAGCAAAACAACTGCCAATGATCTATCCGCCGAAACCATGGACGGGCTTCACTGAAGGCGGCTTCTTGGAATCGAAACAACCTTTTCTTCGCGTGAAAGGCCATGAGATTGCCCAACGACAATACGCAGAAGCTGCAGCGGATAGAGGCGACCTCGACCAATTGTTTGCTGGAATTGATGTCCTCAGCAGGACTGGTTGGCGTATTAATCAACATGTATTCACTGTGATGGTGGAGGCATGGAACAGCGGGAATGAGATTGCAAATTTTCCGCCACTCGAAAAAATCTTCCCCAAGCCTGAAGCCCCAGGACCAAAGGCGACCCCAAAGGAACGGTGGCAATGGTTCCAGAATCTGCGGAAGGTTGCGAATGAGAAAAGTGGTATTCACTCGGAACGGTGCTTTCAGAACCTGCAGATGGAAATCGCGAAGTCATATCTGAACGAGACGTTTTACTTGCCTCACAATATCGACTTCCGTGGGCGTGCTTACCCAATCCCACCTTATCTAAATCAAATGGGTGCTGATAATTGCCGGGGATTACTGTTGTTCGACAAGGGTCGAGAGCTCGGCTCTGAGGGCCTGCGATGGCTTAAAATTCACCTTTCCAATGTTTACGGCTACGATAAAGCTAGTTTGGCCGATCGAGCCCAGTTCCCGATGGATCACCTTGACAAGATATATGACTCAGTTAGAAGGCCATTGGATGGGGAACAATGGTGGCTTACGGCAGAAGATCCATGGCAATGTCTTGCAACTTGCTTCGAACTTACAAATGCCCTCGACTCTCCAGATCCAACGAAGTTTGTGTCCAGACTGCCGGTCCATCAGGATGGTTCTTGTAATGGTCTGCAACATTACGCCGCGCTCGGTGGAGATGTTGCTGGAGCAAAACAAGTTAACCTTGAACCTGGTGACTTGCCTTCTGACGTTTATACTGGAGTCTGCGAGCTAGTCAAGGCGGCAATAAAAGAAGACAGTGCTCGGGGTCTTGATATCGCAAAACGACTTGAAGGCCGAGTCACGAGGAAGGTCGTCAAGCAGACGGTCATGACCAACGTGTATGGGGTCACCTTTCTTGGAGCAATGCGCCAAGTTCAGAAGCAAGTCGAAGCCTTGATGCCTGATCTCGCCAAGGATCAGGTCTCTGGAAAAGCTGCAACATACATTGCAAAGAACATCTTTCGTGGCCTCGGTACTTTATTTACTGGTGCTCATCAAATTCAGTACTGGCTTGGCGATTGTGCGAACCGCATCAGCTCTTCGATATCTCCCTTTCAAATGGACAAAATGTATAGTGAAGCATATGGCATTGGTGATTCTGTTCCTGAGGGTCAGAACACGGATCAACGGCAAACCAACAAGAAGGAACGAAAAGAGTCCTTGGAATCTGGAATGTTCCGCACAAGCGTCATATGGACTACCCCTCTCAAACTTCCAGTGGTTCAACCATATCGAGTGAACAAAACCCAGTCTATTCAGACCAATCTACAACACATCTCGCTTGCTCAGCCGAGTGTAGCAGATGTGGTCAACAAACGCAAGCAATTGCAAGCATTTCCCCCGAATTTCGTCCATTCATTGGATGCCTGTCACATGGCCCTCTCTGCTTTGAAAGCCAATGAGCGTGGTCTTTCGTTCTCAGCAGTTCATGACAGTTTCTGGACTCATGCTAGTGATGTCAACACACTCAACACATTGCTGCGTGAGGCATTCATTCAGATGCATAGCGAAGATATTGTGGGGCGATTGTTGGCAGAATTCCAGAAGCGCTATGAGGGACACTATTACCTAGCTCAAATCAACAAGTCAAACAAGTTGGGGAAAGCCATTACCGCCTATCGGAAGCAAATGGCTACTGAAGGACTCCTACCCCAAGGACATGGCTATAAAGGCATCGCGGAGAGACGCCATGCAGAGTTGCTCCGCGAAGTTAGGAAAATGAAACTGATGGCCAGTGAAGATGCTAAGGAAAGGGAAGAAGGCGAGAAGATGGTGACCGCTGCCACCCTGTTCAAGGAGATGGATGGGGAGAAATATCTTTTCAGTCGCAATTCACTAGGCGAAACAGCAATTGGTACCATTCCTGACAACGTGGACGAATCTGTTCTTGAGCAAGCGATGCACTCGGAAGATGCAGTGGGTGATGTCAATCTCGTACGGACACTCGATCCACTGAACGATTCGGTCGCGGAGGTGGATGAGGAGGAGGATATGGTCGAGATAAATACGTCGGCCGCCTCCCACATTGAGGATCCCCTACTGGATCTGCATCGACGCAATGCTTTTGGAGACAAGCTGCCCAAAAAGGCACAGTCCAAGAAGAGTCTCAACAACCAGGTTTGGCTATGGCTCCCATTGGAGTTCAAGGCCGTGCCCAAAAAGGGTGAATTTGACGTCCGACGGCTGAGAGACAGCACATACTTCTTTTCATGATCATGTATTGATGGGAGACGGATTTTTATACGCGGCCAGGCGTTGAGAGAGTAAGCGCGGAAGGTCTGAGTACAAAAAGAATGCTCGCGTGGTTCGAGATGGGTCGAACATCATATACGTTGGAGTTAGACCTATATCGGCCACCGGGTGGATTGATGATGGGGCCACAATATTGCCCTCTATCATTGCACCGCATTGCACCGACGAGAACATATGTGAATGCTCCGTCGTGTTGTCAATGGAAGGACCATTGATTGCATTACTGGCGGTCGTGTAAGATGCAAGCAAGATTCTGTCTTGCATCAATGTACAAACGATATACCCTAATGTATCAATAGTGTTAGAAACAGGAAACCCAACACAACCTCTGTGTCTGATAAGGAATAAACCAATCGATTCGGTTTGAAAGATTGCCTTCCCATGTAAATCTGAGGCCAACTTCGATTTGGTGCTAATTAAGGCTGTGCAATCGGCACGAAGACTAGGCGTTTCAAGGAAATACTGTAGGTTGAATAGCCGCGTCGACACAACCCCCTTGGGGCCCCTGAGGATCTGAAGACTGGGATTCCCCCTCAGCTCATTAATTATCCATGAAAAGGGAATATTTGAATCTCTAGGCCACAGTGACGACCTTCTCTTTTACAGAGGTCCATAGGGGAGCATAGCTACGCAGGGAAACCCAAAAGAGACTCGCTCGAAATAAATTCCCTCCTTGATCCGACGCAGATCTCATCTCTGCTATCCGGATCATCCAGAACATACCTCGCCGCTGTTGGCGGAACAGGTATGCCTAGGATAACGCTACTTCGACTACTGCTCCTGATCCCTCTGAGTTGGCTTCTGCTTTTCATTGTCTTCATATCTCTTCCGTCGCCGAGGCATTCTTGGGACAAGTACCCCAGTCACCGGTGGCGTGGTGGTACACTGACCCGCGTGTATGAGTGAGTTACTCACCCAATCCAGTCATTCCCCTCCCTCTTCGTTTCAGTCTTTGCACAGATGATCTTATGGTTGTATGGACTTTGTTTCTAACTACGTCATGAATTGCCTGATCCAGCATCGACGATTGGTGGCAAGTGAACGAACGCAACAGCAACGTACGATATGTGCGAGGCACTGGTGCCAACTCATTCGCGCTCGACTTGCATTACGATGCCGATGCGGGATCGCTCGTGCTCGGCTGGGAGGAAGCTGCAGGAATCCCTGAGGCACGATTCCAGTTGACGCCGGAGCCGGAGCCGGAGCCGTTCGTCTCTGTGCCTTTTCTCGCTCGCGTCCGGCTCGGGGTTCAGGATGGGATCAACATGCCCTGGTTCGCTAAAGCGGATGCGACGCTGCTGTCTTTCGAAGTCGATCATCGTACAGGGTATCTCCCTTTGAGGCTGCAGGCCAAGAAGAGCCGAGGTGAAGGGGAGATCATGGTGTCTGTTTCGGCGTGTTCTGGCCATCAGGTCGTTTCCCTCCTCCGTCCCTTCTGTGGCATTGATATTGCTCAGAAATCAACCAAGGCTGACCTTTTGCATAGCCCATGTTCTATTCGATAGAGTCCGCGAATTACACCGAATGGGAAGCCCCTGACTGGAATACCCCCTTGCTTCGATTGCTTGTGATGTACGATCAGTCCAGCGCTCGACCAAATCCCGCCGCCGGTGTACACATCGAGTTCCCCACTGAGGATTCCAGCTGGTCACCATCACTGACCTTCCCGCTCCGTCGTGCCATCGGCAAAGTCCTCATCCCTACAGGCAAATTCGCAGCCGAAGTCATGGCCATCCTTGCCACAGCCACACGCGTCCTTTACGTCCTCGTCGTGGCCACCTTCAAGGCATTCATCTTCACGCTCGGACTGTACGTCGTGCTGGTCCTCGCGTGCTGGAAGTCGAAGGGTTCCCCGCCGTTCTGGCCTTGGGCTAGGTCGTTTTGGTTGACAAGACGCGTTGTCCGATACGTCGGTCCTGCTGCGGCGAGTTGTCCGCTAGGGGATGCAATATCCGGGGCCGACCACGACCACGACCACGACCACGACCACGGCAGCCACGACACCGTCAATCCTGACGACGCGCCCCGAACGCCCCAGCCGCTAACAAGCATATGGGGATTCTTCACGAGCAAGTCGCCTCTCGACGACCTCCTAGTCACGTTCCAGGCAACGAAACCATTCGTGGAGCCATTGAGTCTACGCTGGAGAAGGCGGCCGGCTCCGATTGATGACGAGGAGAAGAAGACTCCTGCTGCGTCGTCTGGAGTGGCAGAGGATTCAAACGGCGATACCACCCGCTCTCGAAACACCAGCTTTCACGAGACGAAGAATGGAGAGAAAGAAATGAGTGAGGAGAAAGTTCCAGTATAGGAACGCGTGTGAGCTCATTTGGAGATGCAGCCGCCGTATATTGTATGGGGATGTTTGAGATCGTCTTCAGTGTTCGCTACTTCGACGGATTGATTCTGTCGTGTTGTGCACTGTGCATAACTACTGACTAGTTAGAGCCTTTCCATCGTCAGTCGCCAGCCATCTAGGTCATGAAGCCAGTTACGGAGGGGATGCAGCCAGCTTTGTACATGTCTCTCATCTACACCAGGATATTTAGATACATGAAGTCGGTTCACTTGAAACTTGGTATTTGCTTCAATCCCAGTCCGCTGCTTTCCATCCAGTCGTACTGTCCCCCTCTGATCCCGGATACTGACTAGGTAGTACTTTAGGTACATATGACACATGCCAATTGCGCAACAATCCAACTCACAACCCCAAGATCGGCCCCATCAGCAACGCCACACACTCATCCCCAACATCCAGGAATCCGTCTCGCTGAGGCAACTCCAGCAATGCATTGGCACTCGCAAGGCTACCGACTCGACTGCTCCGCTGCATACCCGTACTTTTCGCGACGAGGCGCCCACCACCTCCACCGTTCTTTTCGAAACTCAAGACCACGCGGTGATACTCAGTGCGGGATTTATCGCAGCGGATGCGGGACGAAACTCTGGCGTGCACTCGCTCGAGGCCTTTTCCTGAGAGGCCGGCGATGCGTTGCACGCAGGGCAGGAGAAACAGGTTCGCGGTGACCAGCGCACTGGCCGGGTTGCCAGGGAGGCCGAAGATGAGTCTTGTGGTGCGGCCAGAGCCACCATGTTTGGAGGCCATGGCAGATGAGGAAGCGGAGGATTCCTTGAAGGGCACGCTCGCGAACGTTGTCGGCTTGCCGGGCTTCATGCTCACGCGACCGAAGTGGACTTCGCCGCCGAGAGCGCGTTCGACTGTCGGCTTGAGGAGGTCCAGCTCACCCATGCTGACGCCGCCGGTTGTGACGATGATGTCCAGATCGTAGAGCCGGTATCCCTCCCGGAGCTTCTCCTCGAGCTCGTTCGTCGGCGTGTCTCGCGCTACCTGGAGGTCGACGACCTCTGACGCGAGATCCCATCCGTGCAGCAGTGTCAGAAGTGATGGCCGGTTCGAATCGCGGATCATGCCGCCGCTGAGAGAGCCGGTGTGGGATATGTCGGTGACTTCGTCGCCCGTGCTCATGACGCCAATGCGGGGCTTGCGGTACACAGGAACTTTCTGAATTCCGGCCGCTGCGAGGACCCCGATCTCGCCTCCTAACGCGCTTATCCGGGTGCCCTTGGTGAGGACTAGTTCGCCGAGCTGGATATCGGAGCCTGGTTCGCGGACGTTTTCACCCACTGAGAGCTCAGACGTGAGGATCTCAACCGTGGCTTCTTCTTTTTGGTCGTCGGTCAAGGAGGCGATGGTGGTATCTTCGACCATGACGACCGCGTTGGCATGCTCGGGTAATGGAGCCCCCGTGGTAATGCGAGCTATCTGACCAACTTGCAACGGTGGTGGCAGGGAGGCGGCTTGGGCATGTGAGACGGATGCGACAGGGAAGATGCCTTTGAGACTTCGTGCGGAAGCTTTCTCCTTTTCAGAAGGGACAATCACAGCATACCCGTCAACGATACTCGCACGGTATGCAGGAACGGCTTCGGCGGCGTTGATGTCTTCTGCAATTACATAGCCGGTCAGATCTGGGTTGACATCTCTTGTTTCAATGATAGGAGCAGGTGCCTGCTCGAGGATCTTTGCTACCGCGTCCGCCACAGTGAGCATGGGATATGGTGAGCTCCGTGCCCGTGCTGTAGCTCCTAGTCGAGGATCGTTGGACTGGGGCCGTTCTGAAGGGGCCGTGTGTGCCTTGGGCGCTTTATGTCCTCCGTGACCATGGCTGTGATCGTGATGGTGGTGGTGATGCAAATGATCATGGTTTCCCGCGTCTGTCAGGGTTGACGAAGCAGATACACCAGCGTCTTTCTCCAGCTTTTTGACTCCACCAACATGGGCTTGCCGCGAGTCCTCCCCAGCCGCCTGTAGACATGCATGGGGTAGTAATTTCAAGATCGCCTGAAGATTCTCCTTGGCACCCTTGGGCGAACCTGGAAGGGTAACGATGATCGTTCGATTCCGCACACCAGCCACGGGTCTCGACATCATCGCAAAAGGCGTGACCTGGAAAGAGGCAGCCAGCATTCCATGCACGATTCCAGGAGCATGTCTGTGAATCAGGGGCCCTATTGCTTCGGGCGTGAAATCTCGTCGGGCAAATCCCGTGCCTCCAGTCGTGACCACCAGGTTGACCAATCCCGATGATACGTCCTCTGAGTCGGTCCAGGACCTCACCACTCGTTGAATCTCGAGTACATCATCCTTCACGATCTCCACGATTGGCTCCGCCCATTTTCCAGCTCCGTCCTCAGAGAAAGTTTCTTTCAGGACAGGGGCAGCCTTGTCTGTTGAAGGGTCAGCTGCTGCTGTGTCGGATATGATCAAGATTGCAGGTTGCAGGACTAGCGGAGGGCTCATTTTTCCCGACGCTCGTTCCCTGTGTATCTATTGTAATCTGACACGGATATGTATCGCAAGCCACTCGAACGAGAAGGTATGGCAAACCACGAGAAAATAAGTGTGTGCTTGCAAACTTCCAGGTACTTGAGATGATTGGAAAGGTCCAGGTCCCCCCAGGGTGCCAGGGTCAATGTTCAGGCTTAGTCATGCATCTGTCGGGGAAACTATTTTCCTTGTTTTGAACCTTGAACTCTGAGGCAACGAGATAAACACACGATCCATGTATTCATCTCATGAATTTTTTTTCTCTGTTGGTTGATCAAAGGCATCGGAGATCTTGGTCCTTTCCTGTGACAATGGAGCTACCGTTTCCGTCACTGGAGCCCACTATATTGCGCGGATTGAACTGAAGCCCTCAAAGCTGGCCGATTCGGCTTTGGTGTCCAAAACAATCACCTCGACAAAGCAATCTGGGAAAGAAGATCCAGGCCCCTTTGAACCAAAACCGTATTTAGCAAGACACCTGCAAATTCTGCGCTCAGCGTCTGTCCTGTTGGCCATGCTATCAAACGGAGATCATGTGGCGGGTTGAACATTCCGAAGTGGCATCGCAATGGTAAATTGACTACCTATCATGTCACGCTCTGCGAGGTAGGAATGTAGTTGGGCTCTCGGTGAATACGGTAGGCTACAAGTTGAAGATAGTTGTAGTATAATGGGCGAATGGAACGGAAAGCGTGCTCAACGAGTGCCACTGAGCACCAGGTATATGCAAAGCTCGACCGTAAGAATGAGCATCACTTCCACAGAACACAAACTGGCCCGTTCCTCAACGTGGAGTCATTCTCTCCCAGCTTAACTCTCCCTCTTACATCCTTCAAGAACCCCTTCTCAAGATCCCTCTCGAACACCACAATCTCCTGGTCATATGCATTCGCCACGGCCACGAATCGGTTCGTCTCGTCATTCGAGAGCGCAAACATCCTCGGCGAGTGGCCCAAGACCTTACTGCTGCCGATATACGTCAAGTGATTCTCATTACCGTCGCTTGGACTTGAAGCATGGCCAGGGTTGATGCGGTAGATGGACAGCGTGTCGCCATCGACGCTGTCGACGGGGTAGAATCTATTGGACGCGTAGAGGAATTTCCCGTCGTTGCTGGCGGCGACTTCTGCGCCGAGGAATCGTTGACCTTGGACAGGCTGCGTCTCGAGGAGGGAGATGGTCTGTTTGAGGCAGATGCGGAGATCATCATGCTGCTGTGCACCAGCGTTTGAACTTGACGGACCACTATCATTTTGTCCATAGGTCAGCTCGAACGCGCGGATCGTGTTATCCTTCTCACTGAGCAGGTAACAGTACGATGTCTTCGCATCAAACCGATGAATCGCTGTATGTCGCGGCCCCGTCTTCGGCGGTAGCTCAACGGAGTGAATCTTCGTGAGCTTCCCCAGCGCACCATCCACCGCATACACGTCAAGCTTATCCGCGCTCCTCAGCGGCACAAACAGAAACCTTCCGGTCCAGTCAAACCTCGCTTCGTGCGGGTTCGCGAAGCCCTTGCCCTCATTGACAGCCGGCCCTTCTCTCTCTCCGTCATAGTAGATGGTAGCACTTGGCTCACCCACGGCGCCACTGTCCTCATCCACAGGAAACAGCGAAACCGTCGACCCGCTGATATTCGCGGCAGCGAGAAGCTTTCCGTCCGGGGACACGTCAATATGCACGCCGCCCTTCCCTGTGCTGCTCCGCTCATTCACCGGAGCGAGGCCTGGGCCTGGTTCCCCCGAGGGAGACGATGCCTTCGACGGCCGGCGCTGTCGAAAGGCAAACAACCCTCCGGATTCGGCGGATTCGTCGGGGTAGTGCAGCCTGCTGATGCTGTAGATCTTGTCGCTGTCACGGTGTGACGTGAGCCAGCCGGGCATTTTCCCCGAGCTCGAGCATGTCGACGTGACGAAGAGAGCCTTCTGCACGTCGCGTTCGCTCGGATCGAAAGACAGCTCTAGAATACCAGTGCTCTGCAGGGCGATGTAAATTGTCCGCGACGTTTCGACGGCCATGGTGAGATGACTTGCTCAAATGAGGGCTTTATGTAGTCTGCGACGCAAAACAGTGTGATTTTCGATACTTTTAGAACGCTGAAGGACGAGAGAAAGAGAGAGTGTGGTTCGCAACCACCCTGAATTCCTACTCCTGCTCCTTACCAGATTTCATGTTTTATCGAGTACACATGGTTTAAAGGATGGACTATATATATTCTGTAGGCATGGCTGCCCAGTTTCGAAATCGGAACATGGTTTCGGCGCGAACTGGCAAGCAGGGTGATTCCGATTGCGAGAACCGCAATTGATGATGTCGCTAAGGACATACGATGAGCGGCCGGATCCACCCTCGAACTTTAACGCGCATTCTCACAGATCATTCCAGGTGTTAAGTAGCCCAAGGTCGTTGACTGAACAAGGTGGTTTATTGTATTCATTCGTAACGGGGCGACATCTAACGATAAAGGTTGTGGCAGAAGTCCAACGATATAAGTACAGATATGGGTGGAAAGTGGGTACCGATGATATCTAACAATAACGGCCAAAAGAACTGGGAACGTGTATTCTTTCCTTTCATCTCCCCCGTACGACATTTTGCTTCGCACACCCACCAGCCTCTCGACCTTTGAGAAAAATACAACCTGGAAGCGCCGCACGCTCGATACCCAGGGGAAAAAAAGTGAAAAAAAAAGGCCAGAGCAAAAGGAGGAAGCAAAAGGAAAGGAAAGTCTCCTGAGAAAACAGCTCATATCTTGCCTAGGCCCTTTCCCTAAGCAAGACTCCCACGTCTAAACTCCCTCTGTTTTCTCGCCCTCAGCACTGGAAGGGTATTTTCTTTTCCAGGTCGCCTTCCAATCTCCACAACTAAAAATCTTACAAAGTCTCTCAGGACCCAGTAACTACTGTGGGCGCTGAGCATGTTAAGATACTGGATCTCGAGAGGTCCACCCCCGGACTCAAGGAACCAGTCGATCTGTCCGTTTTCGTTCAAGAGGTACATTCTCTTTTCAGCGACCTCTTCTCGTGTGAAATTATGGGTGTCCATTTCTACCGTAGAGGGCATTTGTGTGAGCTCTGGGCGGGTGGCATTCGAACCTGAAGCTGTGTATGCATCAGAGCCTGGATTGGATGCCCAGCGTAAGGTGTTGCTGATACGCGTCATCAAACCAACTCCAGTGGTTGGGATGACTGCGGGAACAAGTGTTGTAGAGTATAGCTGGTCAACGGAAGCGTTCTGTAGGTATGAGATCGGATCGTTACGGTGGCATATATTATAGATATTGTCAACAGCTAAACAGCCATACTGGGCTTCGAATGCGATTCCCGGTTGTCTGTCTTCGAGCTCCATCCCGGGTTTAGCCCGTCCTTTGCGGGGTACAAGACTGGCGTTGTTCAGGAGAAGGAAGAACCCTGACGGGCTCCCACAGCTGAAGAGGTTGGTAGTGTCAAACTCGAACATTTTCTCACTAGGCATATGAGTGTCGAACTTCATGTCTTTCGTCAGTCTGGTTGGTTGGCGACTGAGGATTTCCATAGCCATGACAGAGCCGAGAGAGTGGGCAATCAGATGCACACGACCATGTTCTTCGAAACCAGGGTTGTTGCGGCACCAAAGCCTGTATACTCGGTTGGCTTCACGAATTACAGCTGAAGTCATCTTCTCTTTGTGATGCGAGAGATAATAAGGTATGTCGAGCATCACATCACTGATCAGAGAACGAACACCTTGGAGACTGTCAGGCGTAATATCTTTCAGTTGGTACTGATTGTTCGGTGACGCATCAGACGTCTTGTTCTCCTCATCGAAGGAAACAGTGAGTCGCCAGTTGACGGGCAGAACCATGATTCCACAATGATCTTTTAGATTGCCCTTGACTGCTTCTGTTGACGACTCAACGTTGAACTCACGTCTCAAATTATTGATGGCGTGAGTGAAGTGGAAACTGTCAACCCTTTCTGAGAGTTTCTGACCAATACCATGGATTACAAGGACGAGGTCAGCCACTTTGGGTGTCTTGAAGTCCTCTTCACAAGCAGCGCATGACATCCGGCGTCCACGTGTGGTTGCATCACCGGACTGGGACAGATAAGCACCTACTTTCGCATGGGCCGATTTTGCGTTAAGTTTCGGGTCAGGGTGGATTTTCAACCATGCTTGCCTATCAAATCCACGGACAACCGCCACTCCAATTTGTCTGCCTTTCCGTATGGAATTCAGGGGGCGACGATTTTGGCGCTCTGAGGGAAGCGAGCTTGGTCGTAAAATTTGCGCATTTCTGGCGTCGACGTATACGACGCTATGAGTCGAGAAGAGGCGCTTATCACGGGATCTCCTAGGATCTACTGCCACATTCATGGCGGCTTTCGGCATGTGGCTATCGCTCGAACCTGGAACATCAATAGCGGTTTGCCTCGGTTTCAAATCGACTGCAGTTGGCGGTCTACTAAAGGTAGACTCATCAGGCCATAGCCTGTGTACAACCTTGAGCTCAGCCACCGCTCCATTGTCAATACAAGCTTGTAATTCTTCGTGATAATGGTCAGCGTATGGCATCATATACTCATACCCAATCTCAAGACGATTTGCGACATCTGCCGGAATAGGTAACATTGTGTCTTTGTAGAACCATGTCGCTCGGATGACATTGGAGGTATCGTTTATTGGGGACCAATATATTGGTTTCATTACAAGAGTAGGCATTTCGACAAGATGGAGTCGAGAAACCCCCACAGGCACGAAGATTTTCTTCTGCTTATCTTTACTCTTGGAATGGCGTTGCCGATCTCTGCTGCGAGAACGGCTGTTTTCAGCTTGAGACTCGTCCGCAGAGTCGTCCGAGGATGCTGTCAAGTAGCCTGTAGTGTTTCTAAATTCAGAACTAATATTGCGCGCACTAGGGGCTCGTGCAAATGGTCGGCCGCTAATATCTGAGCTGGTACCAGCAAGCGTTGCAGAGGCGACGGAGGTAGAAAGTTCGGGTATATCGGACTTTGGTGTAGGTTCTTTGCTAGCTTTGCGATCCTTAGATTTAGACCTGTGGCGAAATGGAGAGAAACGCCTATGCGATGCACGAGGCTCTTCCAGAGGTCGCTGTTGATGGACGGGGTCCTCGCACTGTAACTCTTCCGCATCCACTGGTTTTGGGCTAGTCGCTCGGCTGTCTTGATTCTCATCGAGCATGACCTGTGATTCTGATTTTCGTTGCTTTCTTCGAGGCCATTTGTTGAAACCTTGTGATATGTCTCTTCCTCTCCCCTCTGAGCTCGGCGACCTGACACTGGAGGAGCTACTAGCATTCCTAAACTTTTGAAATGCAGAGATGCCTCGGGGATTTTGGCTTCCTCCTCTTGCATGGCCCTCTTTCTGGAATGCAGTCCATGCTTCTTCTAGAGCCGCATTATCTCGAATGGAAAAGGGCTGAGGAGGAAGGTTAACAGCTTTGTCTGCTGAAATTGGTGGCAAAGGGGAGAGGGGGTCGTCAATTGGGAGTGAGGAGACATAGAAGAATTGAGCCTTCACATGGGGTCGAGGATGCCCCTCGTCTCCTGCATGCTCTGGCTCTTCGAATAAGGCACAAGTCGGACCAAATGAGTGAGTGATTGCGGCCATTATAAATGGATTGGATCCATAAAAGTAACCAGGATTGCAAACGTGTAGAATATCCGGTCAACTGACTTAACGTGCAGGAGTCGGACGGTGAAGTGAGAATTGAAAATGTGGAAGGGAACGGCCATCGGAAACACAAGACGATACGTGCGAACAAGCGATCAGGTTCTGGCCTGGAAGAAGGAATTAAGCATTTGACAGGCAAGAGGCTTATCAGAAACCTCCGACCTGTCGATACGAAACTCATAGAATGACATTGCGGAAGCCTGGAAGTTGAAGGTACGAATCGGTGGAGTTTCACCAAGGCAGACAATTTGAAAGTGACGTATGTTATTGCCTATTCAAGGCCTACTTGTTAATTTCTTGGCACACGTGACGGGCGAGCGTGGACTTAGGCCATATTCAGCGTAACCTGTGAAGCTTAATTGGACAAACCGCGAATGGCTAGAACGACAGCAGGCTTTATTATTATTATTATTATTATTATTATTAGAGTTAGGAGAGAAAGGCGCGTTTATGGAATTCATATAAAGCGCTGTATACGAGCACCCTCATCCCAACATTGATAATTATTGTACAGCGATATAGTGCGCAAGGTAAATTATGTGGCTTTTGATGTTTGTTTATTCTGGTAATTACTCTGTGTGACCTCGCCGCACGAGGGCTGTGACCTAAATATACATAGACGTCTAGTCAGAACACGCCGAAGTCGTCAATCCCAATCGTTCACACTAAGAATGGGTGATCTCGATCTCCATGTCGCCTCAGAAGGGAGCATCCCGATTGCTCTCATGGATTCCACAGCCCACTGGTAGATGTCTGTTCTGCCCAAGGAGAAACCCTGCCATCTCTCTCTCTCTCTCTCTTTCTCTCTCTGACTGTGCGTTTCATCAACTTAGGATTCCACTGGTTTCTTTTGAATCTTCCGTATCATCGCATTCATGGTTTTGATTTGTCTGTCGAGAAGGCATGTCTTCCCGCTTCCACCACCCCTTCCCCTGGGCGTGGGTATTGAGTTCGCATTTTCCCGCGTATGAATTTCTTCTCTGGTTAGCTGTTGTTCACTCAAACTCATTGGCCTTGCTGCTAAGTAGCAGGCCAATAATAAGACCGAAGAGACCCAGGACACTGGAGAAGATTTCAATGACGAGAACCTTGACGAACATGCTCGCGTCTGCAGCATCGGCGAGAGCGGCGCTGCTGCCGTTGATGCCCACACTGACGCCGCAGATGAGATTGCACATTCCCACCGTGAGACCAGCCCAGAACAGCGCGTAGCCCGTGTAGTAGTTGGACCCCGTGTATAGTTGTTCTTCAGGGACCATGGAGAGTTTCGAGGAGAAGACGATCGACATGATGACGCCGTAGATGGCGACGACCTCGCAGAAGATGATTGAGATTAAATTCTTCGTTCGTATTCGGGGCGCTTTGACGCCGCCACCCAGGATGGATGTTCCTGTGATGAAGATGCCCCTGCGACGCTTCTGCGTTAGCCAGATCAAATTAAAGATCCCATGGTATGGCTGCATCTATCAAAGCAAACAGATCGCGTGTCTATTGGTTGTGCTTACCATGCTGCACCGACGACCGACAGACCTATACATAAGCCGATTCCCAAATCTGCCCAAGCATATGGAGAAACTGTTTCTAGAAATCGTCCCACCTGGAATCATCATATCAGTCAGTATGAGGAGACTCTCATCGATGGAACATTGAAAGGCCCACGCACATTGAACTGCTCGCCTTCACCATTGAATAGCATATCTGTAAGCCCTGAGTTAGTCGGCGTGTCCACTTGATTGCCCTAGAACGGAGGAGCACAAGAAACTCACACAGTCCAACAACACCCAAGGCAGCGGTGGCGCCACCCGCCGGATAGTAGAGACTCATCTTGAGCCTGGTCACCACTATCAGCAAAACCTTTGGCTCGGAGCTGAATCTGGTAGAGGATGGTCGATGTTGGTCGATCAAGTCTAATAGCTTATGATGCGCAGGCCGCAGCTCTAGGAGTGATCTGGGACGGAAGGGAAAAAGGAAAGTAAGCCGACGCCGGTTAAAATATCTTCCAGTCCAGCCGCTACCAACTCTACTATTGCAGCCAAAGGCAGCTTACGTATCTAACCAGGCTAGATATAATTGAGAAGACCCAGCGGTTGTCCCGTGCTTCTCGTAGTGGTAACTGTGCACCCAGAATAATAATATGAAGACCCCAGATCTCTTGTTGGCCGGACTCCGAACCCTCTCTGTTAGCACTAATTATGTATTTATTAAAGCTTTTGGTCCTCGGGTATCTTAACGCCGGTGTGTCATTCGCCATGCTTGCTTCTTCCATAGCAGCCTTCGTCATCCTTTTATCATGGGTCATCACTCATGGATTCATCAATCATTCAATCGATTTCCAAAAGGAAATGTTGCTCTCAATATCTGCCCTCCTATCAATCCCTGCTTTCAAATCCATCTCAAACAATTTGTGGTTGTGTTGGAGCCTATGCTCCATATCATATCTATATCGAGCAACCCGCTTTAGATGCTCAAAGTCGTTCTTGCTGCATGCTTCGTAGAATAAACGTCTCATCCGATCGCTATAGAGCTGGCAACTAATGCCAGGAAGCAATTGCGTGCGCCTAAGGACTGGAACAGGTCTGACGGCTCTTGACACATCCTTCGCAATCGGACGGTCTTTCAACGGCCACACCACCTCGTCGAAGCATGATTCACAAATGGTCAGTTCAGGAAGTTCGGGGATGTAATGCCACAGCTGAGTGGCGAGCATCGTGTCTTTTGCACATTCTCTATATCGAGATAGGCGCCGGACAACGTCCACAAAGTTGTGGATATCCTTAAGCCGAAGTTGCTCTTTCTGCCGCCAGTCCGCCAATCGGTCCAACTCAAGGAGAATGGTGGGTAAATTCCTGCTGCTGAGGTTTAGATTGCATATCTTTTCTTGAGCCAATTTATCGGTTGGTCGGTCGAATAGGTATGATTGCAGCATTGGGAAGAGAAGATCGACGTTTCTGACACAGGCAGAGCATACATCAAAGTTCTCAACTGGTTTCTTTGTCCTCGGATCGGTCAGATGATACCATTTCCTCAAATCATTCTGGTTTCCGTAGCACTTCTTCGTTTCAGGAGGTGGATCAGAAGCGATCTTCCATAAAAGAGTGAGTGTAGGATTTTCCTGTTTCATGGTTCGTATCCACGCAAACCTGAACCACGGATTACTCATGGAGCATGAAATAGGCTGATAAGTATCTGTTGTGAAGTTGGGAATAAAATAATCCCTGAAAGGCGAACTGCCAAGGTGATTCATGCAAGAAGGACAAAAGTACATTTTAGGCATGTCACGTATGGTATACCAGTCGTGGCATCCAGCAATGGGCTTGGACCGGGGACAAGGAGGCAAACCATTGCTCTTCGCAGGCGGAGGGGCTTGAGGGGTTGGAGGCGCAGCAACCTGAGGTGATATCGGAGACGAAGGAGCGGGCTGTTGAGGCTGTAGATGCATTGGTTGTTGATTCGGCAGACCCAGTGAGCTTGAGAATGCCCTATGAAGGGCCGCCGGCCTAGATTGTTCGGGCGAATGTGAATATGATGATGCCCGCGATGCTGCTCGTGGAATATCAATATGCGCCGCAGGATGTGGAACGGACCGGGACAACGAGCGCTCATCATGGACGGCATATGTTGCCATGCGAGGTGATGACGTTTCATCTCGAGCTGTTACGGAATTGTGGCGCGATACAGGTACTGATGACGGATGAGCAGGTGGAGTGGTCTCATCAGACACAGGCGAGGGTTTTCTTGACCTCTGACCACTCTGGCCACTACTCGGTCGACTTAAGGATCCGCTGCTTGGAGACTCCACTGATTGCGAAGTGCTTGATCGAGACAAACTTGGGATAGCCTTCGCCGCCAGTGAGGCTCCCAGGGTTGCTGCTCCAAGAAGGGTAGTCAGCGGCTTCAAGTCCTTGAAATGCCCATCATCAATCGAAGGGGGTCGAGAACGTTGCCAAGACGACTTTGAAGGTTGAGGAGGTTCAAAATAGTCTCGGGGTGCCTTGTCACCGCGCGGAGTTCTTGGAGGACTCCGGGAGGGGGATGCCATGGGTGAAGCATTTTGGGAGGTCGGCATAGCCTGTCTGGATCTCTTGCTTTGATTGGCTTCAAAAGCCTTTTCGAAATAGTCTTCCATCGCCTTGGGGTCTTTGGGCGCCTTGTGGGATGCTGCAGGGCTTCGAGGACCACGATCATCTGATGGTTGGTAACCACGGGCAGCGTCATCCTTACGGTCACGATCTCGATCACGATCACGGCGCGAGGAAGGTTGATAAGATCGAATTTCATCTTCTCTGTCGACCTGGGAACGTGAAGCTCTGCGTGATCTTGCACTTCTGACAGGTCTCCTCTCATCTGAGGATCCATATCTTCGGCCATGATTTTCCTCGGCCGACGAAGTATAAGGCGAGTCCGTTGTACCCCTCCTCAATTGCTGCCGGCCAGTAGAAGGGAGAGTGGCAGGTTTCGGATCCTCAGTAGCAGAACGTGTTGGTTCTCCTGATGGTTTCGGGGTCTGAGGAGGGGTGATGTGGTCCTGTCCGGTGTAGCTATAGGTGCCATATCCACCTTCCGCAGGGCCACGGCTTCGATGGCGACGGTAATCTCGAGGAGGCTTTGAGTCGGGGCTCTGCGGGCGCCTTGTAGATTTTGATCGCCGTGGCTTTTCCACATCAGAGCGATCAGAGTATGATATGCTGGCTCGGGCGGCCCTACTGCGACTCCGTTCATATCTGCTCGCTCTAGGGTTGTGATCCGAG
This sequence comes from Exophiala aquamarina CBS 119918, assembly GCF_000709125.1. Taxonomy (NCBI): domain Eukaryota; kingdom Fungi; phylum Ascomycota; class Eurotiomycetes; order Chaetothyriales; family Herpotrichiellaceae; genus Exophiala; species Exophiala aquamarina. The sequence continues at coordinate 800,336 of NW_013550581.1, forward strand.
TCGCTACTGTCATGAGCCGTGGTTTGTGTTCTCGGGTGAACGGAAACAGGCCTCCGGGGTTGCTGTGCAGACATGGGAGACAGTAGGGTATCCTTGGGTCGAGGACTTTGGACCAATGGATCTGCTAATATGGAAGGGGTACGAGCATGGGCGTAAGGCGAAGGTGCACGACGCTGACCTGTGACCATGCCCGCTAAGCCGGCACCCAGGTCAGTCTGAATTCTGCTAACCTGCGGCCTGCCCCTCGAAGCATCTTCTGGCTTGAGTTGGGTGGTGGATTTTGATCGATGTAGAGCATCGGATCGGCGTTTGTTGTCGGGCTCCGGGGCCGGGTCAGATTTGGTGGATGGAATAAAGACGAACCTCCGCTCATTGTTTGAGGCCGAAGGCGGAGTGGTAGGTTCGGGCTGTTCATGCAGAGACGAAGTATCTGGAACTAGATCACAAGGCTTGTTTGGCGGAGGAGTCCTAGATTGTTTGGGTTGTGCTGGACTTGGGTTGTCAAGAATGACAGGATACTGATCAACCGCCCCTCGGCTGCTAGCAGGTTGGTCATCACTTTTCAAGATATCCAGGTGGACATCGAGGACATGTTCCTTGGCCAGAGCGACGGCTTCGTCCTCGACGCACGGGGTCGGGGGCCACTGCACCATCTTCACAATTGCGTCGACTTGTCAGTCGTAGGTTAGGACATATACGCATTGCAGGGAGTCATTCGCTGGTCCCGCAGGTCCGATATGAGCGAGAAGACCGGCAGACCTGTAGCAGCAGGAACAGGTATCGAAACGAATAGACTAGTGAAGGAACAATGAGCACGAGGCTTGACCGTTAACACAGCAAGAAGAGGTTGCCGGGGAAGGTGCTGATCTGAAGCAGTTCATGCACTTGGGGCGTTAAGTGTTATGGTAGTTGTGTTCGAGATGTGTTACAGGAAGCAGTGTCAAAGGGGAGGCCGCTCAGATCGAAATCAGCAAGAGGCGTGCGGCAGAGTCGAGCCGGAGGACAACCGATGGACAAGAGGGCGACGCAAGCGACAGATGCACGTTGTCCTTGGCCCAAGACTGGATGTGGAGAATGGCAGAGTTAGGTGGCCGATCGGGAGCAAAGAGGGGGTTTCGAGTGCAGACGCTGCAGAGTTATACCGAGTACTCCGTACGGACAGGGTGAGGAGAGGATAAGAGTCGAAGGATTTCCTGGGTTATGACCGTGTTGGACAAGGCTCATTCGGCAAGGGAGGGCTGCAGTAGTCGAAACTGGCGGCGAGTCTCGAGATTGGGGAGTGGCTGTTCTTCCACGCGAGGCCGAACGCGTGAGAGCTGAGAAGGCTGGCACTCTCTACCTCGTACTGGCAAGAAGTCACGGATATGAAGTGTAGCGTAATATGAGGTACGGAGTACAGAGGCGAGGATCAGATGGAGCCGGGCGGTACTAACGACGGGCCGCATCGACTGGAGAAGGATGCAATCCAGAGGGGCATGTGGTGTGTCTGTGTGTGTTGTGTTGTGTGTTGTGTGTTGTGTGTTGAGTGTACTTTCACGATCGTTGACTTGATGTTTGAGGCAAAAAGTGGAGGGTCCGATGGAATGGCGGTGGAGGGACGCAGGCACTGAGGTACGAGGCTTAACACGACGCCAGAGGCCGAGAGGCGTGAGAGGGGCTTGGATTAAAATTGGGGATCATCCAGCTGCAGATGGGATGGATGGGCTTGGGAGATGACAGGGTCTGGATTGGATGAGATATGGAGCAGAGTTGCGAACACACTCGCAGTGACGGGGGAGCTGGTGAAGGAGGGCCGTGGTTAGAATATGAGAATATGAGGATCCTAGAATCCCTAGAATCTTACGAGTAGTGACCGCGTCAACAGCGTGACCAGCCTAAACACCAAGCCACCCGTGACCCGACCCTTCGTGGCTTCGCACCCCTCGCCCCCTTGCGCCTTCCCAGGTTCCCACCTCCCCACACTTTCCTTGATGTGCATGGCCTTTGCAGGGACGCCGTTTCCAATGAAGAGAGAATGGAGAGGGGGAAGGAGCCCTCGGCCTGCGCGACTGCGGCGCCTGGGAGCAAACTTATGCAGAAGGCACCGCACGCTCGCTCCTTCCGTCGTTCGTTAGCTGGAGCGGTAAAGGGCATGGGTCGATGATTCACTCCCTCACTGGCACTCACCGAGTTACGGGTCAGAAAAGGCCTCAACTCGATCAACGACGGCTGACGGGGACTTGTGAAAACTTCTTCAACAAAATGTATGAATGACCGTCACCGCAAGACCAAGGCCCAGTAACATCAGCGTGAGCATTCTCAGACTTACTCATTCAGTGCCTGGTCTTCTTCAGAGCCAGCCATACTCGTACTTCCCGAGTATGCTCGGTTGCTCGGTTCACCGTTGCTGCCGGTGCCAATGCCAATAACACCAGTGGTCCGAACCGCCACACTACTTTCTCGACCGACAATCCTTCGGGCGGACTACTGTACAGCCTATCCCTCTTACCTCTTACCTCTTACCATGCATAAAGGTCACCTAATACTTGCCTGAGGCCTCTATTTGCTGACATGGCCGTCCTACTAGTAATAAGAACTAGATACGTGTTTCGTGTTTTAATTTAGGACTTGCTGACTCTGCAGTCTTGACAATCACCTCTGCAGTGTACTTTGCAGGGTGGCAAACAGCTGAGGCCAGGCGAGGCAGAAAAAAATAAAAATACGAAGATTCCCATTCCGGCCACCCAAAAGATCGACAGAAGACCCAAAAGGAGGAGTTGACATTTCCCTTAGGCTCACCACGCTCAGCCCCGTGGCTCTGATCCATTATCGCCCACCACTCACACGTGCATTGTTCCTGGCAGATCGCTAACCTGAGCATGCCACACATACTCGACTGCAGGTCATCCGCCTGATTGATTTGCTGTGTCAAAGCACCACTGACATGAACTGAGCCAGTGGTAATCATTGCCATCCATGTCATGTCTGCCCAAAGTCTCGCTGGCAATGACTCTATGGCAGCTCTCTTAATGACATATGCTCTAGAAATATAATATCTGCTGTCCCTGCCTACGCCACCGGCTATTCTCCAGGCTTTGGACAGTAGCCTGGCGATGGTTGTTCGAGCCTTGCGCCAGGGACTTTCTTCTGGTACTTGCCGAACCACCTAGCAGCCCGCCTCACAACCTAGGTTTTCCCAGAAGTGCTCTCGGAAGTTGGAGTATGGCGCTTGGGCAGCAGTCAACTGGAAATCTCGTGTTGGACTGACCATCATGCCAGACTGCCTTGATCCTGGAACTTTTGTGTCACCTTTGTGGGGGAGAAGCATATGATATGTTCTATACCGGTTTGAGCGGGTACAAGGTTACACCATCCCGCCACTATAATCGGGCGTCTCTGATGACTTCCTTTTGATGCCCACGCCGGAAGCGAAGCCCTGCTTTCGTACTCTCTTCTGATGAACGTCTGCCGTGGTATTCCGAACTTATCAGTCCTCAGATCAACAGATGCTTTCCGCCTTTGACATCAACTAGCCGGTGAGATCGCCTGATTCTTTCGACGCCCGGGTCTTGTGGATTCACGGACGATGATCTCACAGATTTTTGAGCACCATACTCGAGGATATTCCGCGCCTGCTTTCAAAGGTATGTCATGCTAATGCAGAAGGGCGCCATCCACGCAACTTTCTTTATGAAGATTAAGGTACTCGCATACTTTACGGGTCCTTAGCGGTGGTGGGAGCACGATGCAGTTGGTCAAGGGAAGGATAAAGTGCTTTGCAGTACTAGCCTGCCTATTTTGGTACCATCATTGTTCATGATTCTTCTTTGGCATTGAAATTCTCGCAGGCTCAAATGTTGCAGTATGGCCCGGAAGATGCGGCAGGAGGTTGTTGAAAGTTATGTTTGGTTCTCGTGAACCTAGCACAGATCGCCCCAAGATGTGTCATCACTGCCATCTACGATTCAGAAACGGACGTGCTCTAAGCACTTCAAGGAGCACAGCCTGGCTTTCCCCTAGGATGCCAACACTGCTCTCTCTCATGCCGGGCCTTTGGTCCCCTGGATTTCTTATCCGAGACACCGTGCTCAGTCATACATAAGCTTGCCAGCGTCCTAGGTGTCATAGAACAAGCCACAGACCATGTTGGATAACCTGTCAGCTTGGCTATGTCACGAAGTAATACATGAATCATGTGAGGGGACAAGGGGATAAGGAGTAACTGATCCCACCAGGCCTGATAGATCGGTTCTGGTTGGTGGTCGAGCTATCTGGCTCAGAGGGATAAGGCGGCCCACGCATTGAGAAACACCGTTCAGTCTTCCTGGATACTGGTAGAACTGATAGCCAGTGGGTGTCTGGCCATCATCGCTGTTTCACCGCCCAACAAACACCTTGTGCCTGATCTACCATGATACTACTAGTAGGATGAGGCCGAAATTGAACTCCCGCTGCCACACCGCTCGCTGCGATAAGGCCGATCCGCCTTCCACGTGCGGGCTTGTTTCAAACCTCGAGCCGAGGCGCGTTCCCATCAGAACCAAACATCGGGTTTCTACACCTCATACCTATTCACAAAATCTTTTTTTCTAAGGAGATGCCATCCTAGCGTATGCTAGTGCTCTAAACCGGTCTCTAAGACCAGCAAAGCCAGTGGTACGGTCCGTAGCAGGTGGATGCGAGGGGCAACACAAGATCTTCAGATGCGGGTCCGCCACGGCATCTCAGCCTCTCACCACCAGCGACCAACACAGTAATCTAGCCGTACCCAACACCCAGTGGCGCCTTCTCCTCGACATCTACAGTAGACGAGCATTGATTTCAAAGCGATGCCCATCACTTGGCTTCAACCACACCGAAGCTTTCCTTCCAATCCTACGTGCAACCAATGAACACGCAGTCCTTCCGCGGCGATATCGGCCGGACCGGCTATAATCGGCCACTGATTTGCGTTAGCGAGCGGTTGATGGCGCTCGAATGCTTATGTAATTCTAACTTGGGTCCTCGGCTGGGTGTGAACCTTCACCAGTTCCTTTCCCCTTCCCGTTGGTGATTTCACGTCACCCCCATACACTATGGTAGGCATACCTTTCTGAGAAAATGCTCGGCTTGGTAAGAAGCCTTCCGGGGATAAGAACGAGCACAACCATGGCTGAACAGAGCGCAAAATTCTATGGCCGAGCCAGCATTGTGTTCTCAATTCAAATTCAATGCGTGCGGGGTTCGTGCGGAAAGAACCCCCGCAACGACCGAGTTAAATCCAATTGACATTTATTAGTCTATGCTAGCACTCTCACGGAAGCTTACAGAGTTTGTCCTCAAAGCATCTCTTTCCCCAAAGGATAAGGAGCGCTCATATATTTGATCTCTTCCATGTCTTTTGGTCCTCTCCGTGCAAGAACCCCCTCAGTAGCCTCCCACTTGAGAGTACCAACATCAGGATCAGCATCGGCAGCGGGGATCCCGCACGCGGCAGCACGCCTCCATAGCACCATCACCACCATCACCACCACCAGTAGTACTCCCACCCTCCGTTTGCGGACTTCCACTCCAGTCTCTTTGACCGCAGCATCATCAGCATTTTCCCTCCGGCCCTCCCAATTCCCCAATCTCCCACCCAAATCGACCCTCAGAATGGCATCGACATCGATCCCCACGACGCAAAAGGCGATCCTGGTGCCCGAGAACGGCGGGGCCGACGTGCTGAAATACACCGAATCCCACCCCGTGCCCACCCTCTCAGACGGCCAGGTGTTGGTGAGGAACAACTTCGCCGGCGTCAACTACATCGACACATACTTCCGCTCAGGCCTGTACCCAGCACCCGGCGGCCTCCCGCTGGTGATCGGCCAGGAAGCAGCCGGTACGATTGCGAAGGTCCAGGGCGCCAACCCACTGGGCTTCAAGGAAGGCGACCGCGTGGTCTGGATGGCCGGCAAAGGCTACGCAGAGTACAGCGCCGTGCCCGCGGACAGAGTGACCAAGATTCCAGACGGGATCTCCGACGAGAACGCCGTCGGCGGATTCCTCATGGGCATGACAGCCTTGTCACTCATCAAGGAAGCATACCCTGTCAAGAAAGGCGAAACCGTGCTCGTCCACGCCGCGGCCGGCGGCATGGGTCTCCTGCTCTGCCAGCTGCTACGCGACCTCGGCGCCACGGTGATTGGCACCGCCGGTGGGCCGGAAAAGACGAAGCTCGCGAAGGAGAACGGCGCCACGCATGTGATCGACTACAAGGCGGCTTCAGGCCCGTCCTGGGTCGAGCAGGTCATGAAGCTGACGGACGGCAAGGGTGTGGACGTCACCTACGACGGCGTTGGAAAGGACACCTGGGAAGGCAGCCTCGAGGTCGCCAAGAGGAAGAGTAAGGTCGTTTATTATGGCAATGGTACGTCACTTGTACGCCTCTGACCCCCTCTCTCTTGTAATAACATATTTCTAGCGTCCGGCGCAATCCCGCCCTTCAACATCGCACGCCTCTCGGCGAAGAACGTCTCCATCATGCGCTCGACCCTGATGCAATACATCGTGACGCGCGAGGAATTCGAGTTCTACGCCAACGGTGTCCTCGATCTAATCAAGGCCGGTAAGCTCAACGTCAAGATCCACAAGGTCTACCCCCTCAGCGAGGCAATCACCGCCCACAAGGACCTCGAGGGCCGCAGGACGACGGGGAAGCTGTTGTTGAAGTTATAAGGGTCGGGAGAGTTTACGAAAGCAAGATTATAGCCGCGCCGAGTATACATATGTATCTAGATTCCCCGACCTACCTTTTTTTCTCCAACTCTTCCGCTAACTCATTCGCCGCCGCTTTACTCCGCGCTAATAACCATTTAATCTTCTCGCTCTTCTATCTACTTTCTTCTACCCTCTCTCGCTCTTCTTCTACTCTTCTTCTACTACTCTTTACCTTCTCCTTACTTATTTCCTACTCCTTAACACTTTAATCTACTTTTATTTTAGTTTTAATTTCTAGTACAACTATATTTACCTAGATAATTATCTATAGTTTAGCCCGCAGCCTAGCGTAACTTAGTTTGCCCTATAAGCTTAGCGAGGCCTAGAGCTGCAGCGCTGCTCTGCTGTCCGAATAGACCGTGGCGCGCTGCCACAATGAGGACGAAGCACTTCACTACTTAGACCTGCACGATTCTCAATGCTTCATTTCTAACCCGCTTTTCCGCCTGCAGTCTGTCGGTGTGCTCATGCACCTCGCTATGCACTCTTTGGGCCCCTTGCAGAATACTATGCCGAGTAGTACCTACCAGCGTATCATTCACTAACCCTCAAAGCCCAGAGCTTGGCCATCTGGACGGTATCTGCTAACGTTCTCTTGCGCCTTAACATTTCGGCAAGGTAACATCACATTCTCTAGGTTGGACAAAGTCTGAGTGCACGTCAATCGCTGTGGAATCCCGTATTGCCATAACACAAGGTAAGTCTAGTATTGGTTCAGTGGTCTGTAACCTCGATTTCTACTACAATGTCTGATCACCTGAGTTGATGTTGATGTCCTTGAGCTCCACTTCCACCTCCTCGCCAAAGGCCAGATTGACTTCTTCGAGAGTCAATGCCTTTGTCTGTTGGGTGGCGTCAGTAATCAAGACAGAATCAGTTCATCTGCAAAGAATGAGCCAGATACCTCGGGAAAGAAGAAGAAAACAACGACGAAGAAGAAGATGTTGCTGGCAATGAAAACAAACTTGAACTTCCGACCAATCTTCTTCAAGGCGATTGGTGCGGTCTGACTGAAGGTCAACATGACAGCATTGGCCGCAAACAGTGCAAGGGCCATTCCCTGGGCACGAATTTTGGTTGGAAGTACTTCTGTGGCATAGGCGTATGGAGAAGCAGCAAAAGTAGCTCCAAAACAATAGATGTACACCATGACAAAGGAAATTCCAGCTTTGCCCCATGCTGAAGACAGTCAGTGCGGTTCTCGCGGGCGACAAAGACCCGGGAAACTTACTCGTCAGGCCGGTCTGAGCATATTTGGAAGAGCAAGCCGCAAAGACTCCCAGCCATACCGAGAGAATGAGTAATCCGGAGAGAAAAAGCTTCCGTCTTCCAGTTCGATCAATCAAGAATAGGTTGGTTACGCCCCCTGCAGTGTTGCAGATGCCAAATATGCCTGCCATCAACAGGGTTCCACGGGTTGAGAAACCTAGACCGGCATAAAAGACTGCCTAGTCGGGGTCAGCATCGAGCGTACTACATCCCTCGAGATGACGACTGAGCTACGAACCTGGTAGACTTGAATGGTTTGAGCACCGTTTGCTGGAACGGAGGTCATGGCAGCGACCGCTGTAGCCACGCGCCTGAACTCTTTTGCACTGGTGAACATGTGATGCCACTTACCGTTCACCTGCTCCTGGTGTTCTGCGGCTATTTGTGCTGAGATCTGGAGGTGTTCATTCTCCCAGAAAGTCGGGTCCTCGTGGTCATCATGCAGACGCTGTAAGATCTGCTGTGCTTCAGCATGCTGATCCTTGGACATCAGCCATCGGGGTGAGAAATGGATATAGAAGCATCCGGCAATGAGCATTAGGGCTGGTAGGGCATTGTAGGGCGATAGGGAATCCCCTGCCACAAGTTAGGAGTCCATCCAACATTTCTACTTGACAACTGAAATGTATAAGTACTCACCACGCAAAAGATCGGTTTGTGGCAAAGTTACAGGCGTAGCCCACCCAGGAAGCCAAGGCGCCGGCGACATTCAGAGTGCCGATTTGGAATGCCACCAGTGTGCCACGAAGGTGAGGAGGGGCGATCTCCGCCTGATAGACATTGACCGTCGTCAACATGATTCCAGATGCTGCTCCAGCGACCACTCGCCCGGCGAAGAAGAGACCGATTTCTTGAGCAGCCGCTTGGAAGAGACCCACCGACTAAAGCGATGCAGCCTCCAATCTGTATCGTCCTCTTCCGACCCAAACGATCGGCCAGGAGGCTGACCAGCCCGAGTCCGAGGATGAGACCGGCGTAGTAAGAAGATCCGATAGCTCTGTACCTAGTTAGCTTTCCAAATGATTGGCACAAGTTAAGTATGGTGCGCTCACCCCAGAATTGTGGCGCTGGGGTTGAACTCTGTAAGAAACCCCTCCTGGGCAAAACTGCAACGAGTCAGTTGTCCGTTGAATTCGTGGAAAGCAGTTCTACCATCGTCCCAACAATGACCGCGGCATCGTAACCATAGAGCATACTGCCCGAGCCAGCGATGGCAGCACAGACCCAATTGTATCGTTTCCCCATGTTTGTTGGTAATTACCTCACTTCATGATGATCAACAGGGACGACTAAAAAGGAGCTCGAGTGCACGTGTAAATATATATATATCGATCAAACCTCCGATCTGCATCGGAGTGGTCGGCAAAAGCTCCACCTCTAGCTTTGGCAATGCTTCTGGTACAGGCAAAGCCATTCGAGGGCGACGGACGAACCGTCCACGTAACCGGCCGAAGCCGCATACCTCGCATATCCGCATCACAGACTAGCTATACTGAGGAAATTGGGTGGATCTGGTACCTCGTAGCTCGGCGAGCAAATTGGCCCGAGCCATTCATAAATAGCCCAGGATTCGTGTGAATGCCTCTTCTTTGCAGCCGCATCAAGGCACGGCTTTTGTATATCCCAAGATGACGATTAGATGAAACTCGAACGATAAAATAACTATCTAAGTACTGTCAGAATAGGTTCGTATAGAGAGGAATGTGCTTTAGAATACGGCTGCAAGCCAGCTGTGTAACCTGGCGATCGCATCACACATCAAGTCGACGACCACGGCAGACTTGGAGGGGGTAAATCCGGCGGTGCTTCAGCCCTCGACGCCAAGGTTATCAGTTGGGGAATTTGAAGTATATAGCGAGGTAGGTAAACACCTAAATACATACCTAGGGTGGCACAGGAATACCTTGGATATCTATGTACTCCGTAGGTAGGTTTCCGCGAGGCGGTAGGTAGTTCAATCGTACCTCGCATTTGATATAGTTCCCCACTCCTACACAACACGTGGCAATACTTTACTACCATTCACAGGAACTCCGCACTCCCTCATCGCACCGGGGGTAAATCCGGGGCACCTGGCCCGCGGCCCCGGCATGCCGGACGATTGATGGCCTCAGGGTGAGGGGCCGGCGCCAAGAAGCTCCCAGCTGACCCAGTCGAATTTGTAGCCGGATTGTCTCTTCCCATAGTCCATGAACGCGTTACAACACCACGTTCACTGCTCGTCTTTGATACTCAGCTTTACAAACTTCTCCCATGGCCGACGTTGATACAGAAGTCGACCTTACTCCAAGGTCGAAGTTGGCATGTGATTTATGCAAAAGGTAAGTCGTGTAGTTTCGCCGGGCAGGGCCAGAAAGATGCACCGGACCCGAGTCTCATCAAAGATCACCCGGTTTGCTGTTTCCGTCTTCCCACTGCCAGCGACCTTGTGATAATGACAAAGGACTGACCCATGTGCAGAAAGAAGTCCAGATGGTGAGCAGTCTTGCCCCTGATCGACCGTCACGTGACAGCGGTGGCTGACTCTTCTTCCAGCGACCGTCAGATACCATCATGCTCCTTCTGCCGGCGTGCTGGCACCTGCTGTATTTACCCTACATCTCGGTTGAAGCCTGGGCCAAAGCTCGGTAGGTTAAATGATGTAGTTTGGGAACAAGACATCTTACCATCAGCAGGCTCTACCCATCGTCGTGGCATACGGTTACTCCCACCTCAACGCCAGCATGTCAACGGGCCTGGTTCAGTCGCACCCGATGGCCGTGTGCTCCAGGATGATTCTTGCCACGACCCTCCAACGATCGCGAGTCAAGGTGATGGCATACTCTCATCACCAGATGATTTGACTTCGCACCTGTCCTCACCCAACAAGAAAGGCTTCAACGTGGCCGCCCTGAACTTGGCCAAAGCCATCAGCCTCTCCCGAATCTTGCATCCATCGCACGAACTATCTGCTGGTTTTGGTCTGCGACAGAGGGAACGCCCTCAGCCAGGGTTCTTGCTCGTCCTTGCAGGTGCCCAGGAGAATTTAACTAAAGCCTGCGAGGTCCTCCGCATGACCATTCTGCAAGCTCAGTCCATGTACGCCGAACCTTACTGTGGAAATGACCTAGCTCAATACGTTTATTGCAAATAGCTGAGCTGACATATTCGGGCTGATTGTAGGATTGATCTCTACTTCGAGCTGGTAGCAGGGCTGAAATCCTTGTCTCTCTTTCATCAGCCTTCTTTTCCAGACAAAGTTCGTGGCATACAGGATCACCACCATCTTATTGCCTTATTTGCCGCCATGTTTTCACTCTCTTCAAGATCTTGCACGCAGGACACATCCCCCCGTGGTGATGACTCCGGCCGAATTTCTCACCAAGAACTTCATGCCATCTCCCTCGAATACATCAATTTCTCCCTGGAGGCTTGCTCGAACAACGCTCCAAGCCTATGTCTCCTACAAGCCATCACTTTGGCGGGCTACTACAAGATTGTGAACGGGGTCTACGGACCAGCTTGGAGGCTGGTCGGTACCGGCGTTCGGATCGCGTACGAGCTACGACTTGATTTGATTGACTGCAAGGGATATGTCAAACCCCCCACTTGCGAGCGTGAGCTCATGGCTTGGACCGGCGACGAAGAGCGACGGCGTTGTTGGTGGGCATTATGGGAGATGGACATTTTCGCCTCGACAATACAGCGTACGCCCACTGCCATCAACTGGAGTATGAATGAGACGTTCCTTCCGGTCTCTGACGAATACTGGTTCACAAATACGTATCAAGCCTCGTGCCTGCTTCATGGACAGCCTGAAGAACGGTGGAAAAGCCTCAAACATGCCGGCAATGAAAACTCTGTTGCATGGGCCAACCTCTTCGCCTCCTTGATGCACGACGGACGAATCTTGTGTCAAGAAAGCATGAGGGGTATTATCCCCTACGCCGAGCATCAGGACGATGCCTCAAAGCTCGCCCACTATTGCAGCCAGGATTACCGACGAAAGGCCCAAAATATGTCTGATAGACTCTCCAACCTCGTCAGCGCTTACCGAGATACTGTGCAGAATCTGCCCGCATCCCTCTCCTACCATGGCGAATCTTTGTCCTTTGATTTGGTTGGTGGAGAAGATCCATTCTCGATGCGCCGTTCAAGTTCAGCCAGGTACAGCGTTCAAATGATGAGCGCTTCTGCATGCTACATGATCTATCAGAACTACGTCTTTGCAGACGTCGTTGAAGGATTAGTCCTGATGTCATCTTCTACAGCTGGCCACGAGCATTTCAGACCAGACACTCCGTCAAAAGAAAGACCCTTGGTTCGCAATGGCTTCAGGAATTATCTGGCAGCGAGTGCTATGGTGCTACGGCTGGTGGCACGTTGTCCAGAGGACCATGTGCGTTATGTCAATCCTTACTACGCGAGCACAATATGGATAGCAGCAGCGATATTGGTGTTCAAGAGAATTGCCTTGCGGGACAATGCTTCTAACTTTCCACAACGCCAATATAGCCTCCTGCGCCGAGCATATCTCCAATTCAGTCAGACTTGGGAGACACCGTCTGCCTTGCTACAGAATCTGGACTCCCTAGAAGCGAGGCTCGAAACTCGGCTGAAAGAGTTCGAACTATCGGAGACCAGGGCCTGGAACACTGACATCGATGATCAGCGGAGCAATGTCGAGACACGATCTCCCATGGCCACAGAGACGACGATGCCTCCATTGGGTGGGGAACAGCTTTTCCATGCTTGGCCGGGGATCAAGGATCCTCAGTGCCTTACGTCTCAGCCACCGCTCGGGAGTTCGAACGAGAGCTATCCTATTTTGCTGGCGGAAGAGGTGGAGTGGTTGTCAACGTCAGAGCCGGGGTTTGACTCCACGATCAGCCAAGCTTCTTTTCCAGGACAAGACGACATCACATGGCCGAATGAGCTATTCATGGATAATCTTGCGTGGTATTCATCCGATGTTATGGCGGGCTTGTCTCATGGGTACACCACCTGATACACTTGATCAACGACCTGCACTTCGGAGTCTACGCGAACCTCTTAGCGTGAACATGCAGATCATTGCCAAACAGTACTACACGCAAGAAGGGAAAAAGTGCAAGTTGTGTAATCCTAATAGACGTCGGGGGCTGTCAGGTCAAACTTTTCTCCCCGCGTAAATTCGACAATTCGAGCCAGGTCTAACCCGGCAATTTCAAGGGCTTCCCCGCCGGCCGCAAAAATCATTCATCACTGCAAGCCAAGAATCGAACCGAGCACATCTGAAAGCTTTGCCTCGCACGCTTCTTGGCTGTCCAAGACTACCGGTGCTCTCCAGCCAACGAATCGATCTGGCCGAACCAAGACAGCTCCAGACTCTTCAACCCCGCGCACCTGCTCCCAATCATAGTACACGTCCTCCCATTGCTGTCGGAACCCGATGGAATGCACAGAGATGGGGATGCCGAGGTTGGCAGATACCCTTTCCGCCGCCGCATGCCAGTGTTCACCTCCTGTGCCCGTGAAGATGGTAAATGCGCCGTGCCCTGCGAGATCAATGGTCGACTTAGGTTCCGTGGGAATGGCCTTGTTGAGCCAGACGTGTGGCAGACGAGTTCCGGGAAACGTGCGCTTTTCGTGGTAGAGAATCGGATCTTGCGCGGCGCGCCCGGTGTGCTTGTATGGGTCTGGCTCGTCAGCGTCATAGATACCAATACCGCTGTACCTCTGATTCATTTCAACACCAAGACCGTGAAACTCGTGGGACGTCTGCTTAATTGCTTCCCGGAACGCACGTCGTCGATCTTTGCCAGCAGCCGTCGGAGCACTGAGCTCGCCAAATATCGCCTTGCGGCTGTTCAGGTCTGGAGGTAGGGCACCTAGTGCCTCCCAGATCTCAAAATGGTCCCGGAATCCGTCATTTGCCCGTGTGATGATTTGGTGGCCCACAGGTTGGCGCTCAGTGCTGTAGGTCGAGAGCAGTGAAGGGTTTGCTAGCCCACGATGGACGTAGGCCAACTTCCAGGCCAAGTTGAAGGCGTCCTGGATACACGTGTTGGATCCTAGGCCATTGAAAGGCGGGTGACGGTGGACGGCATCACCGAGACAGAAGCTGCAGGTGAAAGTCATTGTCTGTTGTGCAACACGGGTGAGGGTATCCATGGCAAGATTGCGGACTTACACGTTTCCTTCAGAGTATTTCTCTGCAACAATCTCATTAATAAACCACTTGGAGACGTCAGTGATCTCGGCGGGCGTATCGTCACCAATGAAGTCTCGAACTCTTTGGAGGTATTCGTCCTTTGAAGGGGAGATTTGTGGGTCGCAGTCTCGAGTTGGCAGCAAGATGAACATCCACTCATGCCACGGCTTCACCATGCGCACAATGCCCATCTGGCCAAATTCGGGATGCTCTTTGTCGGGCTGCATCACCCAGTGCAGGTTGCCTCGTCGGTGTTCGACCAGATGGGACAGATCAGCTTTGACCAACACGTTGATGGCCATTCCCTGACCTGGCTTGATTGCGAGAGGTAGGTCGAGCTGTTTCACGACTTGACTCCGGGCACCATCGGCTCCCAAGAGGTACTTGGTTCGGACTTGGTATTCTGACTTGGAGACGTTGTCACGTAGAGTGGCTGTGACCAGGCCGGTTTTGGGATTTGTTTCGAATTGCAGCAGCGTCGTGTCGAATCTGGTCTTGAAACCATTGTTGGTGGCATGACGAACAAGGACGGGCTCAAGTAGAGTCTGTGGCAGATCGGCTGGTGCACACGGACTAGCCAATTCATAGTCGCCCTGAAGATCCCCGGTATTTAGAACTACCATGGTTATGCAAAAAATGTTGCCTTTACTGACCTTTCGCTCCGGTGCATTGCCCCAGGAGTAAATGCGGCCGTATTCTTCCCCGGCCATACTGTGGCACCATCGAGTATGAATCATGCAATGACCTTTCGAGGACAAACCCTCGAGATCTTTATCAAGCCCAATGTCTCTCAGGCATTCTTGTTCCAGCTTAGCTGTTACATTCTCGCGATTGAGTTGGAACTCAGTACGTACCCAAAGCAGCCATATTTGTGATGTGTGCGCGCGGAGTGTTGGCCGTGCCAGGAGCACTGCTGATCATAACGCCTTTGAGACCTGTATCGGTCAGCTTCTAGATCGACCGTTGTCAAAGGCTATGGTCTCCCACCATAGCTTGTCAGAAAACACGCCAGAGATGCTCCTGCTGGACCTGCTCCAACAACCAGGAACTCAGTCTCAAGTGCAGGCTCCTGAGATGCATGTACTGAAGAGTACGTGCGGCGACTGGTACTATCTCGTAGCCTGTTGATGTCAAGGGTTGGGCATGTCCTCGCCTGAAGTGGGTTGCACTTGGTGGTCGCAGTCTGCCGGGTCAAACCTCCTTCGACAACTCCGCGTGAAGTGTAAAGAGAGCGCGAGAGAGCTTTAGACACTTGGAGTTCGCAAGGCTTGGAGAGAAGCGATGAGATGGCCTTCCTCGTGCGAGGAGCTGCCCCCAGACGACAGGAACACAGGCTTGCCATGTCGAGAACGTTCACCTTCACTGCTCTGCCTCACCTCGTACTCTGTGAAGCTCAACGACGGACTGCAACGGGTTACTTAGCTCAGGCCCTTCTTACCTCAAAGCTCATGTAAGGTTAGTCGACGAGGAGAAAGTGATTCTGCGTCCGTCAGGTGGAGTCTCGCCGTAGCACATGTCGGCGTGTTTCATTCAGAAATATGCCGGACAGTGGAGAGTTCTGACTAGCGGGCCTGCAGCGGTAGGAGGCTATCGTTGGGGTTAACCCGATACCAGGTGATCTAGATGGAAGGTGGATTCGGTTACATGGATGGTGGTTGGCCCGAAATTCATGCGAGATTTAACATGCCTCACCCAAGGCTTGCCGGTTCAAAATACGTGGGAAATCCCTCTGGAGGGAAGTAGTCTGCCCTCTGTCAGAGAGCCTGATCAAGAGACGCGAAGAGCGAGCGGACTGTCTGCCAACCAGCCGATTTGGACATCGCTCAGGCAAAAATTGTCTTCTCTTCAAGTACACCATCTCGAACATTGTCGGGAATAAATCGGAGCACAAATTTGGGTTCATAGCGATACAAACAGCACAGATAACTAAACCTTCTACAGAATTAGACACGACAGTCTCGCCTTTAATGGTATACTATTTAGCCATCAAGAGGTGGGCTCGGCCAGCTTCCTTCCCGCCCGATATCCGAATGTCATTCCAGGCCCAATGCTCGAACCACCTCCTGGATAAGACCCCTTGAACACATTATTCTGGTCACAACCAACCGCATAGAGCCCTGGTATAACGTCGCCCTTTTGATCAAGCACTTGTGCATCGGTATTAGTGATAAGCCCGTAAACAGTGCTGACATTGCCAGGGTAAAGAGGAAGCGCATAGAATGGACCGGTGGCGCACGCTCGCAGATTGTGATTGGGTTGAACCCGGGGATCGCCATAGAAGCGGTCATAGTCGTTCTCGCCTCGATGGAATTGCGTGTCGATGCCTGTTTTGGCAAAGGAGTTGTGGTCTGAGATCGTCCGTTCCAAGTTTGCAGCAAGAACTCCAATCTTGTCGGCCAGTGCGGCAATGGTGGGCGCAGAGATCAGATACCCTTGTTGCAGTAACCTCCAGATCGGATACGGCGATGGTAATGCCATTCCCATACCGTATTTACGAAGATGTGTACGGTCGCCAATGTAGTATGCCTTCTTAATGCCCTTCCGGTGCATAACACCCACAAATTCTTGGTACGGCTCCGACTCGTTTGCGAATCTTCGACCATCGGGTCCAACAATTATGGATCCCGGCTTAGACCGGTCAATTGCGAAGTGCGGAAAGCGTCGAACAGGACCTCTAGAAGTATTCAATAGAGAAATGGGAGCGAAGATGGCGTTCGATATGTTTTTCGGAGGTAAAACGCCACCACATTCCACTCCAATTCGCTTGCCATCTCCGGTGTTGCCTCGTGGGCTTGCACACCATTCGTGTGGCACGAACTGTGTTGCCTCTTTGGATCTGCCGAAACCACCACTCGCAAGCACCACTCCTTTGCGAGCGTACACGGTGGTCTCGTTGCCGTCACGAAGCACACGGAGACCTGTGAGGCGACCGTTGTCTGTTATTGGTTTTGTGGCTGCAGAGTTATGCCACAACTCGACGCCTTGTTGCTGAACAGAGAAGAGCAGTCTTCCCACAAGAGCATTGCCGTTTGCCAGGTCCGTTCCTTTACCATACCGTAACAGGTCCAGCGCGTAGCGGAGGATCTTCTTCGTCGCTAGAGTTAGATTAGTGATGCTTCCAAATGGGTTGGTCAGTACGGGCAACTCTGCGGGATCTGCTTGCATCGTGCCAAATGCAGAGTAGCCTTGAATTGGATAGCGAACGTTCTTGATCAGAGGCCCAAGTCGGCGACCATCGAACTTTTCGGTCAGAATCGTGCGCCCGGTCGAGGCGCCTTTCTTCGAGACGTGGTAGTCAGGCAGAGGAACAGGTTTAAATCGCACGGTAGAATTGTCCTCCATCCATTTCACCATTTCAGGCCCTGTTTTCAGGAAGGCCGGGACCATCCTCGTGTCATAAGAATCGCCCAAGACTTCATGAAGATAGGTATCGGCCTGATTCGCTGAATCCTGTACCCCTATAGAAGGCTGGTGTTTGTTCACAGGGATCCATGCCCCTCCACCTGAGTAAGCGGTGGTGCCGCCGAAGTATTGTGTTTTTTCGATGACAAGGACCTTAAGGCTGTGCTTGGCCGCCACAAAAGCGGCCGTCAAGCCAGAGCATCCTGAGCCAACAACTACGACGTCGTATGTGGTCTCATTATGAAAAGCTGAATGAGAAGATTAGGAGAACGTGGAGGATTGCTAGAATGTGTGCTGGACATACCTCGGCGGGCGTGCTGGATACTGAAATTGCGCCGTGTCAAGGACGCGGTTGCTTTCGATAGTCTCAGCAAGGGAAGAGCACCAGACGATGCAGCCATGGTCGCTGTGCAAATCTTGTTTTAGCATTACAAGCAAAGATTTGGTGACATTCAAGATTTACATAGAAAACCAGTGACAATCGTTCATAATTGCCCCGGGCTTGAAAGGTGTGTCGGAGCACTCGGCCAAACCCCCGGCCCCCACATTAGTGGAGATCCCCTGATTTTCGACCTTGGGGGCGTACGGACAAGGAGAATTGCATCTTCACAATAAGGTTCCGTGGTGGAGCTCGGAGAGTCTATCCTTGACTCATCTAGTTACAATGCTAAAGTCTGGAATATCCTCCATCTCCACGCCATGAGCCTGCCGTACGACAAATTTCACGTGCTCCAAGGTGTTTTCCGCGAGGTAGGGTTCTTCACCTCGTCCCATCACCTTGTCCCATTTCTCGAGAAAACCCTCGGCCGTTTCTGACTTTGTACCGGCGAATGTTGCAAAGGTCTCCCGCGCTGCCCTGTTTGCACTCGCAGTAAACACCTCGCCTGAGGAAGGGCATTCTTCAGAGCAGAGACTAATGACAAAAGGAACCACGCCCTGTCAAAGCTCGATCAGCATCTGTCAACTTTCGGTATGAAGGATCATATTCTCATATACAAGGCTTACCTCGGGCTGAAAATACGTCCGAGTGACTTTCTTCGTGCCCTCGGAAAGATCCCCCATTCTCGAGGCGGCTGATGGCATGACACAGTTGATTTTAACGCCGTCATTTAGTGACCAACGACCTAATTCTCGTGTGATTGCAAACACAGCGGCTTTAGATGCACTATAGGCACAATCACCCCCAGCACCGAATCCGTAGATTGCATTTGAAGATGTATTGATGATACGGCCGTACTTCTGTTTCGCCATCAAAGAGTAGCAGGCGCTTGTCATCAAAGTTGTCCCCAGCGCGGCAATCTCAAACACTCTCGTGAAAGCTTCTGCATCCACATTATCATGTGGTGCCATTTTGCCGGAAATGCCAGCATTGTTTATAAGAATGTCGACGGTGCCGAATTCTTTGACAGTGTCAGCGACGATTGCCTTAGCGTCCGCCGCAGCAGAGACGTCGTGGCAGTCTGCCAGTGCAGTGCCATCGAGGGCCTTGATTTCGTCAACCACAGCCTGTGCGCGAGCACTAGTGCCACGTTGACCCTCCAAAGTCCCACCATAGTCATTGACGACGACCTTGGCACCTCTCTTTGCTAATGCCAAAGCATAAAGCCGGCCTAGACCTCCACCAGCGCCGGTGACGATAGCAATTCTTCCTTTGACGGACATGATTGTCTCGACGCTGATGACTCTAGAATAGTCAGCGACGAGTCCAGCCTGATTTACATGAGGGCATGAGCACCTGATGTCCGAGCGGTTCGTGTCGCTTACCAGAAGGAGATTGTGGCCTACTTCGAGGTTCACAGCAGATAGTCTCAGAGCTTTGCAGAATGAGAATCGATACTACGACTAGTAGCGCAAGCTAATTCTAAAATACTTGAGGATACGTATCGACGACTTGAAACTCGACTCATTTTGAATGCTACAACATCGAGAGCCGTACAGTACTGAGGCAATGGAGATGACTCGGCTCCCCTTGCCAGGTCTATTTCCTAGTTGTTGATTGGATCCACTTCGGGAGGCTTGGAATCGCTTTGTAGACTTGGCCGCCAATGCTGTGGAAGTGACGCCTTAGGATTTTGCCCATGGATTAAATAACGGGTTAATTTCCTAGTGAATACCCCCTCCCCTGGAGAGGGCGCTGAGAGGCATATTTAGCTAGTATTGCAAGGTCAACCCGAGGCTAATGCTCTTACAGCTAGTCCACTAGAGTTATCCCCCCGGCACTCCAGATTCGGATCTCAGAGGACCTACCACAGGCGCTATTGACCCCTTTTCACCCTAGAGCGCGTTTGAATCGAGATAATGATTCTCACTCCTAGAATGCCCACGAGCTTTCAAATGCACGTGCGACCAGCTTGGGTGTAAAGATAATGCGAGCGCCTTAGGTCTGAGGGAGCCGGCGTTCTTATCCTAGGGCCTTGCTCGTAGGCCTTTAGCCTGCTTAACCCCTCAGAGTTCTTTATTGCATTTTCAATACAGGCACCTTGTAAAAAACTGGAATGTTGTATAGCTTGCTACTTGAGATAGATTGCCTCCTATGAGGCACAACTTCTTTCATCAAGACTCCATATTTACGTGAGACAAACATATATATTTCGGTGTTGCAAATTTGCCAATCCCTGGTCTATTTTGCCCAGTGTTACTGTTGGCGAAAATAAAATAGCCATTTTGGTGGTGAAAAACTTGTGTGATTATTGTAGTAAAATGGACAGAACAGATATCCAGTATATATAGACCTAATCTGGCGATATCCTCCAAATAACGTAATACTGTTGCCTAGTAGGCAACCTCATAGAAGCCTAATAAATGAGTTACATTCCGTCCAACAGTTACCCATGGAACATTGGCAATTTTTGGTTGCTAGTTCCACTGTGACATGAAGTTCATTGCACTTGATAATTCTCGCTGGATACAACCAAGATGTTCTGGACTCCTCGGGACAACATCGATTTTGAACGGCAATGGGCACATCAGGATGGCTGAAGTGTACGCATTCTCATCGAGGTGAACAAGGTTGCCGCTTGCAGGGTCTTTTGGTTCAGAAATGTCGAATGCCCATATCAACTTGGCTGCAATTCGCCACATGTTGCGTTCTGCCAAATGAAGACCTGGGCACATTCTTCGACCAGCGCCGTAGCCGTAGTGATGTGCGGCTTTGTCTTAGTCTTATTGTAAACAGCTGCTAGGACGGTACTTATCTCTGTTGTTATAATCCGGGCTGACTGCATACTCGTTGGCCAACTTCGGATGGCCCAAGAAGCGGTCAGGGTCAAATCGATCATGCTCTGGATAGTCCGATTCGCTGTGGTGCATAGCCCATATTCCAACAAACACCATGGAACCCTTGGGGATCACCATTCCGTCGTACTCATCGTCTAGAACCTGTCAGACGGCTAGCCCATGAGGAGGAGTGGACAGACCTTGAGTGACCATATGAGGCAGGCCGGCAGGAGCCCTAAATATTTTGGCATTCTTTAGATTCATGTCCTTTTTCGGGGTTATGCCTTACGTTGGTCGCCATCTCATGCCTTCCTTGACGATACAATTTACGAAGGGAAGCTGTTCAAAATCCGAGAACAACGGAGCCCGCTCGGTGCCACAAACAGCGTCAATTTCGACTCTTGCCCTTTGTTGGATACTGGGGTACTTAGCCATTGCTAGGATCAGTGTTAGGATATGATTAGCAGTCGTATCCGCACCCGCCTCCAGTAGCTCTCCGAAGAGGTTGTTGAACGCGTGGGTCGACAAAGGCCAGCCTTTTGCATTATAATCGTCGATTTTGGCATCAATGAAGCAATCTCTTTTGTCGCCTCGCGCTCTTCGTTCCTCAACGATAGCTCGAGCCTCATCCCACATGGTGTCCATCATGGCACGACACTTCTTGGACCTGACCTTCCAGCTTCCAGGAAGATATTTCAGAATGGGAAACTCGTCGATCGGAGGGTTGGCGCCCGGTTCCTGAACTTTCAGCCACTGGGGTTCAGGTTAGACGCAAATGAACAGGAATATAGTAGTGAGGAAGAAGTTACCAGATCCATTAACTCATAAAACCTCTTGAACCAGAAAGAGTCTAGGTCGATGGCTCTGTGGCCCCAGATCAGAGATCCCGCCACTGACACAGTGTACAGTCGTGCATAGTCGAATATCTTGGAAGGGTCATTGAGAATATTATTCATGAAAATCACAGCCCTGTAAGTTGTTAACTCGGCACCGGATCTAACAAGGGGCATGAAATACTCTGCTTCTTGTATCTTGAAATGTTTCTCATCCAACGTCTTAGGATTTAGATTTCGTGTCACAACCATCCGCTTTTCCCTCCATGAAGCTCCTTGAGGTTCCAGGGTCAGATGGTCGCCATGGGTCACGAAGTTGGAAACGTAGTTAAATGGCCTGTCCGAATAGATGCTGCCTTTCTTGTCCAAAAGGTTGTTGATAGATCGTCGATCACACAAGACAACCACATTAGTAGGTCCGATGGTCAGAGAGAAGATAGGCCCGTAAACGTCAGCCCATTCCTTGAACCTGGATACGTCAGTCTGTTCTAGTTCCAAATGCGAGGGATGTGGTCATCGGACTTTCTGCCCAGCCCTGTGATCGGAATCTGGTGGGCGTTACCAAGGATGGGGATGGTCGGTGGTCCAGGAGGCATGCGAGGATGTCGACGGCCAACACGTAGCAGCCTATACAATGGGTAGCTAAACGCCACCGTAAGGGCGAGCATGATAGCGAAGAGTCCCATGGTCACGGTCTCTGCAGTCGGGCAGATCTTGGAGCCTCGGACACGACGCCTTTTGATGCGCAGATTGGTCAACAGATTGCTTGCAAGCCTTAAAAGGTGTAGAACGAAGAGTGCGAACGCGATTCTTATCACATTCACCGCTGATGTTAGGATGCATTGCTTTCGTTATCCGGCCTCCTACTACGGACCCACTCAGATTCACTTCTCTTGATCGATCAGCATCGTGTATCCCTTTGTAGCTCAACCGTCACGAGATAGGTAAATGCCCACAGAGACGTCGTGGTGCAACCTATAGGATGTAGCCAGTGAGATTTGGGGCCAGAGTCATAAACCAAAGTGCAACGACAGAGTCTGGGGGAAGGAATAAAATGCGGAGTTTCGTGGGCAAGTTCGGTGAGATTTTCTACCCCTGCAAAGCTTGCAAGGCCCTCGAACCATTCGTGGGGGTCTGTAAATGCACGAAAATTGTCTTCCATGTGGCCTCTCTGCTAGTCAATGGAACCGGGGCCAATCATAATTAGCCCTATATTTGACCCGGGCAGACACCCTCCCTCCGGCCCAAGGTTTTTGCAAATGCTGTCGCTGAGTCACACGGCATCCTTCATGGATTGGCTTCGCTTCGCCGGTTTTGAGCTTAAATCGAGCGCCTATTGGATTCATACGTATAGACACGAAGGTGAGTCTACGACTCGTCTCGGAACACCCCGGTCAGAGGGAGATTCATAATTTCTACTAAAGCAGTTCAATCTCGATCTTCCCCAGCTTGACAGACGCGAGTTCCGGAATCTAGTCAGTCAGTTTCGGGGGGTATTGAGCGTCAGCCCTGGATGTTCGGGGATATTCCCGAACCCAACATCCTGTGCAAGTCTCCCACGTTATTAGTAGCTTACCAGACCCCCGGAATCTCCTTCAGGTCAACACAGATCCTCCTCCTTCTTTCACTCTCGTTTGTACTTCTCCGCCTGGCAATATTCATTCGTGGTTCATCAACGAAGCCGAGCAATGACTTCCGACGTTGAGGCTAGGGGCTCCCATGCTCTAATAAAGCCACATACAACTTGGCTCAATATTGTCACCATCCTAGCAGCAGCAAGCGCTAGTTTCAACTTTGGCTATTCCAACAATGCTATTGCTGGCACACTTGCGCAAGCCTCCTTTGGCGAGTATTTCTTGACGGTTGAACCTACATCTCGTATCGGAGGGATGCTTGGAGCGTGAGCATCTATACCGCTGGCCCTTCGAACGCCCCTAACTTACTGGCTGGCTAGGTTCTTCGGTGGAGGCTTGATTGGGTGCATACTACAAAGCCCACTGTCTTCACGTTATGGAAGACGTCCATGTAACATGATGGCAGCTCTAGTGATGATGGTAGCTGCAGCTCTCCAAGCCGGCAGTGTGAACATAGCAATGTTCCTCGTGGCACGTGCTTTGAACGGAATCGGCGCTGGAATGATCATCGCCAATACTCCTGTCTACATGAGCGAAATTGCACCGGCCCACACGCGAGGTGTTCTGGTCAGCTTCCAGGGCATTGCCATCACTGGCGCTTACATAGTGTCTTCTCTCTTTGCATTGGCGCTCCACTATGTTGATGCTCCCTATCAATGGCGCATGCAATATGTGATTCTGACTGCTTTCACCTTGATTCTGGTGGTGACCATGTACTTTATCCCTGAAAGCCCTAGGTGGCTCATGGTCAGTACGGTCTATGCTCACAAAATTACTATCTTGGCGCTAACGCTATGTTCAGGACCATGGGAAAGCCGATGAAGCCTGGGAAGTTCTCCGGAAGCTGCACAAGTCGAAGACTGATCCCGAAGCGCGACTTGCACGTGTGGAACATATTCAGATCAAAGCACAGATTGAAGAGGAGAAGGTAGACTAACTAATCAAGCTATTTGAGACCATGCTCACATCGTTAGTCCCTGCCATCTGGCTACTGGCACATTTTGTCCAATCCTAATATGCGCAGAAGGGCGATCTGCGGAGCGATAGTCTGGGTTATGGGGCAATCGACCGGTATTGTCGTGATTGCGAACTTTGCACCCCAGCTCTTCGCAGGTCTTGGCTTTAGCAATGTACTTCAACTTGGACTCTCAGTAGTCTGGGTTTCAGTATGCGCCGTTGGAACATGGCTCAGTGGTCTGCTTATTGAACGAATTGGTCGAGTGAAACAACTTGGTTAGTATAATGATAATCAAGGCACGATACTCATCTAATGTCATCACAGCACTGGGTGGTTATCTCTGCAGTGCGTGCCTCATTGTTGAAGCAGTTCTCCAGAAATACTACATCGGAACCGATAACGCAGCCGGTCTCCGTGCAGCCACTGCGATGTATTTTGTTTTCGTCTTCCTCTTCGGACTCTTGATCGAATGTCCTGGCTACACTTACATCGTTGAGATTTGGCCAACACATCTCCGGAGCGAAGGCGCCACAATCGGCTTCGTCTCTTTCTTTCTGACGACGATTGCGTACAACAGCCCAGCGGCAGAGGCGTTTGCGACGATTGGGTGGAAATATTACTTTGTGATGATCTCGATCTGCCTTGTAGCAAACACATTTCTCCTCTGGTACTGCCCCGAGGTAAATATTTTGAGGTCCTTTGCTGCGGTGTCAGGCTTACTGATTCGTGATAGACTGCTGGTTTGACTCTCGAAGAGATCGCAGCCAAGTTTGGAGACCACGTTGCAGTAGAGATCGAGAACATTAATGTTGATCTGGTCGAAGTGGAGAAATCCGACAATACACACGTGGAGACCACGAAGCTATGAAGACAACAAAAGGAACGGTGACTGTGGATAGTGCAATGCATGAGCTGTTGGCTGGCATGGTGTAGTGTTGAGTTGAGGCGTGAAGAAATCGATGTTTAGCTTCCCTATGCAGCTATATACCTAGCTTAGGTACCCAGGTAGTGAATATGTTCTGGTCTGAACGCGAATATACCGAGTTCGTAAACCGGCCGGTAATTGCGTACGAGGTCGTCAACTACAACTTTCAGCTCTGCCATATCTCGTAATTCGATGATTCTCTGATGGTGGGATAGCTAGCTAGCATGATAGATTCCCAAGGGAAAAGACAATTTAATATTTAAGCATGTCAATTCTTGACAAAGGTAGAGGGAGATGCAATGGCTTTAATTTAGGTGAGGAGTTGTATAATTAGCAGGCGGCTCTGTTCTTACAAAAGTCTTGCAAGATTCGCTCAGACTGTGCGGGTGCCACTTGCATCTCGCCCCATTCGTATTTGGGCCCCGACAACACCCTCTAAATCGTAACTCCATCACGACTTGATGTGTAACAGCAACAGCAACTGCCGTCAGATGACGGTATTTCCCCACCATCATCGTGGTATTCTCACCAGGACTCGTCTAGCACTCCGATGCGAGTGGGGCGGACCAATTTCGGTAGATCTAGAGACTACGCCGGGGTCGAAATACAGTCGCTACTAGGTAACTTTAATTTGTAATGTTAAGTATACTAAGAACTTTACTCTCTGAGAGCTTCAGTGATATTTATACATCCCTGAGTTGATTTTCATAGGGCGGCGATAATTCGACCAAGAGTCTTGTGTTGCGCATTTTTCGAAGCACAATGGCGAACCAATCGCAAGTGATACAACTAGTGATAGTCCCTCACCGACCAGTACATACCGCTAATGAGATCAACAAGGATCTAGCTCCGGCATTTGATATTATACAAAGGTCTGCACCGCAGTGAGGAGAAGCTCCGACGAGACTGCTAATACACCACCAACAGGGCAAAGGGTCTGCAGGCAGTATGGAGAGGGAAAAAGCATGAAGACCGCCACACACAGGTTGCTCTTCTTTTATGGGAGAGCTTGGAGGCCAGTCATGCTTTCTTCACCGGCGCTGACTATACCGAGTTTCACAAAGTTATCCAACCCGCGATGAACGGAAGGAGAATTCAATGGCAGAATCATGCTTCTATCGAGTCCCTTGGGCTTGGCGACAAGGCACATTTGTCAAAGACGCTCGAATCACCAGCGATTGAGGTAGCCCTCACAAAAGTGGTTGAGGGCGGCGTGAATGGATACTATTCGCAATTCCGGAAAATCGTGGGCCCTATCCTGGAGGACGACGATGGCTGTGACGGACACTTTATCAGCCCACTCCTGGAAAATCCCCAAAACCAGCTGCTTTTGATCAACTGGAAATCAGTAGATGTACGTACAACCATGGTTTCAATGTGAGTAGCTAATGCACCCTGCAGGCTCATCACGAGGTTTTTGAAAAGCGACCGACGTTTAAGGCCTGCATTGACGGCCTTAAGGACTTTTATGCCGAGTTTGTTATTCCATGGCATATCACAGAACTCAAGCTGGTCCAAGGGAGCTTCTAGTTAAACGAGATGAAGCTTTTCTGTGAATTAATGAACAAGGGTCGTAGGGTGTGTAGAAATGCTAGTTGCTGTGATATATAATCTATTGGGCCCTGACTCGCGTTTCTTCGCTCTATCCATTAATCACGGGCGATGTTAGAAAGAAGGCTCTCTCCTGGATCACGACCGACTTGGAGTCATAGACTTGAAGTTATCCCATACCTGTCCGTATGATGGGACTGGGAATGACCCAGTTTTTGAATGCACTAATGATGCCTTGTATTATCGCAAAACGAGAAGGCCGACGTTATCTTGACAGTATATCCAGAACTTAGGTGGTAGTCGTCCATGATAATTATGGGCATTAACATAGTACTCTATCATGACAGATGAACAAGCTCAAAGAGCGAGGACAGATGAACTTAAGAGGTAGAACGACCTTCTGGGCAAAGGTTGATAGAATACCTAAGTCAGACCCATGATCACCCACGCGATGGCTTCCATTGCTTGAGCAGAACGTTAAGTGCGTCGGTACTCTCTCTCTATGTCACCGCCATACGGTGGTTACAGCAAAATGTTTGTGGCGTTGTCATTCGGAGTTGATGATAACGCACATTGTCCTTCTACCACGACGTCATCGGCAGACCGATCATGGCCGAGGCGAGTCATGCAGAGTCAGTGTAAAATGATGTGGGCAAATGTTGGACCAAAGCTACTTAAGACATTGGCAATTTTGGGGTCAACATAGCCGGTGAATCCTGTCTTGTATAGAAATCTTTCACCCGGAGAATAGCTACGATCACACAAGATTTGGACCCCACCTTGGATTCGAGCAAAAAGGCTGCCTTGGTGAGAGGTCACCGTACATAAAGATTACATTTTAGAAGACGTAAGTGGTAGAAATGATCAAAAAATCGAAATGAAGAAAGTATATTTATGACGCTGCGAATTAATTAGCTAAGTAGCTAAGGACCCTGAGGACACTGTGTGTATTGCCCGAGGATCTACTGATGTTCACACTAGAGAGGACTCTCACTTTCAGACTCTTCCTACCGTCGATGATCGGATCAATATGGTGAGAGAAAGGTTTGGAGCTTCGAACCTTTTGACCTGAAGATCATAATGGAAGTGATCTCATAGATGACATCATCGTGCCAATTCTCAGATGCGAGGCTGACATGAAGTAAATGAGTGCCGTTTCGAATGCTTTACGGTTATTCATCGACTTTGTGGTCCGAGCAACATCAAATAGCAGCTTCCCACCTGGGCATGTTAATTGAATACCTCCAAACAGAGGAAACAGGGAGGCAAGGCCGTACCATCATCTCGTACATGCATACTGCTTCCAGGTCTACATCCAATCTCTTCAGAATCGCGACATTTTTCACTCTTGAGTACATCCCCGCCAAAACCTCCGATCTGTCAGTATTGACTCAATCACTCTCATTTTTGAGTGAAGCGGCGTCTTCAATTTCTTCTGCTATTTTCTTCTTCTCGAATTCGGCCATGGAGTCCACCTCGACGAGGCCATTCTATCTTGCGCGGAATGGGTGACAACGTCGTCTCCAAATAGCTTACCCATTTCTTCCAACCTCAGGCCACCAGTCTCCGGCACCCACTTGTACAACATGGCAAACGTGACGATGTCGCAAGCAATGAATACAAGGTAGAATTTCCAGCCAATGCTTGCGAATGCCCTAGGCTCCGGAGTCGTGTAAAGGACTGTGGAGACAAAGTATGTGAAGATGGCGATGGTGAGACCTTTGGCTCTGATCGTGGTTGGAAATACCTCTGAACACCACTGACAAGTCTTGTCAGCGCAAGAAGTGCTTTCAATGACAGCGACCCACTCACCACAAACTGGGTTGCATCGAGGAATAACCCCAATCCAGGTCGAACATCATGAAGAAGAACATCGCAACAGTGTTGCGGCTTTATGGGGAGTGCCGGCGTACTTCCATCTGAGCAGAGCGCCTGAAAGGAGACATATTCCAGTCCAAACGATATCGATGACTGCTCGTTGTGTACTGGTCAGCCTGCTATTGCACTGCGAACTCGGATGACAACTTCAGGGATAAACTCACGAAGCATTCCTCTCCGTCCTACCCAGTCAAAGGATAGCAGCATTGACAAAGTTGAAGAAGACGGCAATGACGACATAGATTGCGTACATCAGGAGAGGCTTTGATCCGGTCATTCCAGCAGACTGAGCGACAAGGACCAAGTATGATGTGATACCATTGTAACCAGATGATTGCACCGCGAACATGACCAATATCGTAAGGAGAGTTCTTTTCCTCCACGATGGAACTGTAAATATACGGAGGTATGTTGCTTTCATCTCTTTATCGTGTTCCACTTGTCTTTTGATCTGAATGAATTCGCTATGTGCCGCTACGTCCCGGAGATCGCTAGGACCATGATGCAATTTTTGGATGGTTATCCATGCATCAGTACCGTGGCCTTGCCAGACCGACCATCTCGGAGATTCGGGAATCCAGTAGCAGTCACCAAACCTAGTGGCGCTATTGGAGACAAGCACAATGGCATGCGCCACTGAACAATCATATTTGTCGTGAAATATGTGCCATAACCTATCCACGCGGAACTGGAGTGGACTCCGAAAAGAATATTTTTATACAACGGAGTTTAAGGCAGCCTACCTTAGGTAGCCCAGAGAGAAGCCAACGCCCACTAGAGCGCTGAGAAAGCCTCGACGATGTGGTGGGGAAACTTCAGCAACATACAGCGGCACGAGAGCCAACAGTTGACCTACACCTAGACCTGTGATGAACCGAAAGACGAATAGCATTGGGATGTTGACGGACCCGGCGACTACTGCTGTGCCAACGACTGAGATGATCTACCAGAGGCAAGAGCCTTTCGTCGTCCAAAATGATCACTGGTGTACGATTGTATGATTGCCCCAAAAGCTGCTCCAGTGTAGAACAGTCCACTTAAAGCACCGATCAGCGTAGCCGTGTAGTCCGAAGTTGCTGCATGATAAGTTAGCCTTGATGACTAAAGTTGGGATGATATCAACAAATGATCAAGGTTAAAATAAAGGTAAAAGCCCTGTTCCCCAATAGAAGTGACAAACACTGCGTACGAAAAGCCATATGAATACGCTCCGAGGCATGCGGCACAGACGATCAAGATATTATATCCAGTAAGTCGCCACATCTTTGGCTGGTGTCTCTGCGATTGTATTTTGACGCACTTGGACTCCAGGAATTCCACACTGCTATACCAGCTATTTAAATGAAACCCGCACTCCTGTATCCTTTTCTTTGCATAGTCGCGTACCTGAAGGCGTAGCTGGGTTCCCCAGCAATCCGTACTGGGACGAAGCGAGGATCCACCGACAATCCGTGGGGTCCCCATACCCGCAAGCCCTTGGTATAATCAGGGAGGACACTTGTTGCTAATTTGAGCGATAATTGACCGAAAAGCCACCAACTATATGGATCTGCAACTTTCTGACTTCTGTTTTTGATCAGTGATCCTCCTTATACTCTCACAAAGAATGGAGTTAGAGAATGCAGGATGACCCTTTTCATCTCTAAGGGGTTGACCCTTGCAGGCGGTCTGCTCACGGGCGAACAAGAAATTCTATAACCAGCTCCAGCCTTGGGTCCATAGGTAGGTCAACAATCGGTGAAGCGCTTAGATGTGGTAAGACGCCTTGTCCACTTATCCGACCGAGATTTTGAGGCACTAAAGTATCCGTCTTCGATTAATCTATTCACCTCGCTCCGGTACGGTAGTAGTTCAACTGTACCCGCGGCCAAGGGCAGTGACGGGGAGATTAGGCAGATACAGCTGCTAAAACACTCAGTTTAGCCTCAAAGCGCGAGAGCGCTCGAACTCCTCGGGCAAGAATTCTGAACATTTGACGGCAATTTTCTCGGAACCAATCGTACAAATTTTGACTTGTTGGTGGACTTGAGATGACCGAAGCATCAAATTGCCGACCTCAGATAAACGCGGTCATGCTCAATTGCTGATACTCTGGTAATTCAAGGGAATATAACTGAACGTTCAATGGTGGCTGGTAGAAGTCGCGGTCCTAGACGTATTAGTGATCATCAATGCTTGGCTTCTCCTCAGAGGACACACAGCAATGGTCGCATCGATATAAATACAGAGAAAACGTTGCCGGTATCGACATGACCGAAGGCTTATTGAACCGAATAATACATGTAACAGGGACGAGAGTCGGATATGGTTACCCCTGTGTGTAAGACGTGATTACTAGGGTAGTCACAAACAATCATTTGACGGTCATACTCGACAATCATGGCTAAGGCAAGATTCTACACACACTAAGGAAACAAAACAAATGTGCAGTGTCTCTTATTTCATTTCTAGCATATCTATGGGCGTAAATTCTTTCAGTCATATTGCTTCAAAAAGTCCATTGCAACTGATATCTCTTGATTGATACGCGTGATATGCTCCTTGCTCCGGGGTTTTATGGCAATTTTATAGGGCAATGGTGCTTGAAGAATACCCGGGTTATATGCTTCAGCATCTAAAGGGCTCTTAATACCAGTTTTAGGGTCCACATATTCGGAGAACTCAAATGCCCATAGCAGTTTTGCAGCAATCCGCCACATATTGCGCTCTGCGAGATGCATACCTGGACACACACGCCGACCTGCGCCATAGTTATAATGATGTGAAGAGGAAGTTAGTAAAAAATATCGTCCTCCCAGAATTGGAATATAAACTTATCTCGATTCGCCCAATCAGGGCTTCCAGCGTAGTCACTGGCTAATCTAGGATGATTGAGATATCGGCTTGGATTGAAGGTCTCTGGATCCTCATAGATACCTGCAGAATGATGGATTGCCCAGGTAGGTAGGAAGATTGTTGTATCCTTAGGAATTATGAAACCCTCGTAGACATCATCTATAGATCTGTTAGCTCTAGAGTTTGTACCAAGAGGACGCACCTCATGGTTCACTAACCTTCCCGTGCTCGGTGGGGTAGCGCAGTTACAGCCCTTTAAAGAAGATATGTGAGCGATTCTGTATCAGCTTGAAGATTCAGAAGACTTACACTGGACGCCATCTCATGCCCTCCTTCACAATACAATTAATATATGGCAGTTTTTCAAAGTCGGACCACAGTGGAGCTCTCTCGGTGCCACAAACCGCATCGATCTCGTCTTGGGCCTTTTTTTGGATGTCTGGGTAGAGGCCAAAGGCAAGAACCAAGGTGAGAAGTTGAGCTGCAGTTGTATCTGCACCTCCTTCCACCAGTTCACCCATTAGATTATCGAACCCGTGCTTCGAGAATGGCATTCCTTTCTTATCATACTCGTCGAGAAGATTATCAATTATGCAATTTCGCCGTTCGCCCTTAGCCCGTCTCTCGTCAATCCTTCGTCGTGCCTCACTCCAAACGTTGTCCATGACTGAGCCTGCTTCGATTGCCCGACGTTTCCAGAATGCTAGTGAGGTAGGTGCCCATTGAAGAAACTTGAACTCGTCGACTGGAGGGTTCGCTCCAGGCTCCATAGCTGCTGTCCACTGCTTTAATTTAGTATTATATAATGTTCTCGCGAGGATTTCTCTTGACCTTATCCATAACATCATAAACTCCCTGTAATATTACTCTTAGTATATACATTCTAGTGTAGTACACGCTACCTACCTGTCCCCAAAAAGAATCCGGAGTAGCGGCGCGATGACCGTATGTAATGGAGCTCGCTACAGACGCTGTATACCGCTTAATCTGTCTGTAGAAGTCTTCGGGGTCCGTTAAGAGGTTATTCATCAAGATCGTAGCTCTAATGAAGATAGTTCTAGTTTCAGACTTATTGTGAGACTAAAATTGCTGCTTACTCTGCTTCCTGGACTCGGAAATGTTTCTCGTCAAGCGATTTAGGGGAGAAGTTATGCGCAATGACTTTTCTCTTTTCTCTCCACAGAGGGTCCATCTGAGAGATCGCCAGATGATCGCCCTTAGTTAGTAACTGCCCGACATAGGTATCTGGGCGATCGGAGTATACTGCGCCCTTCTCGACCAGAAGCTTATGGATGGCTTTTCGGTCACATAGAACAACAATGTTGGACGGGCCGAGTTTGATACTAAAGACAGGACCGTATTCTTTGGCCCATTCTCGAAATCTTAAGTATACAGACTGGTTAACGCTGGTTCATGGTTCAGGAGAGATGGTGCCATCACATACTGTCTGTAAAGGCCGGTGCGAGGAATTTGATGAGCATTTCCGAGGATAGGGATTGTGGGTGGACCAGGTGGCATTCGAGGGTCACGCCTGCCGACCTGCAACAGACGGTACACGAGGAACGCGACAAAGGCGACCGACGCCCAGAGGAAGGGCTTTGACACAAGTGATGTGTCTGCCATTCTCAGGTTCCCAGAGAGATTGCGCTGTGGTGTTTTTAAGCAGGCGAATCGTTCGTCGACAGGACAGACAATCTCAATGCCGACTTTTTGATATTGATCTAATAACGAAGTTTCTGGCTCCAACTGCTTCAAGACTTCAATTTCTGGAGACATCGAGGGGGCTATGCCGACGTGTCCTTATTCCCCACTTCGAGCCGGCAAAGTCGTGTGGATCTTTTCTCGGGCAGTCTTCCGGCGCCACGAAAAAATAGTTACCCCGGCCGGGGATCGGGTTATTCTGGGCATGATATTTTCGATGCCCATCCAAGCGAGCCGGTTCAGCCAATAGTAACATACTTCACATCACTTTGCGTTGAATTGTTGGCGGCACAATTGGAGGTGTCTGAGACAACGAGGAAGAATGATCATAAAGCTCTCTCATTGATTAGCACCGGTTGGGATGCTATACGTAAGCTCGGGTATTCTTCAGCCGGTCCCTTCTTGGCAATGATACGCTTCAGTCTCTACGAGACCAGTGTTCGTGGCTTGCTGTACGCTCTGTGCCCTAGCATAGCATCCCTCCGTCCGCTATAACGGTCGTTCCAGTCATGTAGCTGGATTCGTCGCTCAGCAAAAAGCAAAAAGCCCTTGCCGCTTCTTCTGCTTCACCCATCCGATTCAGTGGCACACGGGCAACTACTGATGACATATTCCCTTTGTCCAGGCCACCGACCGAAGCGACCATGGGAGTTTTGATTGTACCACTGCCATAGATTAGCCATCACTGTCTGCATAGCTCGTCGCATCGAGAATACCTTACGGAGCAACAGAATTTAATCGTATCACTCGCCCACCAAACTCTCCTGCCGCGCTCTTGGTCAAGCCTATGACGGCATGTTTCGTTGCCGAATAGACAGAATTTTTTGGATGAACCTCTAAGTTCATCGAGCTTGAGGCGTTGACTATGCTAGCTCCGTCTTTCATCACTCTCAATTCAGCTCGCATGCAATTGAAGAGGCCTTTCAGGTTCACACTTGTGATATAGTCGAACTCTTGGTCATCTATCTCTGTTAGGTTGCCTATACCAAATGACTTTCCCAAGACACTAGCAATGTTGGCTGCACCGTCTATACGCCCAAAATGCTTCATCGTCGCGTCAATCCAATTATTTACCTGCTCGCTGCTCCTGATGTCGACTTCAAACGTTACAACTCTCGTGTTGTCTAGAGCTTCGTTCGATCCTGTTATCTTCGGCAGAGCGGCTTCCAAGCTTCCAATGTCTGCGAGCGACAAATAGGCACCTCGAGCGTAGAGAAGTTGCGCAGTTGCAAGGCCCATTCCAGAGACAGCGCCTGTAACAACGACAACCTTTTCCTGTAAAAGCCATATTAGGTTTAAGAGTAGAATATGTTTATTGAATTCAAATTTTAGCAGTGTCAGTAAATCTGAGCTCCTGGGTTTAGTGACAGAATCTGCCATTCCAATGTCGCAGGGACAGACTTAGTAGTACGTTCTTCGGGCAAACTGATGCGAGTTTAAGCGAGCCGATGTTCTAGTCCTAGTAAAAAGAATCGGTCCGCACGAGTATACTAGCATTCTGTGATCGTTTTGTCAACCACTGGTAGCAGCCACGAAATCTGAGATCTATCATTAAAGTGATATTAGTACGAAAAAGAGATAAGATCTACTAAGAAAATCTCCTATTTTAGATAGGTTGTCCAAGGACTAAAATAAACAATTCATAACTAAAGTGAGGTTGTCTACTGTTCGAGAGTAGACTTCTTATGACAAAAGTTGTAATATTTGCAGTTAAGCCTAGCATTCGCAGATCAACTGATGTTCTTCGCATTCGCATGTCACGATGTCGTCATATTGCCGCTACGTCGAGAAAACGTACTAGTTTGCTACGCAGAGATTAGATAATCGATACCTCGGTTAGTTCGATACTTGGTACTCTTGTAGAGCTTATTCAATATCCCTCGTCCTCATACCTGAGAGAATACTTCGAAAGTATAATTATCAGTGCCTCCAAGTTTCATCAAAGCTACGCTCTTAGAGTCCTTCAAAATCCTGTCAAAGTAGTTTCTCGAGCCGTTCGAGAAGATTCTAACGCCTAAGCGCTGGCTAAATACTCCAATAGATATCTATCCTCACAATGTTTGAGGAGAAATAAGGTGCTTAGTATTGTACTCTAGCAAGAAAGAGGCTAGTGCCAAGAATAGATACAATCTAGATGGGAGACATGTCATTCTATTAGCCTGTCAGTATCTGGCAGAGACAGCTTTAGGCTGGTACAAGGCTTCCAAATAGCTGATTTCCTCGCGAGACAGTTCTAAGTTCATCGCTTCAATGGCCTGGTCGATTCTTCTATGGAGGAAAGGCCCAGAATATGATTCGCGCCTTTCGTCAACACCCAAGCTGATGCGATGGCTGCCATGGGTACGCCTCTTTTATTTGCCACTTCTTCAACACGACCGACAACAGCCTCGTCCGCTGCACTTTCTCGGTCAATCAGTGCAGAGATGTATGCATCAGTCTCCTCCCATAAGGTTCTTTCGGAGTTCCATGGTCGCGCCAGAACGCCACGAGCTACAAGAGACCAGGGAATGATGCCTACGCCCGTAGCTATGCAATATGGCAAAATTTCGCGCTCCTCTTCATAAATGAGGTTCAGGTAGTTCTGCATGCTAATAAAGCGATGCCATCAGCGCCGTTCAGAACATTCTGCATGCGCTGGAACTCCCACGTGGTCATCTGATGGATGGTTAGGTGCGTTCATGCAAAAGCCATAGGGTTGACATACACTGTTTGCGCCGATATATCTCACTTTTCCGGATTGAACTACATCGTTGAGCGCACTCATAATTTCTCCCATTCCGTGTCTGGATCCAATCTGTGTATCTGAAGGACGTCGACATATGTCCCAAGTCGTTCCACGCTCGCATCAACCGCATCGAAAATATGCTTGCGGCTGAGCCCAACGCGGTTGACCATGGCGCCATCATTGACGATGCAATTCGTAAGAGGCAGTTGAGTACCATCGTGACACACGCTGAAATAGCACTTTGTTAAGATTGTCACATTCTGGCTGTTTAGCATTTCTGAGAGCGATCTGACCACATCCGACCCAAAGGTTTTTCTCGGAGAGGCCAATAAGTTGCAGCTTCAGGGCAGATTCCAGCAACCTTTCAACTCTCACAATCCGTTCCATGCTCAAATGGTTGCTTCACGTCAGATCTTCAAGACCAAGGACAGAAACTGCATTCATATGGAGTTCGACCTGACAGGCTCGGGTCTTGAATACGTCACTGGCGATCATGTCTCCATCATGCCAATCAATTCTGGTATTGAAGTTGACCGCTTCCTCAGCGTGTTTGGGTTGACGTTCAAACGCGACACAGTCATTGATATCGAAACGATCGAAAAGACCGCAAAGCTGCCCTTCCCTTTTCCTACAACATACGACACGGCTGTCCAATACAAACGCGAAATCGGTGCACCAGTCTCTCGGCAATTTGTTCAGCAGCTTACTCAGTACAC
Source organism: Exophiala aquamarina CBS 119918 (assembly GCF_000709125.1). NCBI lineage: Eukaryota > Fungi > Ascomycota > Eurotiomycetes > Chaetothyriales > Herpotrichiellaceae > Exophiala > Exophiala aquamarina. The sequence goes on from NW_013550581.1 coordinate 836,871, forward strand.
ACCACCCTCAGATGCCAAAGCAGAACTAGAAAAACTCGGAGCTGATTAGGACTATTTCCACAGTCAAATTACCGAGGGGCACTTGAACATCGCTTAGACGCTGCAGATCGTGGGACCAGGTGCAGTTTGGGATGCTGTGCCGTTAAGCATGGTATTGGAAAGCCTTTCGGCTTTACAACCGCGGATATACCCTATCTCGTCGTCACCTTTAGCCATGAAGGACCTACTGACGATCACGACCTAAGTCGAGACTCACCTAATCGCATCGACGAAACTTGTTCTCAAAGGTGTGACTACGAATTATCTACTTGCCCTGCAGCAGAACCAAAACAAGGTGTCTGTTCCTGATGCTTTCTCGGCCACTCATTCGCTTCGACCAGGTAGTAATCACTACGACGGTCTTCGTGCTGCTCTGTACTTTCTTACATCCACTTTTAGGCTGCCGGTCAGCCCGATCACTCCTATCATTATGGCCGGCCCAGGGACTGGTGTTGCACCATTTAGGGCTTTTGTCCAGGAACGTGTAGAACAAAAATTGGCAGGATCAGAGATCGGACTGACAATGCTCTTCTTTGGTTGTCGTAGTCAGAAAGAGGACCTCATCTATGAAGAGGAGTGGAAGGTATTGCCCCATAATGAAAGCCAGGGTCCATTAAATACTTCAGGACTAACGAATTGTTTAGGAATACGGGCGACTTCTTGGACCAGTCTTCAGGATGGTCACTGCATTTTCCCGCGAAACGAGCGGCAAGAAGGTATATGTACAAGATAAGATACGCCAGTTCGGTGTGGATATCAGTACGCTACTAGCAGATGGTGCTCACTTCTATGTCTGCAGAGATGCTTTGATAGCGAAGGAAGTCAGTCATCTCTTGGAGAGCATACTTGCGGAGCAAAGGTCAATCCCACTCGCGGAAACAGCTGGTGTTGTCAAACGGATGAGGACTACTAGCCAGTACCAAGAGGATGCGTGGTCTTCAAAGAGCGAGATCGTTCTTAAGCATGGACACGAATACGGATAATATGAAATGGTGGTGAAAGCACTGCGAAGATTGGAATGCGAATAGAGCTTTGTGAGCTACGCCGATCGTACAGATATTAGCAAGTGTCTTGATTTAGGACTGATGCCAAACGATGTTAAGTTTGGAGGTTCTTCTATTTTTCCTGTCAAGTTTGTGACTATTTGTGGTTAAGAAACTGTAGTTCCGAGTCATGTAAATCCCGTGAGAACGATGCATACTCATTCTCCAGTGCCACTTCCTGCTTTCACTGTGCATTGTAGCCTCCATCAACCTACGAAGAACGTCAATATCGGCTTAACTGTCTATGAAAGTCCGACTTACCGACAGGACTGAGCCCGTGATATAGCTTGCTCTATCACTTGCTAGATAGACCACAGCATCTGCGATTTCTTGAGGGAGAGCAAAGCGGCCCATTGGGGTTCTAGCGATCTGTGGAGCGAGCAGTCTCCGGATCGGAGGTGTGACCAATGGAGTATCGATAAATCTAGAAGAGAAAAAAATGGGTCAGGATGAACTCCTCAAAATGACGTCCTCATAACCGAGGCATCGCTTGCTACTTGCCCTGGACAGACAGCATTAATTCGGATGCCCTTAGTTGCATAGTCGATGGCATCAGTTCTCACCATGCCGATGATGCCTAGCAAGTCTTAGTCAGCTGTTGCTGTACAAGTCGCACGTAGTGCGACTAAGAAAGAGAGCCAACCATGCTTGGAGATGGTGTAGAGCCCATCAAGAGGTATAGCCCGGATCCCCAGGAGAGACGAGACCACCACGATGGAACCTTTGGAATGGACTCTGCCTTCCCTGAAGAAACGTCAGCAGCGCGCTAGAAAGTAGTCGAGAAGCAGGGGCTGTCTTGCGTGACAACCTTGCTCGATAATGATGAGGAGGTTGCGACTTACAACCCCTCCAAGGGTTCTTGGTTCACCATTTGTTTCAACGCTTCTCTTTCACAGAGCCAGGTGCCTCTGAGATTAACTCTCTGGACCTTTTCAAAGTCCGCTACCGTTGTGTCACCTGTCGGTAAAAAGGGCGCAGCAATTGCCGCATTGTTGATTGCGTAGTCGATCCTCTCCAATCTGCTGACAGCGGTCCCGAAAGCACGAATCACCTGCTCCTCATCTCCTATGTCGACCGGCATCGGCAAAAAATCCACGTCTGGGGCTTCTGCGTTCACCGCTTCAGCCGTTTTGGTCAATCCCTTTTCTGAAAGATCCAGGCCCGCAATACGTCTGACACCATCACGCGCGAATTGGAGAGCGATTGTCCGACCGAGAGCGCCGCCTGCTCCAGTGATAAGAGCAGTCCTTCCTAGGATTAGGATACGAGAACTTCAATCATTCCGATGGTCTACTCACCCACGTAGTCCGAGTCCTGCCATTGTCATTACTTGACTTGTTTTGTTATGCGGGGAGAAATATAAATGCTATATCACACTTGCAAGAGTAGGAAAAGATGATCCACTGTTTGCAAATAAAGGTAATGGAGATAATTAACCGTTCTGTGGTCGTGGGACACTTTTCTCCTCGGGAGAATTCATCTGACGGGCTAATTAGTCGTCTTAGTGCTTCGTAAATGCAGGTACTTCACGTATCATAGCGGCAGATATTGTAGGCCAATTTTCATGGGTGCGCTATGAACAAGTACTATGTAGACATATGTGCCACATGAACGACTCACCCCTACAATTTACATCTGGTGGCACTTTTGCCCGCTAAAATGGGATACCAATTGTGAGGCCGCCGTCCACTGCCAGATTCTGACCCGTAATCCATTGCGCATCATCGCTGCAAAGGAATACGACCGCTTTGGCAATGTCTAAAGGCTCCCCAAGTCTCGGCCACGGCGTGCCCTTTTTCATCTCAGCGATAATGGCAGGTGTCTGGAAGTTGATACTGGCCATACCACTCCGAACAACTCCTGGCGTCACCCCATTCACGTTGATATAGTCCTTGGCGTGGTCGAGACCGACATTCTGTACCAACATTGCTACCGCTGCTTTACTCGCAGCATACGTCGCCTCTCGGCGAATGGCTGTTTGGCCGCCAGCGGCAGAGGAGATGTTGACGATTCGGCCTCTCGACCCGGACACTTCGTCAATGGGCTGCTTGAGAAACTGCTTGATGGCCTCACGCATCGCGGTAGCCGTGCCCTTGGCATTGATCGCAAACATGGCGTCCCACTGCTCCTCGGTCTCCTCTACAAAGTCCCGCAAGGGCATCCACAAGCCTGCGTTGTTGACAAGAATGTCTAGTTTATTGAAGTTCTGGCACCACTGGTTAGTTTGACCGAAAGCATGATCAGGAGAGCCCAAGTCAGGCCCTGAGCATACCTTGACGGCCGCCTCGACAAGGGCAACAATTTCTGACGTGTTCATCAGATCGCATTTCTGGAAAATTGCTTTGCCACCGTTGTGGTTAATGACATCGTGCGTAGGAATGTGCTTGTCTTCTTCGAATCCATCCTGCCGTGCTTCGGCAACACGATCTGTGCAAACCAGGATCGCACCTTCACGGGCAAGTGCCAACGCTATTCCACGGCCTAGACCAGATGATGAACCAGTAACGATGGCAACTCTCTGGTGCAAACGCCCACTGCCATTGGTTTTGTAAACGGTAGTAGCTCTCATCTTCGCTAAAGGAGTCTTCACTTTCCCCTTGTTCTGATGCCCAGCTCGTTGCCTCACAGTGCTTTTGGATATCGAGTGAGATGATTGTTTCCAAGGTATTGTCACTGCCGGCGTTCAGCCGAGATGGTGGACGGTTTTAAGCAGGAAAGGTAACCGCTTAAGGAATGCGGAAAGTTATCGGGCAGACTCCTTTGAGGCCTGTGTGCTTGTTAAGGGAATACCCCACGACTGTCATTGGGAAAAGGAGCTAAGGGCTTCGCTTTCCCGTAAAATAGTCCTAGTGCTCCACCACGTATTCATCCCTGCGGGCCAAGGGAATGTGAGATTTGCGAGAAGCCCATATTTACGTAGGATATCCCTCGAGCTATTAATCCCTCTCGGTGTATCAAGCTGCAACTTCTGGCGAGCCAGTGTGCACTAGCCAGCGCGTCCCCCAAAACTTGGGTAATTGGCCCCGTGATGCATCCGGGCCACGCTGCATACTCCTGGGGTGTATTTTTATGATCGGTACTATAGAATTGAAGTACCCAACATCGAATGGCTTGACAATCTCAGCGCTTTCGACCTTAAAGCAGCGAGGAAAGATCATCGACATGATGTTGGCACACGTAGTTCTTTCTAAGCATTACTGCTGATGCCCGACCTCGCCGTGCTGTATACATTCTGATCTCCCAAACACGCTAGCGTCTACCGCTTGATCTGATCAGCGCGCAAAGGACTCAATATGTATACTGGCAATTCCTCGCAGGCACATCATGAAGAGTTTGAAAAAGACCCACATTTCAAGGATATATCGACCCCTTGAATGACAATCGAAGCGATTTATTTGGTGCCTATCGACGTTGTCAAAGTGGAACCGCCGAGGACTATAGAGCGAAGGGGAGGGGGTGTCTTGGAAGGAAAACGAGCAGGTAAATTGACGGAGGGTCGTCGATTTAAACGGTGCATGAGGAGGGAATCCGCCAATAATAATTCAACCGATTATCTCTTCACGGCCTATTTCAGCGGGCGAATGTTGACCCCAGTCTGGGGACGGTAAAGCGGGGGTGGGCCAGGGACGGTGCGGAAGCCCTTGCACATTGACCGACTGAAATATTAGCAACAAACGCTTCGGTCGAGGGTACATCTGCGCGTCGTGACAGCCAATTGAGTGTCCGATTGGTGCAAGAAGCGGACATGAGATTGCAGTGACCATGTCTACTAAGTTGTCCTCCAGCCATAAGCTTCATCAAAAGTGAGCATGAATGATGGATATAATAGCTTCGATTGGGTGAAAGTTCGCCGCCCGCTACCTCAATCTTGTTCTGTATTTTAGTGCTCTTCGCAGCTGAGTCATCTCCACCACCCTCCTGTTCGGATCGCCCAGACTCAGCCACAACTACTTGGCACAGCCACGGTACGTGCCTGGGTCACGAGGCTATGAAATCCTACTGTAGCCTTGCAGAGGTCGCTCAGCATGCCTCGCTCGACGATGTGTACATGATATATCAGGACCAGGTCTACGATGTCACTCCGTTTATACAAGAGCACCCGTAGGTCTTCCTGGCATCTCAAACCTCGGCTGGTGGAGGGATTATACTTGTAGCAAAACTCACTGATTCACCCGTCGAGAACGCAGAGGGGGAGAAGATGTCACTTTTGTCCGAGCTGGCAAGGACGGGACCGACGCATTCGATCAAGTTGGCCATTCCAAAGACGCTCGTGATCAGCTCAGAGGACTTTTGATAGCCCGATTAGATCAAAAGGTACGTTGTCATGGACACATCGTTTGTCGAGATTCTAGGGCTTTTGGTTCGAAGTACACGTACTTACTTACATTGCGTCTTCATTCTAGTCTGCAGATGTTGTTGCTAAGGTTCGTCTGGTGACTCAGGAAGCAAGAAGGCCCCATCGAGCGCTATCACGCTCTATAGAATCGTTACGGTGATCCTGGTGCCAGCGTTAGCGGCATATCTTTACTCGCTACAACATGAGCAGGCATTATGGGACCTTGGAGGGAGGATCTCAAGAAGCTTTCATTAAACGACATAGAATTTGAACACGGTTGCAGATGACACAGAAAGATTCAAATCCTCGGCTCAATTCAGGCTGATCCCAATCCTCTCAACCATTATAGTCCATGATACCTCGAAATAAACTTCCAGGATCCATCGCAAAGTGCAAGTCCAACGCCAAGTCATCCCATAGTCCTCGAGATTGGTAGTTGTTCGTGACTTGCGTAATGTAGCTCTCGCATCCGCTCACTAAATCAGAGTTTGCAACACAGCTTTCGTCAAAGAGGTAGGAATCGTCATTGCCGCTACCATGTTTGGTCTCATTTCCTCCTATGCCGACTGTGCTGGAAGCCTCATCGACGGAGGCACGTCGAGCTTCCTGTACAGTGACCTCGGTATGCATTGAAGCTTCTTTTTGTATTGTGTTTCACCTTGTTGAGAGGAAGTCTGGAGGATGGTCGTTGTGGTCATACGAAGGGAAGATGTCAGGTTCTACACGGGGCCTAGGAGGAATGGCCGACCGCGAAGTTGAGACCTTGCTGCCAGCCTGACAATCTAGAGAAGCCGTCCTTTCTGAGATCGCGATGGCACCCGTCACGTCCAAGCTATGATTGCTGTCTCTGTCGAGCTGAACAACGTGACTGGACGAAGAGAGTCATTGAGCCTTGGGTCTTGTAAACTGACGTAATTTCCCTTCCGCGGATGCCAGATTCACCTGCATCGTTTTGGGCAAGTCCCAAAAGTCGGAACACTCCACCAAGATCATGTGTAGCACAGAGAATTTGGACTCGACCCAGTCCCGATTTGTGCTCGGAGGCGCCAGCACCTTCCAGCCAAGATGAACCACCGCACCATACCAGATAATGCTTGCCAGAAATGGATTCACATACCGTACCTATTCTTCCGAACTCCACGACACAATACGCAACAGCTCATCTGCGGCCTCGATGAAGTGTTGAAGGCCCTCTCTGGCTGGTCCTAGATGCAGACTGAATGGTTCTTCGTCGCTGGTGGTCTTCGAGTCTTGGTTCGACTCATCTTCCGCACCGGGGAGATGTAAGTCTTACTGAGCGCCAGGATAGGCATCCTGATGGTGAATCATCATGCGTGTGAGCTGAGTTGTGACATGGATGCTATACTTGGCACTGTGAAGCTGTCGAATGCGCCGCATTGTCAGTGGCAAAGCTCAGAAAACCTTGCCGAAAGCGGAGATGCTTAGGAATGGCCATGCCAAAGCATCTCAATGCATTGGCGAGAATCGCCAGGCTCTCGGTGTTGTCCTTCAATGACGCTCCAGAGGCCGTCCAAGGTGAAGTAGTTCCGCCTGTACCAGGGCATTGACTCCTGAACTTGGAGAGTCTGTGACCCTCGCACATGAAGGAATTTAGCACGATGAACCATGCTTTGGGACTTTGCGTCCCACATAGCCGAAGTTCTCTCAGCCGGTGCATGGGCTTCATCTCAAGAAAACAACTTGGGCCGAACTCTCGAGAGCGAACCAATGTTCATCAGACACCGGGAGTCGGGTCGCATTATCGGACCAGTCCAAAGCAGCGGGGCAGCGTTTAATCATGCTAGCGAAGACATCGATCTTTCAGATCGCCCACCAGGCGCGGCGGCCCTCTTTGATCCGACACCAATCGTCCAGGTTTCGCAGTTCTGGCGTATTTGTCTCGGTCGACATAGTGAAGGTCGAGCTCATATGCGACACGGACGCAAACGCCTAGTCGTCGCCAGGCTGCGCCGCGAACACCTTTGATAAGCTGGCTGAAGGTCTGGAGAATGAGACCTTGCAAGATGCAGAGCGGTGGAGAGCGAATGGAGTACTCTATCAATGCCTCGTCCACATATCGAAGCGACATATCTTCGAAATGTTTTGGCGGCAGAAGGGGGCCGAGACCATCATCGAAGCTGTTGGTGTCTGTTGCTAGCGCAACTGCATCAGAAACAACCATGTGCCGGGCTGAAAAGGCAAAGATCGACGCAAGTAATGCCGCAAGCAGCTTCACTGAACTGATGGCGTACAGCGTTGCTATGAAGGAGGGTCTATGAAAAAGAGAGAAGGAGGTCATGTTGTCGAAATAGAGGTCAAGGCTATGCGGAATCGGACTCAGCAAGATTGAACCTGGGAGAGATGATATGACCACCTACTATGGTTGGAGAGAAGTGGCCGGCACTTTCAACAGGGAGCATGCTTGTGCAACGAAGTCCATATTACCGGCGAAAACGTCCAGCTTAGCCACAGATATGGCATCGTTATATGAGATTATATCGTGAGATGGATGGATAATATAGGCCAAGGTGCGTACGTCTAGTGGGGTTGTGACAGGCGTTAGAGGATACCCGCCCACAACTATACAGTCGGAACCTGCATACGTCGGGCTTCAGGTGCCACCCACATCGGTAGCACCAGACGGCAGACTCCCGGCCGCCTCAGTCTCTGTTTGCCATCTGCGCCTCCGTCCCGTCTGGAGTCGATAGAGATTTCTGGTGTTGATCTCTTATTGCCTACTCTGTCACGAGAGTTCGACCGTGGCCTTTTCCGTCGATTTGTTCCTTCGCCAGCATCAACAGGGGCACTTCAAATGATATTGACGGAGCGGTCATCACATACCAAGCTTGGGCCCAGGTTTTCCTGCTTCAGAAGGATAATCGCATTCTTGTTGTATTTTTTGGCATATCGAGCAATTAGGAAGGGTTCGATCGCTGCATCAAAATCAATCTGAGGTCAGCCAGATCCTCCCGCAGGGTTGTGGACTGCAACATTTCACCTTTCGCCTAGATGTGCGCATTAGCTGAAATCGATCGTTTTGGAAAGATCGCGGGGGGGGGGGGGTAGAGTGCTGGACACAGATCAATGGATTTCGCGCATATCGAATGCTTCCACGTCTGGCGGTAAGCACGAAACCCTCTCCCGTAAAAGAGTAAGTGCGATGGATGGTCGCAGCACCTACTTTTTGCAAAACTTGCACGCAAAGGACGATCGATCACGTCGTGTCGAGTGTTCGAGCATTGAGGTTAGTTCTTTTCAGTTAACCAGTGCTAGTCAATAGAGTGTTGTTTGCGTCGGCCCCGCAGGCATGTCGTTGCTTTGCGTACTTTGGGTTGACAGTCTGGGGGTGATTGAAGAAAAAAGAATGCGAGGAATGTGGGCGATCCCAGTTAAAGGGAAGGCCGTATCTAACTAGTGAGCGGCAGTTCCAAGATTTAGGTGATTAAGGGAATTGGTGTGGGAGAACACAGGGAAGATGTTGGAGGATTTGGACTGTACAACTGTACGGGCCAATCGATACAGGCAAGTCAGCGTTGTTGAGATTTCTGTCTTCTTCTATTCTATGGTCACTGTTCTGGTTTATATAGATAATCACTAGGCAAGATGACCCCCTGGAGCCTGTTTTCCATGATTCCAAAGCATTCTAGAGGCTGTGGCACTGACTCATTGATCGTCATCACGAGGTTGTCTGCCTGTTCCGTCGATAGTCACTTTGGCGCCAACAGAAGACTCGCTGAACCCGGCCTGGCAGCATGGACCACGGCTACAGTGTCACCAATGTACACTCTGAAGACTGAGCAGAGGGGCTTTCCGATCTTGAATGCCACTTTTTCCAGAGCGCTATGGGGAGTTGACAAAGCCCATTGTGCATGCCAATCTCTAGAGCATTTGCCCCTGCCAAGACGGGCGATCTAGACGTCGACTGCTGGGCCAGAATTCGACAGACACCAGGATCCTGCTACCTCGTACTCAGTAGGTAGACCGAGTGAGAAGAGGTAGGTAAGTAGTGCCAGTGCAGTGGGCAGTGCGAAGGAAAACAACCGCGCGGACCAAGCCATTGTACCGTCCGAAGGAAACACATAAATCTACGTCGCCGAGAACTCATCTCACCGACAGAGAGGAAACTGGACAAGAGGGGAAACAAGAGGCCCAGACGCAGGAGTTGCATCTTCGAATCGACGACGTAAATCTCAATTAAGTGCGTGTCAATCCCCTGCTGATTTGGCATCTAAATGGCTGGCAGAAGCTCTTAAAGTATGACTGGCCCACAGATGCCAAAAGATACACCGCAACTCCCCTTCCGGGTCTAGTATGAATGCGGCTAGGGCTAACCATGCGTTGAATACTCACATAAGTCGGACACCCCGGTAATGACCCGCCCTGGTGATGACCCACGTGTCGGGACGCGTGTTTTTTTACAACTCCTTGATTTCTATACTTTACAACTCCTACAAATCACCTTTATATATTATAAATTGGCATCCAATCGAGAGCTCAGGATCCAGCAAGCCATTATTGACTATGAAACTCGGCGATTTCTAACTGTCCGGAGGATAAGGTTTAGGATCTATAGTAGAAGTAGCTAGAGAGGAAAGAGTAGAATATATCGTTATTTTCTATCTCAATAACTAACTTAAAGCTAATCTAAGTAGAGCAATATAGGCCTATATTATATAGGTATAGGCTCTAATGAGGTCCTCCGTAAGTACGCAAGTAATCACTAAGTACTTGTTAGGCATAGGTCCGTAAGCCCTTGAGGATCGCTCAACAAGACTAGAATCTCGCACGAAGTACGAGGTATTCTCGGACCTATTGCCTAACATTAGGGTTAGGATGAGTCTTAACTTTTAGGAACTTAGAACTCGCTGAGCTAGGTTAACTAAGGCTAGTATTCATCCTAACTCAACCTATATTAAGGTCTACTGTTGGATCGATACTTGGCAACTTTCACGAGTTAGAACTGTGCTCCTACGTCTTGGCAATAACTCTGCAAGCAAGCTCATTCTAAAGCGTCCGGTCACAAGTTGAGCTTATTTCGTCAAAGGATCTGAAGTAAAACACGAGATTCTCACTACACTAAGCTAGAAAACAGGCTGCGTTTGCGGCACATGGGTGGACGCAGAGATAGGAGTGAGGTACTTTGTTCGACACCTGAACACCATATTTTGAGTCTCTAATGTTAAACTACTATACCAAGAATAAAACCCCGCTTGTATCTACCCACAAGACAAGCCTAGCAATGTATGCTTTGCGATTAGGTGTTCTTCCCCACTCCTACTTCTGCTCTGCTTCGCCAGCGAGTTCGGGATGCGGCGTCACAAGAACTGGTGTATCGTCCGTATCACTCTTTTTATTCTTACCCCGGTTTTTGGGCATTCTGCCAAGCCAGTAAAAGAACAACGCCATCACCATATTGAATACAATGTACACCCACATGAGCCCGAAATCGCGCCACGCGTCCGACGGCGACATATTCAGAGCGGCTAAGAAGGCATCGGTTGTGTCCAGCGCACAGTAGCGGCACTCTGAGGTTGCATTTCCATCGAGAAGAACTCCTCCAACAGTCGAAATATAGCGGTTCATATATTCGGCGCAACTTTGTCCAGAGGGCGGGCTGATCGTTAAGAGCTCTGCATCTGAACAGTGAACGCTGCTGCCGCTTACAGCCGTCGAAAGCATGGCGCCGATCAGGTAGGTAAAGGGTGAGACGCGGTACATAAATATCCAGAATCCTGGCAGACTATCTGATGTAGCCAATACACTGACAGATTGTTAGCTTTGGTTTTTGGGATGGAGGGTTCTTACGATGCTCAACTTACCCGCAAAAGATTAGGCATAGTGAAAAGAGCACGTTTGCCACATTGCCACCTGTTTCGGGGGACTCGATAGCAGCAATGACCATATGCGAAAACGTTGTGGTGAAGAACAAGAAGCTCACAATAAGAAGCCACATAAGTGCTCCTCGCTCGCTCACCGCGTGGGTCGGTTCGGCGTTGCGCCATAGCCCAATGGGATAGTACCAGCAGAAATACAGTGCAACTCCACAGCCCAAGTTCCAAGGGAATTCGGCAATGATGTTCGACAGCATAAATGCTTTCCAAGAGTAAGTCTTTGATGGGCGCTCTCGAACTTCGTACAAGGACCGCTGGCGTACAAAGATCGGCATTAGCTGCTGCACGAGCTGTCCAAATATTGACATTAGCATGAATATACCAAACATCTGGTTTTGTAAGCCTTGTCGAGTATTCTCCGCTCGGAAGAAGGAAAACCCAATGAAAAGGGCAGCCAAGATACACATAGCGAATTTGGGATAAATATAGGTCGGAGTTCGCCAGTGTTGTTGAAACACACGCTTCTGTACCTCAAGGTATTGAAGAAGAAATGAGGCAGCGAATTCCCGGTAGATAGATTTGTCGTTAAGATCCGCTACGGGTGCCAACTGCAAACGCTCAGCCTTCATGGTGTGAAGCTCGCGCTGCATCTCGTAGTACTCGTGCGACTGTTTCCACACAAGAGGCCAATCAATATCCGTGTGGGAACCGGGGGCTGCGCCTATAACTTCGAGCATCCATTCCGCAGGATTCGCCTCTGGAGGGCATGGATGTGCGCCGTTTGTCTCAAAATAGGACGTAAGTGTTTTGGAAGATCGTCCAATGGGTCCAAAGTAAACTGTCTTCCCCCCCCTAGCAAGGAACAGGAGACGATCAAAACGTTGAAATAATATCGCGGAAGGTTGGTGAATAGTGCATAGAATGGCTTGTCCATTCCTGGTCAGCTTTTCCAGTAAGTTGAGGATAGACCATGATGTCTGAGAGTCTAAACCCGAAGTTGGTTCGTCAAGGAACAGCAGTAACTGGGGCTTTGCGGCAAGCTCTACTCCAATTGTTAACCTAGGGCGGATGTTAGTCTAGTCTAAACACTTTTGAAAAGAGATGATATGGCGGCACAGTAGTGTGTGTAACGCCTAGAATATAAAGAGGCAAAGATCCTGCTGAACGTAAAGGCTGTCTGGTCTTTACGCACCTTTTCCGTTGCTCAACATTTAGCCCCTCTCCCAGAACGCCAACAACTGCGTCAGCGTACTCTTCCATATCGAGAAGTTCAATAATTTCATCAACGTACGCAACCTTCTCCTTGTAAGGAACAGTAGCAGGTTGCCTAAGCACGGCGCTGAATTTCAAGGCCTCGCGGACTGTCGACGTTTCTAGGTGGAGGTCCTGCTGCTGGACGTAACCCGTTTTACGCTGAAAGGAGCTGTCACGTTGGCGGCCGTCCTAGTAATAAGTCAGCCTCGCTCCGGCAAAGAGAACTCAATTACTCGTTTTCGAGCAGCCAAATTGGAGTCCGTGAGGACTGTGGATACTTACCACTAACATCTCCCCACATATAACGCCCATGGTGACTCTGGTTGCCAGCACATCTAGAAGCGTGGTTTTACCGGCACCGCTAACGCCCATAAGTGCAGTTAGTGTCCCTGGCTTCACCCACCCATCGACGTTGTCTAGAATTCGACGCGGTTGACCCTTGATCTTAATATCATAGCACACGTTTCTCCACTGGAATATTGCGGTCTGTCTTTGGATTATATCGGAGGTGTCCTTTCCGCTTTTTTCAACTTTCGTGTTATCGCCTGTACTGGGCGCTTCGACGTCTTCCTTGTAACCTTGGAGCGAGGCTGGCATGACACCCCTTCGAAAGACGAGGATCTCACCCTTCGACTTTTTCGCCTGGATATACTCGGTAGTCAAGATATGGGCCGTCATAAATCCAATCAAGAATGTCCACAGAATACCATAATTCCGCCACCGATGCGCTGCCGAGTAGTCGAATGCCACGCGCAGGTAGGTGTCGCCGTCGACGAATGTCTGACCAGGTACTGCTCCGACAGCGGAACAGACTTGATTGGAAAGGTCTGCGCCCGAGTAATTGGGGACGAGCAGCGAGGCAACGCACCTATAGGTACGGCCTGAAAATTCGTTAATCATTAGCGCCTCGAATCCATATGCGACAGGATTGAGATAGTTGATCCACCTAGCCCAGCCAAGCATATAATCAGTCGGAATCGCAAATCCAGTATAGATGATCAGCGCCAGAATAGCTAAACTTGCGGGAGTCATTGCCTGCTCTAAGGTCCTAGATACCGAAGCAATACCGCGGAACAGCATACTCATTGTCAACGTCATTGTGAAGGATATGAGGAGATAAAAGAACCATGGGCCAGCTTCTCGTCGTAGATTTGTCATAAAGTATAAGGGTATGTTAAAGGTAATGGCGTTGAGGATCTTGTAAGGCATATCAGATAACATCGACGCGATCGCCTCAGCCGAAGGGTGATATAATGCATAGCGACTATGCTTCTCGACAATCGGACGCTGGCTATATCTCGAGAGGATTTCTAGAGCTGATCCAAATGCTCCCATTAGAATAGCAAAGAAAATGAGTGCTCCACGAGAGAAGAAGGACGCGGCCGTTTCGTCAAGGTCGTAAAAGACTGAAGAAATAATAAGCGACATGACAAAGTTGCCAATAAGTTGAGTTAGGGTTATGCTTGGATCAGCTATTAGTTGCACAACTGCCCGCCACAAACAGAGGCGAACTTGTTGCACATATGAGAGTGTGTATGGTGACCCTGGCCTTGCGTTCTTGGCCTGCTGCATCTTCATTGATTCTTGGAATGCCTGTAGGTTTTCGCCACCAATGGGGTACTCTCTCCCAAACTCGTCGATGTCGGCCAAGAGGCTTTTTCTTTGCTGACTATCCTTCCATCTGAGAGCAAAGTCTTCACTTGTTCTCGGAACCCTGCCTTCAAAGCCTGGCCGGATCACTCGTTCTTTCGGGCTCGTCATTGAGGTAAGGAAGTCAGCGACAGTCTGACAATCCGGGCACTCGAAGCCCATCTCAACGAAGTATCCCTTGGCTTTATTCGTTGGGCCGAAGAAAATCTGACGTCCCTATGATACTGTCAATCAACTGACCAACGACGAATTCAAGGTGTAAAAGAACACGACCCCTTAAGGGGACCTTGCCAATTCCCTTGTCATTTGATCAAACAGCGAATGGAACTTACCTCGTACAAGAGAATGACCTTATCAAAAATCTCGTAGGCTGACTGGGGCGCTTGATAAATGGCTACTGCCACCGTCACGTCCTTTACTTCTGTCTGGATTCTCAGGTTCTTGCAGAACTGCACAGCATTGGCACTATCTAAACCTCTGGTGGAGTTGTCCCACATCTGAAGAGGAGCGCCAATTAGAGCTGCTTCGGCGATGCTCACACGTTTGCGCTCTCCGCCGGAAACTCCGCGTATGTATTCGTTGCCTACTCGAGTGTTGATCGTATGCTTGATGCCGAATGTAGCCATTATAACATCCCGCAAGTGTACGGCGTACTGCTCTCGTGTGGCCCCACCGGGACTATTAAATATCAGCCCTTCTAACCTCCTAGATAAAGGGACGAATATCATGCCGGTAGCAGGATACACCTAGCCGTCGATAGCAACCAAGTCGTAGTTTAGTTTACTCAAACGTAGTGTTTCCAGTCTTGTAGACGGGGAGTTTAGGGGAACACTTACATAAATCTTGGAGTCCTAGCACGGGCGGCGAAGTAGAGAGTATTCCCTACGGTGAGGTGGGGAAAGTGCACGTCCTGCTCGGCAGTATAGATGGCCTCACCACGAAAGTTTGTCTTAAGCTGCTCAAAGCTAATGCCAGAGTAGTTCAGATATGAGTCTGTGTCAATAGTGAAGCCATGCGTCTCTCCAGCGAGTGTTTTCAGGAACGTTGAACAGCCTGCTCCCGGAGGACCAAGGACGACTAACATCTCCCCTGGGTACACAACGCCGTCTAGGTCTCGAAGGATATGGACGCGGCGCTTGCTCACGCCCATCAAGCTCTGAAGTGAGCCCCATGCCTGCCAAAACACGTTGCCGACGGTCTTCTGAAAATCTGCGCCGGAGCTGTAACCATATGCTTTTAAACTTCTGAACGCCACACCCGCCTTTCGGCCTTTATAACTTTGACCATCTGTTTCTGCCAATTTCAGCATGGCTTTGGTCCATGCATAAGGGCTGAAGTTGTCCGAATAAGGATCGAGTACTGATCCCGGTTCGCTCTCGAAGGGATTTCCATTGACCTCCGAGTATGTTGAATGTTGGGTCCATGTTCGTGCTAGTTCGCGGACCCTCGAGTCATCGACATCTTCACTCGAAGACCGTTGAATTCGATCGACTTGATCTAGTTTGGTGCTGTTCCCGTCCTTGTCAGACTCATATTTATCTGACTTTTCCGGTGAATAAGAGGTCGAGGCGGAAGATTGCTGATGAGTATTGTATTCCTGATGAGTATTGTATTCCTGATGAGTATTGTATTCCTGATGAGTATTGTACATATTGTCAGATTGTTGGCCTTTTGCCGACATGGTGGGGTAGCGCAAGAACGCACTGCAAGGCCTGAGCCTTATGTCGCGGGAATCACAGAGTACGGGAAATAAATAATCAAGAGAAGCAATGAGAATTAAAAGGAAGGAGCGTATTTCTTGAAAAATCAAAGTGGAAGGACAAGGGCACACGTGGTTTTATATCAAGCCAACCTAAAAATCACGTCGGAGTGTCTTTGTGCATTCAAAGTGGCACACGCTTAAAACAATCGACGAATTTTCGGGATAACTTCGTTTGAGCAACAAAGCATAGAGGTTTGCCGAGAGCTTCCATGGATATCTAATGAGTTGGAACCCTAGGTTTCGGATCGCAATCTCGGACGGATAAGAATAGGTTTATACATGTAGCGAAGTAGTTGGATCATTGATGTATGTGTACGATATAACCTGTGCATAACTCGGCTAGCTAGCCGCTGATCCAGAGCTATTAATGTGCAAAGACGTTGTCGAGATTGGATTTATGTCCATGTCGCCACGAGGACTTCTTGTCAACTTGGCTGATATACTAGTGTACTCAGGCAGTGGAGAGAAACGTGATGGATCCAGTATATAACGGCCTTGCCTACTGGTGCGACGCCAAGACTCGCACAACTATCTTAGCGCAAATTTATGCACGGAAGGCTTCAACTTCTGACAGGGGTTCATTTATGCAGAGAATGTCCGAGACCACACGATTTCCCAACATCGAACCGCCATTCCTCTATATACCAATTGTCGAACTAGGAAAAGACAGTCCGTGTTACTGCAGTTCAAAGCTTATGTTTAAAAATGCACTTACAACCTAGCCCCATAGTTTTTCATAGCCTGCCAAACATCATGCGGCAAAGGGAGGATGAGTCCATCGTGGCACAAAGGAAGCACGAATATATCATACGCTGAGTCAGTGTGTCGTTGGTAATAACTTTCTGAATGTGGCACTGACAGCGCATAGTATTTTGAGCTCAAATACTTTCGACTTCTATGTCGGGCCTGATCAGAGAAGATTTAGCATCCACTCATTACTTGCAATCCATGCGTCCCCTGTATTCGACTCTCTCATCAATGGTGACTGGATAGAGAAGTGTAATAAGTATGCAATCTTGGACGATGTAGATGAGGCTACTTTTGTACGCTTCTGCCAGTATGCATACACCGGTGATTACACCGTACCTGCCCTCAAAGAAGCTCATAGTCGCACCTCATTGTCTCATACAGATACGGCGAAGGACCATCAAGGCACCTATACGTACGCCGAGAAAGTACATTTATCCGGTGGTATGCCAGACATTTACCCCAAACAAACGCCATCGCTGAATATTAATAGCACCGCGTATTAACGACAGCTACCCTCCACTGCCTCCGAAACCACCGCCACAACCCTTTCTCCGTTTGCTGAAACTACGATGTAGAAAGGCATTCGGAACAGAACACAACCCAACGGGCAAGGACCAAGCTCCAGTTCGTCTTCAGTCCAAAAGAGCACTTCCTGGGTCCAAGGTAATGGTTGTTCGGAAAGAATTTCGCGCAGCATCTCGCCTAGCTCAAGGACCACCTTTCGAACCCGTTCAGAACACCCAGCCTGATCAGGCCTTCGACGAGATTCTACTTTGTCACGCACGCCTCTATGTGTTCGCAGATCGTTTCGACAACCCTGAGCTCCTCGATATCACTCTATACAAGCTGAGACGTACATTGGCAGCCTTCAAGCTGTTCGACGAGAGAGTTCCGGATCTCTTTGCGCTAATAAGGTATTCTTACCTGAACACGAGAGAGGGCGACAGACTTCGTGCCCTGCTGATCGAGTTTGCAGTCTGTATGGTCCCTGAGCTTATCGATCATGCTGGTTGGCATTCTTTTACTATAGAAGAAGCTTCATTCAGGGATGAACTCCTCAACAAGTTAAGAGAGGTCGTAGGAGTTGCACGCGAGTGTGTATGGTAGTGACCATGCGAGTTCTCATCTCAATCGACAACAAGAAACTGTGTCGTAGTAAGAGTAGTTCAGTCATGTCTTCTAGCAATGGCTCACAACCAGAGCCAGGGCATTAATGAAATACAATGATAATGACTTCCAAAAATTCAGAATTTCCTTAGGCAGAACAAGTCAATTTGCGATCTCTAATAACATTCAATAACGTAGCCATAGTCTCTGCAGAAAGGAAAAAAAAGAGCACCGAGGCGCAGCGATACTTCATATGAGTGCGGGATTTCGAGGACCTCGACCAACGGGAGATAAGCGCGGATGGCTCTACTAGATTAGGACAGCTCGTCGATCTGGGACTTCACGGTGGGCAGAATAGATAGATCCGCGCAAATCATCGATCTTACTTGAAGTCATGCAGCTGCAAACGGAGACAGTTACCCTCGCGGACCAGCTGTCCCAATGCGAGCACGACTCAATCTGAATGCGGAGCACATCAGCAGGCGGAAGAGAGAATCAAACAACTCGAGAACGAAATAGCTTTCACTCGGATAGAGACGGACAATCTGCGGCAAGAGAAAACGCTCTTCTCCATCAATGGGCCACTCGTGAAGAAAAAGAAGAAAAAGGACCGGTGGGACAGAGAGGTAAAGAAGCCGTTGTCGGCGCTTTACAAGTTAGAATCGGAACTTTAACCCCTTGTAACACAAGCCCAAGTTTCAGTTCTTGAGTTTGAATGGTCGCTTGAACTGGAAGTTTGGCGTTGGGAAGGCGATGCGGGAAGCCTAACCCTTCCGACCGGGGCATCATTCAGAGCGGCCGCCCGCTCGCTCGGCACACAGTTATCATGTGGTGGTGCACTCGATCAGTCCCATATTCATATGAAAGATACGCCAACAACTCTTCGTTGAACTCACATTCCTGATAGATTGGGTCGAGGCAGTTCCGTCTTTCACCGTTTGTTGGAAGCCGAATAGAAAGGACTTGCATGTTTTGAATGTACCTTCAGACATTGCCTGCAACTTTAAGCATTCCCAAGTCCTTCATCACCAAAGCTTCATGACCTTTGAGTCTTCGCTCACAAAAGCTCATGTCTTTACGCTGGCTTGCGTGGCTGTGAGCAGTAATCGATCTTCCACCGGCTTAAAGGCTCCCAAGTTCTTAACCTGCATCACATCTTCTATCATGCTTACATCTAAGACTATTTCGTAGAGCTGATACAACAGGGTCACGGTGAGCGCTAGAGTAAGCTCCGCCAGATGTCTTCCGACGCAATTCCGCGGACCCGAGATACATGGTCGGCTCATCACTCTCATCTAAAATGTCGCTTTTTCGTATTGGGATGGATCAAAAACATCGGTCGAGGGAATACGCTCGGATCCCGCGCTATGGCATAGGGATTACTCCCTACCACAACACCGGCAGGTACATATTTTCCACCGATCATCTTGCCAGGAGATACGCGCGCTGCACCGGCTGTTAATTTGCCCCATAGACGCAAGGACTCATCCGTCCCGTTTCGCAAATAAGGCTGAAAAGAGTTAGTGCCACGCAAGGATGGAGCTATTCAGAGGATGTTATGCTCTTACTACCTTTAACCATTCAGCATAAGTTCGACAGGCGTTAGGGTGGGAAAAGGCCTGCCTTATCTCTTCCGCGAGCCGTTCTCGGATCTTTGCACGCGTCCTACCTACTATAGAAGCCATATTAGAGCAGTAGTAGTAGTCTCACTATCGGCTGACAAAAAGAGAATAGTATGTTCCTCGAGTTCTATTTATGATAAGGTATTGCCGATTTCTGAATCCATAGAATTAACAAGTCGGTGCAATAATAGGTAACTGAGATCCTTTTCCTTAACCCTGGATAGACGTTGAAGGTAATCATTTATCATTAGGTGGCTGAAAGCTCTAAGACGGCGAACTCCTTTCAGTCATCTTGAATGAAACTAAGCTGCAAATACTTCATTTCAGGAACAAACGATGTTAGAGGCATTGCCGCAATAAAAGAATCTAAATCTTACTCCACTTAGTAGTTGTCGCCTCTTAGTGTATCTAGAGACTGTCCGAAGCATAGATAGCTAACTATATTAAGATAAAGATGGTTGCTTTATAATTAGATATTAATATTCAATCCTCCTTCCCATTAGAAAATAAGTTAATAAACTCATTAATTCTACTTATAAAGAGCTCTTCCCGCTCTAGGAGGCTCTTAGCGCTAAACCCGTTAGGTATCAGTTGTCTAAAATGACTATATAGACCTTTATTGATAATATTAAAGATATTTCGAGCCCTAGTCACGGCAAATAGCTTATACATAGCTAGGTCTTTGAGGCAAGGCTGAGAGCTCTACCTATTAATCTCGGTAATTAACGCAGAATCAGAGAAGACTAATTCCTTGGTGGAAATACGACATGAACTTCCATTTCGCTGCAGCAGCTCGTGTTGCATCATCATACACTTCTTTCACGCGACCCCTCGGTATGCGCACAATTAGGAGAATTTGGTCAGGAATGGCCCGGGATAGCTAGAAAGAGGGTGGAAGTATATTCGCCTAACGATAATCCCAAGAATTGTAAGAGGCTGCCTAGAATGAGGATTAGAAGAATCTAGGCAGCCGCCTTCGGTATGCTGAGGATGGAAGCCATGATATTGTAGGCTGCTATGCATCAAGACAGAACACATTCCTTAAAGGCGAAATTGAAAGTTACCTGGCTGTACTAATTAGTCTCGCCTAGCGGACGCGTTTTCAGTGCATTTCATAACCCAATAGACCTATACGCTAAGTTATCGAACCGTCTAGAGGTAGATAGTACCGACCACTTTTATATGCTTGTCGGCTTTTGTTATACTTATAGTACTATATTCCGATATAACTTGTTGTCTTGCACTTTGGCCAAGTTTTGCTAGTTGCCGACTTCGCCCCCTTCCGCGTCGTGCCTCCAACTGCCCAAAGTCTGGACTCGACTCCAGGCAGAGTTAGAGCTCCTTGTGAGCCCTTCGGATGAGCCGGTCAGAGACGCCGGCTGCAATGTTATACGTGTGCGTCCATGGAAAAGTGACGATTTTCCCCGGACCACAGCATGGATTTCTGCTAATCCGGGCAATCGATTGGATATGGGCAGTGCCGACGTCTCATAGTAGACTCTATCCGATGCGCAATGGAACCTTGATTACCAAAGGGAGATAAGTACTTTAGTTATCGCCTAGGCGATATGCAAGCTGCCCTCAGTAATATTAGAACTACCGGCTCCATGCGTCGGCTGAGGAAAAGATGAATAAGTGGCCGAAACGGCGAATGGATACAATTCGAGCTCTAGCTGAAATACTGGAATGGGTCCTACCTTTAGATGGTCTCTAAACTCTTCTGATTAGAATAAATTCAACTTCAGGCTCGGCGGGGTGGAGGACTGATGATCATATTTCCACGGCTTTCAAGCAGACCCTCGGCCCTTTACTTCTGCGTACGAATTCGAAGTCGAAACCATGTTGTACATTGTAGTCTTGTCAATTTCTGGAGAGACGCCCTGTCAATCAGGAACGACCACATAACTAATAACATGTAAGACGTAGTCTTAAGGCTACTCTCATCCCTAAACTAGTGACACCAACTATTCTAGTTCGCTAGATCTCGAAGACTAACTTGAAGAGACTATGCTAGCTAGATTAACCTGCGAAGAGATAGCATATCTAATAATTATAGAATTTGGCGAGCGAAGGAAATCTATTAAATACCGGTCTATCCTATTTGGTGTCCGTCCTTCCAACTTATGCCTAGAGAATCGGTCAAGGCTCACAGAACACCATCCATCCTTACCTAACTACGCGACCGGTAGTGATTAGCGATGCCAAGCGATTGTAAAGACCGTGGTCTACTATATCGCTTCGATGCATCCGAACTAGCTCCGAGAGCTATTCAAACGCTATCCGAAGCGGACCCGAGAGCGCCCAGGCGCTAGTCTAGTACGTACTTAGGATACTATATAGTCTGACGAGTGCCTTGGACCGTCTTAGGAATGACCATGCCCCCTTCCCGTCACACCGGGACTCTCGCCAGTTCGCTGCATCAAACTCAGAATAATGTTAGACCGAAGCAACCTAGAATCGCAAACTAATTGGTACTCGAAAGTATCAATGCATTAATCCTCGCTATATCCCGAAAATAATCTTCAACCTAGAAGCCGAAAGGTAAGCGACATAACGAAGGTTCTTTTGTCACAATTTAGGGTACTCCAAGGGACTTTACGGCGATTGAAACTGCGTGCTGAAATATCCCTCCTTTCCATTCTTTTATCCCCATGGATTCCAGGTCAACCGCCTGACATAAAATCTGGAAAATCTATAGAAGCCATCGTACATCGAAATAGACGGCTCTAGGGAACTAAACAGCGTCCCCCGGCTGTGTTCTTTGGCGTGCTCGCTTGCTGCTCCCCTGCAACTTCTTCGCCCTCGCCTGACGCTCTCCCGTGCTCCATCACGTGCCGGATTAAAGCGGCCCATGCTCCCTTTCCCCAACGAATGTGGTAATCGGTGCAGGCCAGTTCGGGGCACATATAATATATATATATATAACCCCCGAACTGTCGTCCTTCACTACTCTTACGCCAATCAGTCTCCCACCGCTTTAATCTCGCGCTAACGACTATTTTGTCGACTCGCTCCCTCGTCCGCTCTCATCTGCTCCCTTCTGCTCCCTCACAGCTCTAGCCCGCTCCGACCGTACTCCCTCACGTGCCAGTGAGGTTCCCGTTCGGGCTCCAGTCTCACAGGCGCTAACGTTGCGCACATCTAGCCTTGTAGTAACTTTACCCGATCACATCTATGATGGCCCGTTTCGGCCCTGGTGAAAGGTGGGACCCCTAAGAGGATGCCCTACTACGTCTGCCGGACGGGGTCAACTGATCCCTCTATTCCTATAGGTTGCTCACTCCCATTTACTGACGCTGGGTCAGACGGTTGGGTGGTGAATGCAACTTGAAAAGGTCAAGTTTTCCGTGCCATCCAAACTCATTGCAACCCATCGTTGTCTCATGCCTCACCTCACCCTTCTCGATATTTCTCATTCATACCCGAGATCCAAACATGGCGTCAGGCTAGAGTCGCCAGGCTAGAGTCGAATCACCTTCATGATGCGGCGGTGGAATTGCCGTTTGCGCTGCCAATAAACACCACCTCGACAGCGGCGAATCTTTCTCACTTTATCAGCTAGCGTCGATACAAGCTGAGTGGCAAGAGACTTACGCAGCCGTGATGCCAAAATCTCGGACATGTGTGCGTTTGTAACCACTCTGAGTACGACACGGATCAGCGTGGTCAAGCTCATGGTGATCCAGATGCGAGACATGGTTCTTTGCACGTTGTACAGCCACAGGATTGTCAAAGAAGGCGCAAGAGCAGCCACGACGGATGCTGCCAGGCCAAGTACCCATGCCGTGCCCTCTTGATCTTGTCCGTGAGTTCATCTTGAAAGAATATTTTTAGTCCTGCATCTCTCTCAATGACCTAGAGACGTCAGCATCGTTGATCATGTAGGTTAGAAGACCCCTTACTAGATGTCCAATCCGAAGTCGGTAGCCAGTCACCTTCCAGTACATGCTCGCCAACCAGGGAGATAACCAGCTCCAAATATCAGAACTTCCTCGTAACTCCGGGCTCTTGAGAGCGACGTATGCTAGATGGGACGATGGCGTCTCACGCAGGATGGGGGGACGCTCACTCTCATTCAAGATTCTCAATGCGTCCCAATCGTTGCGGCTGCGAGAACTCATGTGCGTTACTTTTGCCGCCTGGGTGAGCAATTGGTCTGGATTCAATCAGCTCGGGTAGATAAAGCCAGAGGAGGGAATACGTCCAGTACTCCACCAGGAGATTACGGCTTTCCTTGAGAGCTTGATTCTTTTCAGCAGGGCTGTTTTTACGTTCGATTATGCACTTCTTTCCTTCTAACTCTTTCTGGAGTTGCATGAGGTTAAGCATGGCCAAAGATCCGAATCGCGTAAACATGGCGAATCTAGGATAGCTTGCCATAGCTTTCGCAAGTGGATTGTAATGGTGGGCGTCCGGTGGCTCCGTAGGAGCCGATGCCGCGGTAGCCATGAGCTTGCCTGCTTGAAGGACTTTGCTTTCAACTGGGGCAATATGAGCTCCATAGAGAGTTGAGTTGAGAGTATTGAAGGTCAAGAGGGCGTCCTGGGGCTGGCAAATTGCTTTTGAAGGAGGGGTAGCAGCCTCTTGTCCGACAAAGACTTGGTCCGCCAATCCTCTAAGTCACTGTTAATACGATACACATGCCATGACAGGAACCTTCCTCAGAGGTCATGGGGAGAGATTCAGCCTGAAGACGACGCCCCGAGCGAGTGCGCCATCTTAGGGTTTCCCGGGATGGGAGGACCACATGAGGGCCCATGGCATCATCCGAAAACCTCAGGCTGTGGCTGAGACTGGGGCCGGTACCGATGCTCAGGGCTGGGCCACGTCGAAATACGAGTTATGAGAGAGGTGCCAACAAGTCACTCGGTCGCTGAGATCTTATTTACTAAAATAGGTCATGCACACACTCATACAAGGAAAATGTCTCCCAAATCATGCGACTCCAGGAGCTCCCCATACATGACGCGGTCAACGTAGCTCTCACTCACAAGAGTAAGTCCATTTGGGGAAGAGGCCGTGGCATTGTGGCTCTTTCGCAGAATATATGGCACTTTGCCTCCGGGCGAGTATTGCAAGGAGATCTCCTTCTCGAGTGTCTATTAACCCGACGCCAGGCATTCCTTTGTCACTGACGAAGAAATGTCTATACAAGTTGACGCTAAAGAGGAATTGGCGGAGGGGAAAAGTCGATTCTGTCATTTCAAATAAAGCCTCATACACCTTGCTTTGAGTCCACATCGAGTCGTTGAGAGTTACTGTGCGGGAGACGAACTCTACGACTCCTGCGTGTAAGTTTTTCCAGCCTTTGAATAACCTGTCCTGGTCTGTGGAGCCGTCAAAATATGAGCCAAACCACCCTCACATTCCCAAAGAGGAAGCCCACTGAGGTTTAATTTGGGAGAGAGGGTAGTTATCCAGGATCAGGCCCATATCTATCTTCCAGGCGTTCACCAGACGCGTTGGAATTTCTCGTCGTGATCGGGAATCCGTTGCACCGCAAACCGGTGGTCAAAACGCGGTGGTCAAAACGCGGTGGTCAAAACGCGGTGGTCAAAACGCGGTGGCCAATCTGGAACCCATGCTGGCAGCCCTGTGACTGAATTATAAATATGTGCTAACCTAGTTGAGAATCACTAGGAGCCTGCCGTGCTTATGATCCGCCGGTAAAATCGGTGGATACGTCGACGAGGGTCCATTTATAACTGGCTTCCAGGAAAATCTGCTCCGAACAATGGCTGTCATAATTCCCAGCAGTCCGTAGATGCGATCTCTAGGATCTGAGCACCGCGATTGTCGGCTTATTTGCAAGAGCTGGGTCAGCCGCTTGGCTTTCTCCTCGACGCTTTTCAGTGGTGGCCAAAGATAGTAGACCGGAAGCATCGTTTTATCAGGTTGAGTCTGTCGAGGTTTGCGACCTCGCCCACTCAGCACGCTGGGCTTTCCCACCCAGGTCCTTGACATCCTCCATTGTGAAGCGTTTCAATCCAGAGATCAAGCCCACACTGCGGGCTAGGGTGATCTCGATTTCCTGAATGATTCATGTCCGACCCCAGAATTCCAGTTCACCAAATGTGCTAGAGTTGTCGCAGTAGTTTTTAGCTTCAGGGCCGCCGTAAGCCCGATCCTCCACGTCCAGCAACGCTCCACCCCTGATTACTGAAATTAGGGCCTCAGTGGCAGGGCGAAAGTGGGCCCAGATAGACCTGAACATTGACCGCTCGATGGAAAATGTGTTGCGTTAGCTACACCTGTTGAGCCCGTTTCATTGAGATCGTATAGATTGGTGCAATCTGCTCGAGACATGGGTAGGCCCGAGTCATCCCACTAGTCTTATGGGTGGTGGGCTCTCGGGAAGGCCCGTGATTTCGTATCCGCTTTAACTATTCTTGTGGAGAAAACGTGATCTGTGCCGAATAAGGGCTTTCTCTCTCATCAACGTCTCTTCTCGTATCTAAGACAGAACGCCGCCTACCGTTCATGCTCCTGCCGCAATACTATTGCCTTCGCGCCTCCACACCACTCACCGTTCTTTCAGCGGACACGCCACCAACCAACTATCTGCGCATCTTTCAATTCATCCTTCTCATCATATCCTCATTCTCCAACGCAGCTCAAATCTTCGTCGCCTTTCAGAATCATTCCTTACTTGTTTGACAAAGCTCTCCCCCACATGACAGCGCCTCATTACAGCGATTGCAGCCACGACTTTGCCTTTTTTGCGCTGATGAGGTCTATGCTACAGCTGGACTCTTTTCTTCGCTTGGCGGGAATCATTGGAAGAGTTCCGGGACTTTGTTCTGCGTGCAGATCTCGTCCCTCCTCCTCGCTGGACGAGGAGTCGGACGAGATAAAAGAGTTGGAGTCTGTCGAATCTTTATCTTCGCTCATAGGCACGTCGACTCCCACGTCACGAAACGCCTTTGCGAGCTTTTTCTCCATGTCTGCGCGTCCTCCATTCCGTATCTCTTCAAGGCCTTGGTTGACTTTTTGGATGAACTCGTCATTGATCGGGACTGTCCATCTGAACTCATCCGAGTCTGGCCCACGGGTGAGCTGGAAGCTAGGTTGATTATAAATTCGATCAGGGTCCACATCATCCACAAGGGGCTCGGGAGTTATTTTGCCATCTTTAGCTCTTTCTTGTGCTCGCCTCTTTGAAGACGAGGCGTTGTCGGCATCCTTGGCCGAAAGGCTTTTATACCCAGCCCTGCGGTACGCCTTTGGTAGCTGGAAGCGCGGCTTGCTGCCAAACCATTTACCGCTGGCATAGGCTTCCTGGACGTACTGAAATCCGGCGTTCGTGGGATTCATGCCAACCCAATTGGTCACAAGCGGGTTGAGATATTTCAAATCTTTGATCGCCAGAACAGGAAGCATAGTGGCGTCGCCCAGGGGTGACTCGGTAACTCCGAGAATGGGATCGCTGACAGAGACCGCCCCGGTCTTGAGGGTCTTCAAGGACTCAACGAGCTTGAGCATATCTTTTGTTGCGGCCCTGGATTCCGTTTCTTGACGTTGAAATGAACGAAGCAGCGGGCCTGGAGATTTGTCCGGATTTAAAAGATGGCGAAGCTTTGTTTCGGGATGAAACATGCGACCAAGGTACGTATCTGTGCTGAAAATGGCACTGATCGGGGTGTCTAGGTCATCAATCGGGTCGTTGCGCGATCTGCCCGGACGAAACACACCCTCGGTCAGTAAGTTTGCCAGCGCATCGCGGTCGTCCATTTCGTAGCCGTCATCTCGGCCGTCATCCTTCATCTGAAGGCCGCGAAGTTTCTCTCCTACAGCATCAAAGCTGGTTTGTAACTCATCTCTCCAAGTTCCTGTGCCACTGGGGCCTAGAGGTACATCTCCTCGAAGCGAGTCACAGAAATCTTTCCCGTACTGGGTGACGCCAAGCCGGTCACACATGACATCCCAGTAGCAATCGTTCAGGTACTTCCCGATGCGCTGCGATCGATCGTCTGTGGACCCACCCTGAGGAAACTCGTCGATTATAGTCCCCCAAAACTCTGCTAGAGACGTGCTGTCATCGACGGATTTAAAATCCATGGTTCCCAGATGGTCTTTCCATTTATCCGTTAGCTTACCGTCCACATAGGGTCGTTGAAGGATCCACGTGCTCCACCTCGTTAGGACTTCTCTAGACTCCGCGTGCGCCACGGCAAACCATTCTTGATGATTCTTGCAGCATCTTGGGCAAGACTGAATTTTCCGACTAGACTGGAGCTCCGCGTGAATGATCGATTCCAGTCTCTTCGCATGCGGCACCAGGGGAGTGTGGCTGACCACTTCCGGTCGCGCCAGACATCGAGCAAGTTCGTGTGCTCGATGCTCCGGGTGGAACTTTGAAAAGCCAATCTTCAACAAGGCCATGGTGCTGGGACCCATCTGGGACCGTAGGACGTAGACGTAGCCCATTCCATGCTCCTGCTGTTCGCTCGGGCTCAGGGGAGTATTCAATATTCGGGCAAGGTCTTTGCTGATGCTCCTGTTGGTGAGACTGCCAGTACTGAAGGGCCGTATACCAAGATCTCGCTGCTCCGAATGATAGTCGCGGGCGTGGTCTGATTCGCATAGCTCCGATAACTGGATGGTCAAACTGCGAATCCAGAATCTGAATTCCTTGGCATTATCGAATTGCTTGTTTGCCTGCGGTGTGCAGAGTCGTTTGGCTTGTTCAACCTTCTCGGCACCACTGATAATGAAACGGACCGTGATATGATCCGATGGTAGCAATCCACGCATAAGGTTCTTGGTGTTGTGCCCTGGGTGAAGGTCGCTCAGCTGTTGGCAACTACATGGTATTTTCGAGTGTGTTAACTCCGGTAGTTTGTATCGAAATGACGGGCTGAAGGTCGATTTCTGAAAGAAAACCCGTAATGTGACTATGGTGAGCCAACCCCTGTCCTTGGTTGTCTGAGATTCCTGCGACATCACGTGAGGTCGGGGGCTGCTGGGGTTTCAACAACTTTGCGAGAGAGGTGAAATGAAGTGGGAAGACAAGGATTCGTAAAGGTCGGTCAGGGCAGTGGTTTAGTATTCGTAGCATTTACTGCGCCCTTATAGAGCTAAGGAGGCGGTGCAGCAGTCGGAAAGCATTCTTTGCGCCGGCCACAGGAGTCCTCGACAGGGGCGATTCGGTCGGGGAATACGTTGTTCGATCGCGCGAGTTCAGAGGCAGGAACTCTGTTCATAGCAGAGGGCATTGAGAGATCACGGAGGTGCTTAAATGCCGACATTGCGCGGATAGTGAGGTCAAGGATGTCATCTGGAGCGTCCACGCTATCCGTAGACACTGTGCTTGCCAGAATGATTTGGCCCCCACACTATCTGCACGAACTCCACTCTAGGCAGCAGATTGGCCGAAAGCAGGCCTAGCGCGAAATGCGCCAATAGGCAACCACGGAGAGGACGGCGCCTGGGTACCAAAAGGCCCGCTAGTGGTGACCAGGTACTTAACGGGTCCCATCCGCTGCCTGTTTCGGGCTGTGCTCGTGGCTAGGCGGGATGTGCTCTGCCTGGGATCCGAGCGGAACACGGGAGTGGCCTTTCACGAGGGCGGTTTTGACCATAGTATGTAGGGCTAATCTGCTCCCGGCACTCGAAATCCATATCGAGTGGGGTTTGGTCGAGGGGGAGGGGAGGGCCATCGGTTGGCATCATTGCTTGCCCATTCTAGCGGCCCATGATTAGCTGTTCTTCCGGTTGCCAGGCTTCGATCGCCATCTTCCGCTAGCGGAGTTTCAGCCAGAGAGCCGGTCTGAGCCGCGCCGCTGCAGCCTGAATTGAAGGCTCAGGCTAGAGCGCATTATTCTCTCGCGGCTCGCCGAGGAGCGGTCAGGGAGCGACATGGGATTATAGTTAGGTTCGTGATTATAGAGGATCCCGTCCAAGGAGCCCAAACAAGCTCATGTGAGCGAATAAGATCTATCGAATGCGCCAAATCAACCCCCCCCCAGAAAATAGAGGCTCAGCCCTCAAGTTGCTGAGGTTTCTGATGCGGAGTCGATCAGGATAGATGCAGACGAAACGAGCCCAACGAGGAGGTTTTCTAAGTCGAACTGATGGAGGGAATATCTCGGTGCAGTAACTCCTAGCAGCGACCTACCGAATAATTACTGTAGTCCTTCCTCTTCGCCTTACTCGGATCGCAGTCTTTGGTGAAAGTAATATCTCCAATTCTATAGCCATTTGTCAATAGTGCAGTGGGTTGCGTTCCACGTAATATCTATGACACACTGGGAAAATTTATTAAGCCATCCCATAGGAATGCCCTCCATTTCACAATGCGTACCACTTAACTTGTCAGATGCTTGCTCTCATTCCATCCGCCCTTGGTGTTGTAATAAGATGGTTGGAAACCCTCTTTCCAATGTCCATGTTCAACTTGTGTAGACTTAAAAAGACTCACACTTGATCTTGTATTAGCCCTTCAAGTCCTTGCTGCCTCCCGCTTGTTCGCATCCAGTATTGGTCGCAGCACCCTCGTCACCGATCTTTTCACACCATAAACGTGATCTACCAGGCTTGCTCAACGCCCTCAATTGGTAGCTTCCTGTCGGGGACGATCAGGCAAGCACATCGTCGACACATGAAAAAAACAATTCACGAACATGAGATGCAAGCGGCCTGAGGCAAATGTAATCCCTTTGATCTCGAGAAGATGCTTCATGCGTGCCTGCCAGGAACTACATCATCTTCATGTCCTGTTCACACTGCAGGCCTGCCGATATTTCCCTGCCTTGAAAAGGGCCAGCTTAAGCCGAGGACCGCCTTCGCTGCGTGGTGGTCTTCTCGTCTCTGGGCCACGCATTGGGCTACCCAGACAGTGGTGCTTCGGCGGCTTGAGCATCAAGTTGCTGATTTCGCCATCCAACGGTTTCCATTCACGGCCTTCATTGGATGTTTCTTGCGAGTCAGGAGGAAACCTTGAATCCGAGCTGAACTGAAGACACCAGAAGGAATTGGCATCAGTGAATTCGTCTGCTAATGAGTCTATGCCGCGTTTTATTGAATCATCGTGCGCACTCGCCGGATCACATGTGTAAAAGTACGTCTTTCGCAAGACTTCGCTGAGGACGCCGACGAGTAGTTAGTCCATCCATCAGCACTGTACATACAGAGGAACAACTGTCTGACCTGCTCCTTGCTAGAGGACGCTACGCCATCAAGGACGTTAAGCAGGCCAGAAATGCTCATAGCGTCAGGCTCCCCAGACACGTCCTTCGGACCTTCTCCCTCCGACGTATCTCTGCTCCTGATTCATTCTTCAGACTCGTTGGTCCCGTCGGGTGTTGTCTTTTTGTGGGTCACGTATGTGTATTCCAGCGGAGTCAATATCCTCGAGGATCATTCACCGGTGTGGTAGTTGTAGTGAAGAGGGCAATCAATTCCTCCTCGCTAGGCAGTAGATAGAGACTCCACATACTCCTGCCTGATAAAGCATAGACCGCCCTGGTGGCCTTTATCTGCATTTACGGATTGATCTTCTGCGGGTTGGAATTTCCATCGATCTCGTTGGTGGCAGCCGGACTTCATTCAATGGAGGGCATGCAAATACGGTGTGGCCCCCACTGCCACGACTGGCTTCCTAGTTACTTTTGGACGCCTTGTAATATGATCGATGCCAGATACGGCAACATAGGCACTAATATGGGGTTCTCCTACGGCCCATCATCACTTATATCAGCCACTCTGGTCTCCATGTCTGTCCCGGAGCCTGCGCGGCTTGCACTTGAAAGTTATGACAATACAACATTTTGCTGAGATACCCTACGAAGAGGTAAAAAGTAAGCAAACTCCTCTCCGCCCACCCTCTCCGCCCACCCTCTCCGCCCACCCTCTCAATGACTCTTGCGATTGCGAGCGTTGTCACCATTAGCACTGTAGTACTCACAATATATATCCAAAATTCCGAGACGATGGTGTAATGCGCTTTACCATGGCTGCCCGTGGTAGGATCATCAAACTCGTCTTTCTACTGGATCAAATTCGAACTAAACACAGTTGCAACGTGTGGCAGGGAGGTACAAAGTGGCGATGAGTGTGAGCGCATGAATTTTTTGAGAACCCTTGGTGCCTTGCCTTGCAATGGTTGCGATCGTCAAGTTTTCCTGCAAGGTGTTGGTGGAGGCGTGCTGGATGAGGGAGAGATTGGACTGCATTGTTTGGTTGATGACGCGGAGGGATGTCGACGTCCGTGCTTCGAGAAGTTTCGAAAGCTGGTGTTTCGTCCAGAGTTAGAACGACAGGGGTTGGAAAACCACAGGCCAAGAATATGACGGCCCACGGAGATATAGACTTACTAACGATGCGGTATTTGTCGACTCGTCCAAGAGGAGAGCGATGTTGCGCTTGTGTATTGCCATTTTGCTCGTGTAGGCGCGGATGTTGTTGCTGAGTTCTCTCTCTTATGTGTCGGTCATCCCAGACGCAAACTCGCAGGTATGACTTGCAAAGTTGCTTGCTAATTGCTGGTTGTCATCTACGACCAGTGACGCTCGCAAAGGTTTGGACCGGGAGAGATGAAGCGTCCGACAGTCTGCAAAGCAGATTTCATAGTCATATCGACGGCCTTTTGGCTCACTGGAAAAGGCAACTTTCTCGTCCTGTCAGAAGCTAGGTCAAAGACGTACTTGCTGTTCTCACAAGGTTGGACCCAGCAGTTCTCTGAGTTGTGTCGAGTGGTGCTGCACGTAGCTTGTTGAACACAGAGATCCTGGAGGCCACCAAGTTGGCACCACACACTCATTTATGCGCTTGTTTTACAATTTTTACGGTCTCGCCATGGCCTTTATCCACTCCTTTGACCAGGAACGCTTGTAAAGCCTCGTCCCGGAGCCTCGACCAATCAGGTGGCAGGGTTTGCGGCGGAATCAACCCTAGAGAATGGAGGGCATTCAGCCTGTTCTACAAACAACGCAGATGCCATGACCTTGCTGACAAATGATGCAGGATCCACCAGATCGAGGAGAGCGTTTTCTATTTTATATGGCATTTATATAGAGAGACAGAAGCCAGATTCCTAGAACAAGAGGACAGAGCATTTCAATTCATTCAAAAATGGGCCCATACAGAGTCCAACACAAGGTATCCGGGTGATTTGGTCCTAGTGAGCGCTCTCGCAGTTCCAGTGCAGGCAAAAGGAGGTCTTGAGCTTCTTGCCATTTACCTTTTCGGCGAAATACCTCTGCCAATGCTTGTGAATTTTCTTGTACCTCAGTATCTTCGCCTGACGCCAAAGCCATCAGAGCTTCCCTCACCTGCAGAAGGAGATTCTCGGCCTGATCCAGTTTGTCAAGGTCGAGGTATATGGCGGCAAGTTGCGACTTGCTCGCCAAGGTGTCTCGGTCACGCTCGCCTTTAATCTTGCCGATGAACGAGGTCAGCTCGATTCTGTGTGAGATGGCTTTCTCCCACTGTCCTGCTGTTCTCAATGCATAGCACAGTGCTACTGACACAATCAATGTAAGGAGGTGTGCCGGCCCGAACACGGCCGTCATATTCACCACGTCCTTGCGATAATGCTCAATGGCACCGTCCAGAACGCCTTCCAACAGGTAATTCTCATCGTGAGCCACGCGGAAGTCCAGCCCATTCTCGATCATGCCTCGATAGACACGATTGTCGAAATGCGGTCCGTCCGAAGATGCTTTGATTTCCGCAAGCGCGTCTTCCAGTACTTTATCTGCCACTCGTGCTCGGCTTGCCAGATTCTCTAGTGCTGCCTCGTCTCTGTCTGTGACGAACCCGATTTTGTAACATAATGCCAGCTCGACGGCGTAAGAAGTAAGAGTACTCTCTGCTCGGTGGGTCCAGTCTGTCGACTCAATAACGTCTTTGAGGCACTTGGTGATGTGTTGGGGGATCTTGTAATCGGCCAGGGGCAATTGTGGCAATGATCTGCCAATCTTAGGATGGTCATCCATCAATAAATCAGCTCTTTGCCAGGGGAGAGTCATTGGATTACCTTAAAAGTAGGTTCATTGATTTCCAGGAGGTGAATTTCCGCTGGCGGGATCGGAACGTCGTGGGTCCTAACGGATTGTTAGCATACTGTTTCAAAATACCTCCAACGGTACAAGCCCTTTTTGGGTGATCAATCCACGAAGAGTCCGACAGTCCACAGTCCTCAGTCCTCTCAGCAGGATCAAACTGGAGACTCTGCTCAAAAAAAGAAGCTAGATTCCTTTGCAATTCCTCGTCCATTCCTTGAGACTCTTTGACATGGTCCAGGGCGACAAGGACCAAGCTTGTCCTGGTTTGACGATGAGCCAAGAAGTCGGACGTATTTCCTCCTCTCCTTCCCCAAGTTTCTGGTCTGTTATAGAATAGCAGCCACAAACATAACTATCCAAGCGAGAAGACATCCATCCGGCGAGCTGTTTCAAAATCCACCGTCATGGCTTGCGCATACTCCGGCGCCGCCCATGCCTCCGTTCCGCGTATGACAATCTTCGCCGTCGGCTTCCGCAAAACGCCTGAATACCCAAAATCCGCGACTTTGACCAGGTATTTACCGCTCTCTCCATCTCGATCAAACACAAGA
Source organism: Exophiala aquamarina CBS 119918 (assembly GCF_000709125.1). NCBI lineage: Eukaryota > Fungi > Ascomycota > Eurotiomycetes > Chaetothyriales > Herpotrichiellaceae > Exophiala > Exophiala aquamarina. The sequence goes on from NW_013550581.1 coordinate 870,822, forward strand.
AACATTCTGGGGTTTGATATCCCCATGCACAATATCTACCTCAAATCAGCACCACGGTCACCTTTGGTCCCAGAATGCTGTCTGCTTACTTGACTCGTGCAACACACCGTGACGGCAGTCAACACATGCGCACACAGATCTAATCTGGCACTTAGGTCCATCTCGCCGCCGGGGCCTCTGTGGACAAACGACAATAGGTCTCCCCATCCTGCCTTCTCAAATACCAACACAGGCCACGGTCGTGCCGTCTCTCTCTTTAGATATGCCACGTAACTCCTTCTATGGCGACGATGTTCTTGCACCCTCGAACGGCGGGCAGCCCGAGCACAGAAACCTCCGTTTGGAGTATCAGCCAGTCCTTCACGCCCTGCTCGCCGCGCAGCAGCAGGAACCTCTTGAACGCGAATGCACTCTGGCAATCGATGGCCATCTGGTGCAGTTGTGCAGTGCCCCCGCGCCGGGCGCCTGCAAGGGCCGAGTGCCAGGCTATCGGGAGGAAATCAATGTCGAGGCGCTGGATCAGTGCTAGAAATGAGAGGCATAGGTGCGATAGTGTTTGGGAACTGGCATGTATGCCGAGGAGTTGGTCTGAGGCTGCTGGTCGTTGCAGCAATGGAAGGGCAAAGGCGCCGGAGATCTCGGAGGGGGATGCGGACATAGCATTATATGAGAGCAGCTGGGACGGCCGATTCACACCTTCTCGTGGTGTCCAGTGTTAGTAATAAGGGCTTATAGGCCTATAGGAAACCAAGATGAATCAACTCGACTACGCAACGCAAGCGACAACAATAAGCGCATCGAGCAACCAATTCCAATCTTATCTACGAACGATTCCGCGCCGAAATGAGCCGACCGATACCTATCTATCTACTCGAGAGGAGGAACCAAAATAGGAGGTAGATCATTCTGGATCTGTTCCCAGTAAGCACGTCATTGGTAGACTGACCGGTCGGTCGTGCCAGACAAATAATAATCTTAATTTTATGTAGCCCGTTTCCTGGCAAATAAAGGTTATACTCAAAACCCTACCATTTGACAAAAAACGTTTTATTTTTCGGTAGAAACAGATTTTGCATGCCTCTATACGACGTACGATTCGATCGCGCACCCTGTCGCACCGCCAGGGCCAAGGTTGCAAGGGAATTGAGGCAGCAGCGAAAGGGCAGGGAATCTACTAGGTCCCTAATTCCCTAACGCACGTCTGAAATAGATACCTAGCCGAGAGGTAAGTATAGCCGATAGTAAGGTGCTAGATGAGGCCCCCAGTGTATTTACTCAGGGTGTACATACTCAGCCGAGGCCTAAAAGGGACCTCTGTGCCCCAACTCGCGTCTGCGACTGGGTAATGAGTATTAGGTATCGCTCCCTGTAGCTCGCCTATTGCTTAGGCGTGCCTCCCCGGTGCTCGGGCGCGCTGCCCCGTACTCTACCGTGGCTCCTCCGACGCTCTCCCGTGCTCGGCCGGGCCTCCTCGATGCTCCGTCACGTGCCCCAGTAAAGCGGCCTCTCTCCCCTTCCTGAACGAAAATGGTAAGGGATAAAGCACAGCTCGGGGTATATATAATATATATACATATATTGAACGTATTGTCGAACATTGAAACCATGAGACGAGAAGAAAAGAAAAGGAATCATTCGGTTTGGACAGTCTGATTCAGTTGCGTGTCTCACAGTGATCTTCCATGTTCTACTGAGAACACCACACCACACCACACCACACCACATGCACAAGCATCATCTTTGTGATCTGTCCTTCATTTGCACAACGCATTTTCTTTCCCCCGTACAGTTTGGTTCGTTCAGCTATCTTCTCAGTGACCGGAGGTCAGGCATGAATTGGTGCCTTTCGTTCATGCTTCCTCTCAGCTTGGCTCTGCTCAGCATATACCTGGCATGTGTTCAGACCAAGTTACACGCACTTGTATCAATCCTCGCAGCTCGTTTCGTGCGGGACTATTCACTCATGTCCTTTTCTGAATGTTCTTACACATCAAAGTCACATCACCACTGTTCTTCTCGATTCTCGTGGGACACATGATCCCCACATGACATGGCCAGCCCGTCCATTCTGAGGGTTCTGAAACTGAGTTCGACGAGCATGCCGCGAGTGGAGAGTCCAGTTAGAGTCTAGAGGACTGGGTCTGCATCGTTGTTGTAGGGATTGTCGAACCCGTACACAGGCGAGCCCATCTGTGGTTTTATCACGTGCTCATTAATTCGCATGTTCAGGTGTGAACGAGGCGGGTTGCCAGGCTTCCGGGGCGAGGACCGCCTAAACCTTTCACTCACCCTGTACAACGCATACACGACATCTCTCGTGGTCACGGTCTTTCTCGCGTTGTCATCCCTCTCAAGCGCTTTATCAGAAGCAGCTGCCTGCAGCTGCACCACTATGCGGTGCAGGATCTAGAACAAAAGGCAAAGGTTAGATCTTCAGATGGGTTGGCTTAGCTTGGGCCCTTGCGGAAAGGGTGTGAAAAGGGAATGTGTAGTTGGAGCACGGAGCAAAACACATACGGATGCTAGCCTTGCTTTCAAGGCTTCTCGAACCGTGTCGTATATGTCTGACTGAATTCGATATACGCCGCCGCGACGGGCGAGACGTCTGGCATTTGAAAGGTTCAAGAGTCAGCCAGTGATGATTTGGGGGTCAAGTGTTTGGGTTGCGCTTGATCTGTAGTGAACTTGGACCTTGGACCTTGGGCTCCGGTTCCGGGTTTACATACCGGATGGCTGGCTTGGCTGAGGTGAGTGAGATGGCTGGTTAGTATAACACTGTCGAATCTGACGCATGTGGAACCCGTGAGTACTCACTGATACCCAGGATGGCATCTGTTGGCTTCCGACGGAACCGCCTTGGAAGTTGGACTCCAGGTCGGTTAAGTCCTCCGGCATGGATCGGTGTAGGGATGGGCATTGCTCGAGGCTCTGTCGGTGAAGGGATGAGAATGGTGATGACGCTGGGCCCTGCTCTGGCGGTGGCTGATGCTTGAGCTGAATCAAGTAGTCCGTAGTCCTTTGGCGACACTGAAGAGGTGCTGGTACAAAATATGATGGGAGATGAAGTGTAAGAGGAGGTTGTCGAGGCAGAGATTAGTCAATGGGTGGAGTACCAAGCCTATGTGAAAAGGAAAAAGCTGAGAAAGTGAAGAAAGTGAGAGACATAAGGGCCAAGTGAGTTAAAGGTGAGTTCAGGAAGATAGACAAAGACAAGGCCTTCCGAAAGTGAAAAGACAGGCTCAATGAAGAAATATTAGACATTAGGCGGTACTTGTGTATATCCAATCGTAGGTCGTTCAGCCATCCAATCTATGGTCATATGTACACATACATGGTCTTCATCACGCTATGAATGTTGCTTCTGAGAAAAGCTGTCCTGTCTCTGAGAATTCTTCATCACCGATCTTGATTTTGAGAGTTAGGGCGTCCTTAGAGATGTACTACAAATCTTGGTCAATAGATTTTCTTAGAACAAGACGAAACCAAAACTTACTTGGAAGATGTGTGGCTTCAAGCCAGTGGCGCCACTGATGAAGGACTTGACAAAACCGGGAAGATGGGCCAGAACATCAACTCGATCGGTTCTAGTAGGCAGATCGCCCGTTATGGAGGCGGTTGCAGGTTTACCGTCTTTTTCTCCCTTCCATTCCCAAGCAACAGTTGTCGGCTCGGGCCAATCATTCTCGGATTCCTGGTTAGAAGCCACATGCTTGACCGAGGCGTTTCCAGCAAAGAGGATTTCCCCGTCCCTAGCAATGCCGCCAACGCCCACAACTGTCCTCCCATATGAAAGAGGAGTGGTGTATTCCATGAGAAGTGCTGAGTATGTCGGGGTCTGGAAGTTAACAAAGTTCCATTTGATGGCAGCGTGGTGGGGTTTCATTCCTTGAATGGCATAATTGTAGAGAGCCTTGCCATCGATGGTGTATGTCTTTTTGGGCGTCTGCATGGTGCCTGTGACAATGGCTCGGGGCCAAAATGCATGTCGAAGGTGGCCCCATGGATTTGCGGGATCAGTTCCATAATAGCTTGTGCCATTCTCACCGATTTGAAAGCCGGGGGCTTTTCTTGTGACAGTCAAATTCACAATGCATGACTCGTTTTCGGCCGACTTGATAGTGTAGGTGTCACCCGCCTCATTCAATTCAATCGCCACATTATCTGCATAAAAACCGGTCTGAGGCTCGTCGAAGCCATAATTACTTAGTGGGTTGGAACACCAAAGGTGCTTTCCGGGGCCATCATAGTCCCAGATCTTGGAGTTGAACTGAGCGGTCGTGTGGATGCCCCTGATGCCGCCAATCAGTGAAAATTTCAGGAAGGGAATGAAATCCTTACCCGACATTACTATAAATGAGCTGTGCCATGGAAGTTGTGCCATCGTCGCCCATGAAGTAGAATGTCTCTGTCTCAACATTGGTAGAGTCCATCACCTTCCATTTGAGGTCATCTCTGCCGATGGTTGAGTAAGGGATCTTTTCAATCTGCTTCGTGACAGGCTGAATAGCGCTGGGGCCGTATTCAGGTTCTTCGGTGCCGACGACGTTAGCTAACTGTTGCTTGAACCAATTCATAGTGTTATGGTAGATCAGTGATGGAGCAGAGAGAAAGAGAAAGGAGAACAAAAGTTGTCGCGTGTCGGTGTGCAAGAATGTTATGTGGGTACAGGCGGCATCAAATCGAGTACCGGGAATTCAGGCGTGGCAAAACGTCACGGACAACAAATGATATATTCGGATTCCTAGGAGCAGGTTGGATCCCCAAACGGTTGACTCTCTGACGGGATTTGTTCACCTTTGTCGTTTCGCCGATGTGCCTGCGCCTGCGGCTGCCCTGATCCTGCACCATAAGCAATTAGGTTACTACTTTCCCTGCAAGTCTAAGGGCTATCACCGCTAAGAGGACGCTAGAATCAAAGGCTAAGAGATTTTGCCGACAGACAGGCTCTTAAGTAGGGCGCTTGTCGTTAGGCGCCGGCTTACACGTTGACTCCAATTGTCTAGTACCCTTAGTGCATTCTTAGTGTATCCAAATTCTTGGACCGTCGAAGGAAAATACCGCAGGAGATCAAGCTCATCTTCATCATCCGAATAATAAACTGTCGGTTACCGCTTCACGGCTCGTCCTCCCTCAGCTTTTGCAGACTCCTTCGATCTTCCACCCGCCCGGTTTTTTCTTTCTCTTCGGTCTTCGAATACTTAGCCTCTCCCCAGTCTCGAGACCTTCCACTCTTTTATCTCGAACAGCATGTCCAGAAAAGTTGCTGCCACCGATCAGGTCGTAAAGTTGATTGTCGGCGCTGGCAATGCAACTCCTTCTCCGCCAGTTGGACCTGCCCTCGGCAGTAAGGGTGTCAAAGCTATAGACTTTTGCAAGGTGAATCCCTCTACTGTTCAGGACGTTGCTGTGACATGCTCATGGCTCCTAGGAATTTAATGCTCGGACAGCTCACATCACTCCCGGAATTCCCTTGCCCGCCCGAGTCATTGTCCGTCCCGATCGATCTTTCAGCTTCGAGGTTCGAACTCCGATGACCTCCTGGCTCTTACTTCAAGCTTGCGGTGCCAAAATGGTCAAAGGGAAGATCAGAGGAGCACACAAGCCCGGCACAGAGATCGTAGGTACTGTGTCATTGAAACATGTCTACGAGATCGCCAAGATCAAGCAATCCGAGATGCGTTTGTCCAATCTCCCCCTATATGGGTTGTGCAGGTCTGTTATTGCGCAAGCGGGGAGCATCGGAGTACAGGTCGTTCCCTAGTCGGCCGACGAGAACATTACCAAATTTGCGGACGCAAGTATTTCCGCGAGAAATGGTAAAGGTCTGGCATACTTCAGCTGTCACCTTCAAGTCTGACGCGGCAAAATCGACGCCCGAGCATGTCTAGGCCATGGAGGAATGCAGGCACATCAGATTCTCACTTCCGTGCCAATCTCATACTGCGTGAGGAAGGTGACAAGGTCAGCGGTCCTAGTTCGAGGGTTCTTGATGTGTCAGACTATATGAACAGAACGGCTTCGAACGGAGTCTGGTCCTTGCGGGTGAACCCTCAAATGAATGCAACATCAGTAGCTGTTTCATGTAAGTCGTGCCAGGAGAGCACGATACAATATTAGCGGGGTACGTGGCTCAAGGAAACGCTTTCAGTGGTGATGAATACGTCGACAGGAGCGGCAGCAGGCTGCGACTTCACAATGACCAAGGCTAGGTCGGATGTTATCTGATTGGCATATTACAGACAGCTTTGTGCAAGGCGCCAGGGGTTAGATAGAAGAGCAGGAAGACGAAGCGGCTGAAGCGGTTGACATCAGCCAAAAGGACTCGTTAGAGATCTTTGAACCCCTATAGTTGTTCTATCACTCCAGTCCACAGTGGCAGGACAGAAAGACTACAATAAATTCCATCATTAAGGCGATCCAGCACATGGCAGGGCACTAGCAAGCGACTTCGTTGCTTATCGAATCTTCGAATACGATGTACATACACCTTCGAAGCCAAGCCAGTGGAAGATGACGTGCGATCTTACAGGGCACTGCAAACCTCCAGGCAGAGCATAGATGTCGTAACTCGCTCGTACGAGGCCGGCCCATCCGGAAGTTAATGTCTGAGAGTGTCACGGCTGGTTATATGTCAGATGTGTGTAACTCCAAGGGCAAGGTGGAAGTGCGAATGGGAACACCATAGAAGGATGACCGAGCCGAGGACGCAATAATCAACTGAGTCACAGTCATCACGGGCGGCATGGCTGACACATGTGTGTTGGTGAGTCCGTGAGATATTGGAATGCAGGGGACACTAATTAGAGTGTAGGAGAGAGCCGAGACTGGGGGCCACCGGCCACTTGCTTATTCAAGGATGGAACTTGAAGAAGACCAGCAAGAAATAATAATGACGTTGTGCCTTTTCCCTCCCCTCGTCCCATCCCCTCGCCGATCCAACCAGCCCTCGGCATCATGAGTTAGGCTTGGGCTTAGGCGCGCTCGGGTCCCTGCTGCTCACGCCCAGGGCTCAGAGTTTCTACTTAGTGGTACGGAGTACATAGGTAGCGAGTAGTAATTAGTTATATGGCTGACTGTTCACTGTGTTTTCTCTGTGCAGCGGGGCAACGATTCACGTCTCCCACTGGCAGCTCAACCTTCGCAGTCCTCACTCAAACTTCCCATCTCATCCCATCCCAACTTCACGTACGAGTACCGTATCCATCCATCCCTCCACCCATCCATCGGGTAGGCTTTTTGCTCTGCTCTGATTTACTCTGACTCTAGCCCTATCCTCTCCACCAGCTACTTGTTCCTACGACCTGTTCCCCAGCTTCATCTATTCATTCTCTCTTCCCACGTCGCAACCAAGTCTCCAGCTGTCTCACTCCCATCTGTACCTTCGCTCCACCTTCTGCCGCCTCCTTGGCTTCGACGCGTGTATGACCTTACATTTTGCAACTTTCATATGTGAGTCCTGACCTTCTCCACTGAGCTGCCCGAAGCCCTCCCTCCACGGGCCAACTAGTTCACCTCTTTGGACTGACACATGCCTATCATTAGTCGTCCTTCCTGTTCCACTACGATCTGTTGTTCGATCTTTCCTCTGTTTCGAACCTTCCGGACTCTTAAAAGTTGAGCCGATTGCAAGCAATCGATCGTTAATGTTTCGTTCCTTACAACCGTAACCCGACACGCTGCTATCCAACCACCGGCACAATGACCTCCAAGTTATCTGCTATGTTTCTTCCAGGGGACGATATTAAAGACGAGAAAGGTATATCTCATCATGCCGACCTCTATTGTGGCCAAAGTGGACTAATCGTTGCCCAGAATCAAAAGCCGGTCAAGACGGGAGAGAGAATATCCGGACCAACGTGCGCTTTGCAGAAGGCGAAGAGATAGAACAGCTCGATGAATCAAGGCGAAACTCCAAATTGGACGATACCGAAGAGCTCAGCCCGGAAGCACACGAACAAATTAGAAGTCTAGCAATGTCGCTACAGAAGTCCAGAATCCAGGAAAGTAGAATGGCCAATTTTGCCTACGAGACAGTCTCTATGCCACCATCACGCGTATGTATGCTATCAATCCTGCAGTATGCACATGATGCTGACCCACAATTAGGTACCTTCAAGAGAGAGTGAGGCGCCTGGAACCCCACGTGGCTCGATTCGACAGGGCCACGGCTCGCTGTCCTCAGCAGTTCATTCGCCTCCATTGACACCACATGGCTCAAAAGATGGGAAAGCAGATGCGGCAGCTGCTGGGCGCAGTCAGCAAACACAAAGTGCCATAACACCACAAACTTCCCCTCCCCCTGATTCCCATGGTCGAGCCTTATCACAGTCCATCTCTCCAGGTCAGGCCATCTCGAGGCCCTCATCTTCGGAGCAAGGCAACATACGTTCAGATCAAAGAGACCCCAAAAAGGCCGCCCGTTTTGAGATCGGTCCCTCTGAATCTGCGAGCCCTGTAGATCAAAGCCCTGTGGGCACTCCAAAGCTAAGCCCGGCATCCCCACAGCCTGCAAAAGCATCATTAACAGAAGCAAAGATCGAACAGAGAGAACAAAGACATTTTGGAAGCACCGGGAGAAATTCACTCGCTCCAGCGATTGCAGCAGCTGCAGAGAGACTTCCCAGACCCGGGAGCAGCGGAGATCTATCAGGTTCAGAAAAACGCAGTTCCATTTTTGGAGGGAAGAAGGATCCATATTCTCATGTCACAGAGAGTGGAAGTGATAGATCTGGGTTTGGGGAAAAGAAGCATGGATCCATGTCTGAACTGAAACGGTTCTTTAGGTTGGGTGGCCATGGTCACAAAGACAAACACCACAAACACGAGAAACATCAAGAGTCACCAGCGGCATCGGTGCCTGCGTCACGCAAGAGCAGTTACAAATCTGGCACGAGAACGCCACCTCATCAGACACCGCCTTCCAGCAACGTTCCCTTCATGGACGAACACAGTCTTGAGGCAAAGTACGGAAAGTTCGGCAAAGTCTTGGGATCTGGGGCTGGTGGCTCCGTTAGGCTGCTCAAACGAAGCAGTGATGGTGTCACTTTTGCCGTCAAGCAATTCCGAGACAAGCATTCTTGGGAGAGTGAAAGGGACTATTCCAAGAAAGTCACAGCCGAATTTTGTATTGGCTCCACGCTTCATCATGGAAATATTATCGAAACGATGGATATCATTCAAGAGAATAATCGCTGGTACGAGGTTATGGAATATGCGCCATATGATTTATTTGCGACAGTGATGACCGGTAAAATGACCCGGGAGGAGATTGCTTGTGCTTTCCTACAGATCGTCAATGGCGTCAGCTATCTGCATTCTATGGGACTTGCGCATCGGGATCTCAAGTTGGATAATGTTGTGGTCAGTGAACACGGCATCATGAAAGTTATTGACTTCGGAAGTGCCACAGTATTCCGATATCCATTCGAGAATGACATTGTTCTTGCCTCAGGTTTGCGAAGCGCCCAACAACGAAGAACATCAAAGCTAACGTATGTACAGGAATCGTTGGCTCGGATCCATATCTTGCCCCTGAAGTCTACGATGAGCGAAAGTATGACCCAACAGCCACTGACATCTGGTCATTGGCCATTATTTTCTGCTGTATGTCACTACGCCGATTTCCCTGGAAGCAACCTCGGGTGATCGATAATTCTTATAAACTATTCGTCTCTCCACCAACGCCTGGCACGCCTGTCCCTGATTCACATCCACGAAAAGGATCACATCTCAGTCCTACGGAGGATGGTAGCCGAAGACTATCCGAAGCAAACGGTAGCAGTTCCTCCCATCACCATCACCACTCGGACAGCGTCGATGGCGAGTCGAGACCTGCCACTTCTAGTGGAGACAAGCAAGAGGTGATCAAAGGGCCCTGGCGATTACTCCGAATTTTGCCCAGAGAGAGTCGACATATTATAGGCCGCATGCTCAAAGTCGACCCTTCAGAGCGTGCTTCGATGGATGAAGTGCTCGAGGATGAGTGGGTGCTCGGATCAAAAGTATGCTACCAGGAAGAAAATGGAACAGTGCACCGAGCAGAAGGGCATACGCATGTTTTAGAGCCGGGTTCCGGAGGACCTCCTCCAGCGAAAGTCTAAGCAAAAGAGATAGACGAGCCGAACATATCGGTCTTTCCCGGGCTCAGCCAGCTATTGGTGATGTTAACGGCGGACAGTGTGTGCCGGTCATTACATGCTGCACAGGCGACGACACTTGAATATTGTGGAAGGGAGCAGTCTTGATACTCGATTGGAGAGAGAGAAGAGACGGGTTTATGCACAACGTTGTTCAACGGCGGAATATGTCTCTTAGCGAGGCTTTCAAATGTAGATATCAGTACCAGTCCATCGCGTTCAATAGGAACGAATGAAGGCTTGATAGTAGACGAATGTTACATACCATGTACTGATTCCACAGTTCAGGGCCAGAGGGAGTCGGGAATGTTCCGAGTTAGAGTATGATAGGGAGGGGCAGAGGGCAGCAAGTGTTAAACAATTGCATTAGTGGTAGAAGGATGCATGTATCTACGTAGCATCGAAGTCGCTTGGGTCGAGGTTGACTCGTGGTCGGTTGAATCTACCCCGGCCCCTGGGTGCCCCTGGGTGCCGCCTCTGGCCCCGGCTGCGTGTGACTTGGTGGCCGCCATGCACATGCTCCACAATGGATGCCCGCACCTAACTGTCCGGGTAAAGCTCCGAGAGCGTGACGCCTACACAACGTCGCTGCTTAACGAACTAGGTGAACTATGGGGGAGCTAAACGCGCCGAACTCGCTACTGGTCAGTGGTGGTCACGGTAAATCCTGGTCTCCCACCTACAGGCTTCTGGAACGCGGGACACAGCCTTTGAGTACTACCTGCACCCCTAAGGTGATGAGTGGTCTGGTGCACTCAGTGGTGGCTCTGGTGAGCGCCCTCATCTCAACCCAGCCTAAATACTCCGTACCTCAACTCATTTGCCGGTGCTATTCCCAAGTCACTCCTCCGTGGTTCTGACCAACCCTCCACGAACCTTGCCTGCGTCCCTCCGGCCAAGCTGAATGACCTAGCACCCTCAAATACCATCATGCTTCGATAAAAAGTTGCCAAAGTTGCAAAGTCGCAAAAGGGCCAAAAGACGACCGGTCATTAAACCTCCTTCCCCAGCCTGCATATGGCCAAGAAGAAGCGCCAGAGGATAAGCTATGGTTTGTCACTATCACTCAGGTACCAGCCTGGCCTTAGCAAGACAGATCGCTGACCAAACCACAGTCTTACCTCTCGCAAGCTCGCCAGGCGGACATAGACTCGGGGTAAATGGCCTCGCTTTCGACGAAGATAGATCAATCTTGTGCGCTTCCCTCTCCTGGTTGTGGGGTAAATCCAAAACCACTAAACGCGTTTCCGCAGATACACCGGTGGACGTGACGGAGTCGTTTGCGCTTGGGATCTTGACCTAGAAGCTCAGAAGGCAAATACACAAGGCGACGCAGCCAAAGAGAAGAGAAGCACTACGACATTCAGGAAACAAGTCCAAGCGCATACCCACTGGGTCAATGATATCGTCCTGGTTAAGAACAACCTGGGACTTGTTTCTGCCTCGTCAGATGTCACGGTGAAGCTATGGCGACCACATGGTCACGAGACAACCCAGCCATACACTATCGGCTCTCACAGTGACTACGTCAAGTGCCTTGCAACCCCTGATCGAGACGCCAACTGGGTAGCGTCAGGCGGCTTAGACCACAAAATATGTCTGTGGGATCTCGGAGGGGCTGGTAAAACCCTTGAAATCGACATGGGGAATGTTCAGGATATTGTCAAAGGCTCTATCTATACGCTACGAGCCAAGGGTTCACTCCTTGCAAGTGGCGGGCCCGAGAGTGTTGTTAGACTCTGGGATGTCAGATCAGGCAAGAACATTACGAAGCTCGTCGGCCACACAGATAATGTCCGAGATATACTGATCAGCGACGACGAGGACACACTACTCACCGCCTCATCGGACCAGACGATAAAAGTATGGTCAATTGCTGCAGGAAGAGTGGTACACACCTTGACGATGCATAACGACAGTGTCTGGAGCCTGTATTCTAACGACCCGAATCTGGCAGTCTTCTACTCTGGCGACAAATCTGGTTTGGTTGCAAAGACGGACACTCGCAGAGCCATGGAAATTGACGATGGAGTGTCTGTCGCCGTGTGTCAGGAGCATGATGGTATCACCCGTGTCCTTCCCGCAGGTGATTCTGTCTGGACAACGACGTCAAGTTCTAGCGTCAATCGATGGCTCGATGTGGACACCGAGCTTGACGTTGAGACACCGCCACCATCACCCCGCGAAGAGAGGTCGAAGAGTCCTGATACAACAAAAGCAGCTGCTCCCGAACCGGATGTACCGATGACAAATGGTGCTACAGTCAATGGAATCGATCATAAAAAGAGAATCCCACACAACGCCGTGCTACGCGTTTCGAATACTGCTGTTCACCCAGGGAGGAAGCATCTCGGGAGAATGCCGAACCCATCTTTCACAAATCTCAGGAAGGCCTCCGAGGCCATGATATCGGATGATTTGAGCTTAGTGGTGCCCATCAGAGGGCAGCCCGCAGAAACCATCGAGGGTCAGAATGGCCTGATTAAACATGTCATGTTGAATGACAGGAAACGAATTCTCACCCTCGATACTGCGGGTGAGGTTGTTCTGTGGGATTTATTGAAGGTATTTTCCACAAAGTAGTATTCTTGCCAACATACCACAATGCTAACAATTGGAAAGTGTTGTCAAATCAAATCCTTCGGTCGTCGTCATCTCGACGAAGTTGTTCCCGAGGTGAACTCCACTGAAAGTGTTGCCAATTGGTGCGCTGTCGACACAAAGACGGGAAAGATTACGGTGATGTTAGAGGAAAACTATTGCTTTGACGCCGAAGTCTACGCCGATGAACTCGATCTGTCCAATGAACTTGTGTTCCGAGATGATCAGAGAAGTAAGCGTTCTTGAAGATATTCATGTATTTTCACCTTGAATTGGCTGACATTCTTCTTACAGTTAATCTGGGGAAATGGGTGCTGCGCAACCTCTTTGCTTCATTGCTCGACGAAGAGATCAAGCGAGATGAAGCACACAGGAGTACGCTCGAGGTGATACCTCCAACTCCAGCCACTGGACTCGTCCGCCCAGGCGCACCGACCAGCATTACAATGCCTGAGTCTGTCAGCGCTACTCCGATGGTCTCTCCTGGGACAACGGCTACGCCTCGTGCCTCGAACGGGAACGCTGCAGTGCCACCGACCCCCGGGCTTGCAATTGGGGCAGCAACACCAGGCTTTGCACCCATGACAATGACTCTCTCCAGCACAGCGGAGGAAGCGGCCGAGTCTGTCACTAGAACTCCTCAGCCGATTCAACAGACACCGACGACGGCCACCGTGACCGACCCATCAAGCGACTACTTTTCCCGCAACAGCAGCGCCAACAATCAGTCCGAAGCATCATCTGAGAGCAACAAGGTACCCGACACACCAGGAAACAGTGATAACAACAACAACCAACACGCACCACTCGCGACACCCACATCCCCAACGGAAGAAAGGAAGAAGGGCCTCTTCGGCAAGAAGTTCTCCGGCATGGCCTTCCCTAAGAAGCTCGCACGCACGTCCACCGAGGTAACTAAGACGCCGGCAGTCGCGCAGGAAGAAAAATCCGACACCGCTTCACATATATCCTCGTCAGAGAAGGAGGAGAAGGTGATCGAGGATAACTTCTTCGGTGTCGTGCAAAAGATCCGCCAGGAGTACGACGAGCATTTGGAGTCGAAACCGGGCGAGCCGCTGCCTCAGGGTATCACGCCCAGTTTACCGAATGAGACGCCGGTGTTGAATCCGCCGCCCCATACAACGATTATCATTCAGGAGGATAACCCGGAGAGTGGTGGCCTGGCGGATCAGTATAGAGGCGAAATCAGCGAGCTGGGGAATGAGGCTGATACACTGGAGAAGATCGCGCCTATGTGGTTAGGCGATTTGCTATTGAAGGTACGTTCCCAATCTTCCCTGCTGTGACCCATCCCAAATCGACCTCGCCTTTCTTCTCTTCCCCTTCCCCTCCCGCTTCTCATCTCGACCCTCATACCAAAACCAGTCCAACATGCTGAGACTGACTCGCTCAATCCCACAGAACCAAATCCCATACAAAGACACTGTAAAAGTGTCCTTCATGCTCCAACCGTACGAAAACCTTCTACCCTCCATTGCCTCCCCCGACGGCAACGCGCGCCTGAACGCGAACCGGATGCTGCGCGCAAAGAAGATCATGGCGTATGTGGCCGAGCGCATCGAGGCCGCCGCCGACCCGGAGCATCCAGACCCAGAGGGCCAAAACACCCTCAAACCTGAAGAGTACCTCGAGTTGTACTGCCAGGGCCAGCTCGTGGATCCGAATGCCACGCTGGCGAGTCTCAGGGTCCATGTGTGGAGGACGGGCGGCGATGTCGTGTTGTACTACAAGAGTAACGGGAAGAAGACGTTGAGACTGCCGCATCCCGCGGAGGTGCCGACTAAGGAGGAGAGTGAGGAGCATACCGGTGTTGTCAGGTGAGATAACGGAAGAAGGAAGGAATTATAGGACCGTGGTGGTGTGTCGCTGGACGAGCTGGAGTAGTTGTGCGAGTCAGAGGATGAGATGGCGTGCGTCGAGTGGAGACGAGAGGAGCAGAAGGAGTAGCTGCTGCTGCTACTTAAACAACTCCGAAAACAAACCGAAACCCGAAAACCAAAAAACCGAGATCGGACCAGACCAGACCAGATCAGAAAAGCGGATTTCCTTTCTTTCCTTACTCTTCACAACCCGTCGCAGAGGAAGTGGAAGTTTCTATGCGATGGGGGAGGGGTGCTTTGCTTGGACAGTGTAGACGCGCGGCTAGCGAGCCAGCCAGTAGCGCCATTAATGGTTGTTGGGTGATCGCTGGCGGGAGGTGCCTGGATGTGGAGGTGGAGGTGGGGGTTGAGGTACAGGCGGTTGTGATGTGCTGCTGATGTGTATCATGGGGCAGGGCAGAGGATCTACTCTAGAGTAGTTAAGAGGGAGTTTGGTGATATATATATACACTCATAAACACACTCTCTTCATACATACATAACTAGGGACTCGTATCTACAGTATTCAAGCTATATAGAATGTACAGTCCGCTGTCCTTCTAGGTATTGTATATAGACAAGCCTTAAGTTTTATAGACGACATACTACTTTTCGGGCTGCATTCCGTCCGTGAGAAGCGAGGTGATTGAGATAAGTCCTCAGGTTCATTACTAGGTCTTGGAATTGGAGTCTGATAGTTTGAGATCCAAGGCTGTGATGCGGGAGAGCAAGGACATGAAATCATCAGAGCAGATTTCTGTAGGCTGCCTTGAGGTGGGGTTTGTCGTAAAATTTACTCAATGCCGTTTCCTGAGAATTGTGAGGCATTAGCTCTAGGAGACCACCATTCTCAGATGTCGTTCTTGAATTTAGCCCTGGTTCCCGTGTAGGTATTGAATTTCGTGATGTCCTTGGACCACCGACGTGTCCACATCCAACGACTTCGGTGCGAGCATTCATGACGCGCGCCAACCAACTTCACCCGTCTTTCACGGTCGGTCTGCTGCAAGAAGATTCGAAACGTACTGGTATGTTCCCAGAAAGATGGCGCCACCTGTACTAATCCAGCCGACACGAGGGACGATACCTCTGAACAAACCGGAGGGGCCATCAACTGCCCATGTCTGCTGCAAGACTCTCATTGCCCCGCACCTTTCAGATGCGTTGCCTGAGCCCTTCCTCGTAAGCATGATACGAGTTTTGAGCACATCGAGAGGCGTGGTGAACCCAGCTGCAATGGCGCCTGCAATACTTCCGAAGACAGCGCCCTCTGTGGCTGTAACAAGCCCTTCTTGACGACCCAGCTCTCTGTGTTGACGGGCTGAGTATGAAGACTTGGAGTATTCCCACAAACTGAATTGTATGATTGTGAATGGAATCTCACGCATGATCGTAATCCCACCGCCTCTGTAAAGCTCTCTTGTCATGGTTATAAATCCATCCGAGCGTAGGAGCGCCAGTATATCTTTGAAAGCAAGCAGAGAAGAACCTCCAAAGAGGCCTGCCTGAGCTCTCTGTTTAACAACTTCTGTGGGAACACGGATGGTGCAGGCTGCGATTTCTCCAAGCGATGACGCGAGCATATGCGCGTACATCTGTTTCGAAGGCGATGTCTCTGTGGTGATCAGCAATCTCTTGACCCCGTCATACACTAGAAAGAATGAAGCTGCCGAGGGCATTGATCCAAGCATTGCAGAAGGCAACCCTGCGTACATACTGCGCAGGGTGCCCTGCAGGGTGTGTCGTGGAGCGAGGGCGGCATTTTGCTGCTGTGCGGTAAGGTTGGACTGGAGGCGCGTTTTGATGGTATCAAGAGGATATAGAGAAACATCGACGGTGAGACCCGCGAGCGCGCCGGACTGTGTAGGGAATCAAGTGCTTGTTAGAAGGCGGGTAAACGAATTGTTTGAGAGAGAGTTGACTGACAATTAGGGAGCGTGTCCAAGGTGAGGCCACAAGGGCTTGTGGAGCTTGTTGAGGGCTTACATCCTGCTCAGTCATTACGAGCAAGGATTCGTCCAGCGACGAGCACCTTGAGCCCAAGAGGAGGCTACTGTTTTATCGAGTCGGCGTGGAGGCGAAGCTATGTACGAGGGAAGTCACCTCTGGAGAAAAATATCCCCGATCTCGGGAATGACATCAGTTCTTGTCCCAAAGAGGCAACCCACATCGTGCCTGCCATTCACGCTGCATTTCCATCGAGCTCGTGCCGCGTCACATGGCTGCCGCGTTTCGTGTCACTTGGCTATCATCTATCTCGTGTATCTGTGCCACGCTGATCTCTCACTATGAGTCCCGTCGATCGGCCAAGGCTGATGGCATAGATCTCCCTAGGGACTTCCAAAGCCCTCTGTGGCCAGGGAAAACGGGTTTACCCATTTCAATGCTTGATAGCCGCTCGGCTATCCCTCTTCCTCAACGACACGTGAGTAGAGTACTTTACTCAGTCTTGGATGCTCGGTAATGCCGGCAATTGTCTTTCATCTTCCTCCTAACTAAAGTCCTCTCTTGCGGTCGATTTTAGAATAGCCTGATGGCAAATCTCTCCATGAGCGACGCCAGTTCTCCCCCGTCTCAACAGATCAAGCGACGAGCAAATCTCGTTTGCATTCGATGCCACCAGAAGAAGATCAAGTGCGATCGCTCTTCAGTCACGAGTGGATCGAACTGCAGCAATTGCCAAGTCTCAAAGTCTCATTGTAGTATTCGGCCGTCCAGGCGAAAGGGGGCACGGAAACACCATGGTCATGGGCCATCATGGTCAAACCTACAGCCCGCAAACTTCAGAGAGAACGAGGCCTTCTCGCCACAAGGCTTGATGACATCTCCGGTCTCTCGATTGTCTGCTAGTGCGGAGGTGGATGATCACAATGAGGCATCGAATGCTCTTGGGTTGGATGAGCCTCAGATGATTAGCACCAAAGACGCCGCTCCATCAAGTCTAAGCACCGAAACAGGATCTAACAGGGTTCCAGTTCACAATGTCAAAAGCTATCTTGGAGACTCGGGATTTATGCCAATCTTTGACCAGGCTTCCCGAGACGAGGATAGACAGATCACTTCGCCTTCTACTAATCATGAGCAATCCGTTCCAAGTCTGCCTCCTCTCCTGCACCAAAGCTTTGCTGAGGCATACATGGAGTACTGTTTTCCTTGGTGTCCGGTCTTAGATCGAGAAGGCTTGCTTGACGATGCAGTGTTCGCACGCTCGCTTCTCCTACAACAGGCCCTCGCACTACTTGGTAGTACTGTCAATCCTCCAATAATTCGACATCTACCACCAAGGATATATTATGCTCATATGAAAAAACTGTTCTATGGACACTATGAGCATAATCCCCTCGTGAAGGTCATCTCGATTATCATGATTTATTGGTGGAGTGCAGGACCTCCAAATCATGTCAGCATGGAAAGCCAATACTTTTGGACGTCTATCGCCGTTCGGCTTTCGCAAGAAATTGGGCTTCATAAAGAGGTTACATCTACACATGTATTCAGACCTGGCGAAACACGGGGATTGAGGCGTCGAATTTGGTGGACTCTCTTTGTAAGATGTTTCGCCCTTATTGCGTGCTCAAGTGCTGATCCATTATAAGGCTAGAGAACGATTGACATCCATCTGCATGGGAAGGCCATGCATCATACACCTTGAGGATAGTAATGTGCACCCGCCTAGCGTTGAGGATTTTCCTCCCCACGAACGAGATCGATCAGCAATTTTCATCAACTGGGTCAATCTCTGTGATATCATTGGCAAAGTGTCCCGACATCTCGCGTCCAGAACTGAAGCAACCCTCTTTCCTCTTGGCCTTGTGCAGAATCTAATCGACTGGGTAAACTCGTTACCATTGGACTTGCGCCTACCTTTCAGCACGGCTCGCACCTCCACATTTGATCGCCATGTACATCAACTTCATCTGCCTTATCTTACCACTCTCACCCTGCTTTACATGGCCCCTTCGTCGCAACCACTCCCACGGGCCTACACCACTGCTATCCTGTCAGCATCCTGTGTGGCTCGAATTTTTGAAGACTACCTATCTCGAGGGTCCATCTCATTTCTTCCAGGTATGGCTGGGTGGTACATCAGCATAGCCATCTTGGCATTGCTGCACGCTCGCCAAGTTGAATCTCTCAAAGAAAGTGCGAATGACCAGATAGACGTCCTGTTCCTTGCCCTCAGGGAAATGGCAAAGATATGGCATTCAGCCAAAATGTTTCTTGTGGGATTCGAGAAGCTGCTGAAAGGGCCACAGCTACGTACTGATGAAAGGGCTTTTCAAATAACCGGTACGGAAACGAACAGATCAACATTGAACGAGTTAATCAGAGATGATGGAGTAAACTACTTGGACTTCTTCCCTGGCACCACCGTTGAAACAAGCAAGCTTTTTAGGACGCTTCTCACAGAAAATCCACCCATAATATTTATGGGCGCTGAATGGACAAACGATCTTGGACTACAGTTGCAAGATATGTTTGACCAGCCATACGATAATGTCGACTTGGATGCTCTTCTCCTCTGAGCAAGACACCTTGCCGCACGCATGCTACCCCAACGAGCTCGGGACAACCATAGAAAGCGAACCAGTAGGTGATGATTATCTTGATCATGGCATAAGCAGCGGTACACTATGTTGAGTGTCGCCTGCCATCTGGTAGAAAAGACTTCCGTCCCTAGAGTTTATCTTGTTTCTGCCTCAGAGCAGTTTCAAAGTCTCCCAAGAAATGCCACAGGAGTTTCCCCCGCCATCCCTTCTCCTTCCAGTCATTCGCCTTAAGTGGGAACAGGTCAACATTCCCACGCAAGGAGCCATCATGAGCATAAACGAAGAGAACATTATCATCCCCATCCGCTTCCTGCGTCTTCTTGATTGTCTCAATAGCCAGAGGGATGTCCAGTCCCATATTCGGGTCAAAGAAAGGCTCGTTGACTGCCCTCGCGCGACTCTTCTGTAGCGCTTCAAGCTCCGCACCGGGACAGAACCCGCCCATGAAATGAGAAAAGGCATCAAGGTGGACTTTCTCCGGCAGAGGCAGATGCTGGGAGGGCCGAATCTCGCCTCCGTGATGGCACAGATCTCCTCCGAAGAACATAAATGTGTCCGGAGTTGTTCTCGCCAGCCCGGCTAGGTGGCCCACGGCGTGGCCTGGAGTGTCAAGTAAATAGAATGAACCATCGCCGAATAGATCGATGGCGCGGAATTTCCCGATCTGTAGGACTTCTGGACCCTCAAAGTTGATTTCACGCACGTTACGATTTCTGTGAGAAAAAATCGGGCGCGCGTCAGTGTTGCGTTGCAAGGTGGTCTCAGGATCTTGTATTAGGCTACGAGTAAAGGATTTCACTCACTTGAAATCGCTTTCTCGAACTGGAGAATCCTCCTTTGCTGGGTAGCCGGGGAAGAATGCGTCCTTGAAACCCGGCCCGACTATGAGTTCAGTGCTCGATGGGAAAGTCGACGGGTCGCCCAGATGGTCCCAATGCCAGTGACTATAAAATTGGAATTTCATTACCATCAGTGCCTCGTTCATCGCACCAAAACCAAATTTGCACCTACCTCCAAACAACACAATTAATCTCAGCAGGGTCGACCTGATGATCCCTTAAGATCTCCTCGACATGCTTCTGCGCCGAGATGTCCCAATCAGCTTCGTGCAACCTTTTAGTGACCACAGGTGAGAACTCTTTCCAATTCGGCGGCACGCCGAGATCGAACAGCGCCTTTTTACCCGTATCGCTTTCAACCAGAAAGGACCAAGTTGGGATGTCAGGCATGAATTCCATCCCCACCATCGGCGGCGTCATGAGAAACTTCGTTGGCAGCTTTTTGATCGACGTCGTGCTGTCGATGATGCGGACCGTCGCGACTGAGCCCGAGGGGACGGGGAAGAGTCTGCTTGATCCCATATTTGGTCTGATATATTCGAATTTCTGATGTGTTTGTTGTTGTGAGGAAATTTGGACTTGATCGAGGGAAATTCGTTTTCTTCCGACCCTGGCTGTGAAAATCTGATCTCAGGTGAACTCTACTCGAGGTACTATGTACAGTACTTCAAGTCGTTCAATACTATATATAGTACTGATACCAGTCCGAGTCATCGGCAATTATAGAGTATTAGGGTTTAGGACCTGGGAAAGAATCCCAAGATGCTAATAGTAGTCTTATCGCGTAATACAGTATCCTCGTCGCTCCGAGTCTTACGTACATACATGAACATCTCATAATCATTCCCCGCATCTCGGCCTATTTATTGGGGTTCTGTCTCGCTTGAGTCGCTTCCAACGCGTTAAGCCGTCGCGCCGGCTATGGCGGCATTCAGTTTGCCGGATGCAGCAGACCAAATATCGAGCTAGTCTATCTATATATATATATACATAGGACCATAGGGCAGTCTGAAATTGAAGTACTATAGCACTTAGAATTACAATGTGCTATGTATTTATGTACATATTATGTACTTATCAACGCCGAGACTCCGAGTCTTCAGATTGACTCTTCTTGGTTTTCATCCCCATTACACAAGGGAGTGTTTGTGGGTTGAGACTTTGTTCCTCTCATAGCCTGAAGTATAAAGCCTCCCGGGATCTGGAGAGCAGGCCATGTAACATGTACTTGGTACCTGTCGAGACCCGCATGAAGCTTCCAGGTCTAAACGAGTCAGCTTCAATGTTAACTCCGGTTGTAGGGAATCCCCCGGGGAATTGGACCGTGCTGCGCGGCTTTTAGACGGAGCTACAAGCTTAGGATCTTTTCAATAGGACCTATACTATGTACTACATTCCTATGTACTATGTATGTAGTACTTGTATCATTCTTTGTTTTCACCAGCTGAAGAGTTCTTCACGAACCACTCATGCTTCAAAATACTACATACATATTACTTAGTATGCATCCTGAGCTAACAATCGATCCCTAAGCTGGAACATACTATGTTCTTAGTCAGTACTTAGTATACTAATGCCCAATGGTTTAAACGCTACTACTTCGTACTATCTATGTCTCTTCCTTAGAACACTGTGCAACTCTCTCATTACTAAAGCATGGTATGTTTCTGAGAGTAGTACTACTTAGTATGTAATATGTAGCTTCCGAGTTGAAAGTGGCTACATAGTACATGTACGATACTATGTACCTTTACCTGTAGGGGCCTTAGTCCGCATGAAGTTTGTCGAAAAGTGTTTGTCCCTTAACAAGCTCAAAGTCCTACATGCTAGAGACCATGTGTCTGTCTAGGCATCCGCAGATCCCACGTCAAATCCAGGCGGATTTCCCGGCCATAATATAGAACTTTCCCTTGAAAATACTCGTCTAAAGATCAAGAATTCGTGAAATTGCTGTAAAATGCTCTTCATCCCAGCGCTTACTGGCTTCTAGTTCTCCATGTCGCCTGAAGCCATGGGGTACGCCCTTGTAAACGTTGAAAGAAGTCTCGATCCTGCGATTCTTTAGCTGGTTGCTCATGCCAGAAAATTACCATCAATTTTCATACCCAAGCCGTTGCAGTTTATCCATGAACAAAAACGATTGATCCCGTAGGATGTCTCGACCCGCAATCTGAAAGTGAGTCGTTGGAGAGCCTTTCAGAGACTCATCTTCCAGCAGGAGGACATTGTAAAGGCGATCGGTACTGGCATTTTCGCCCAGCAGGGACTCGAAAAGATCCAGCCGCGTTACTGGTAAGAGTGGAGCTAACCGATTCTCTTCGTATGAGCCCTTGCCAGGCAGGATGAGATGCGCTGGGAAATTCGCCGAATGGCATAGGACCGGTATGTCCAGGATTTGGCCCTGTATTCGATTCTTCCCGTGCTGATGCGATGCGATTGCGCTTAGTTAGCCTCAAATGTACAGATTGCGACTTAGGACATGTAATTCATATATCATACCTGCTCACGGTCTTGTATTGCGACAATCGCAGCGAGAAGTCCCCCAGCAGACCGTCCAGATACAATTACTTTGTTTGGGTCCCCACCTAGCTCATCGACATGGTCGAAGACCCAATTGAAGCCAGCGAGAGCATCTTGTCGTGGCACAGGCCATGGATACTCTGGGGTGTGACGGTAGCAAACGTGGACAACGATCACATCCAGCTTCTGCACCATATTGAAGCAGTGGCCGTCTTCTCCGTCGAGACTGCCAAATAGAAAGCCCCCTCCATGATACCATATGTAGATAGGAAGCTTTCCTGGCTCTGGCTTGGCTGTCATTCGCTTGTATACTCGCAGAGTTATACTGTCTTCCGAGCCGACTCCCAAGGCGAAATCTTTCTTGTGAACTGTGTCTTTGCCCGCGCTTTGAGTCAATGATTGTATCAGTTTGAATAGGGTATATTGGAATTTTCCTACCAACTCCTGCAATCAATTTCTGTGCCGCCTGTGCCCGGCTGTCGTTGGTCAATTGCCGAAGTTCGATCGCCGTGATGTTTAGAGGAAAGGTGAGTTGAGGCTGCGATTCTACTAGAAGTTCCCATTCAGGCGCAATGCCACCATGCTGAGAGAAGTCTGACATTCCTTTTGCGTCTTAATGTAGTTCGGTTGACGGTCTGGTCTCATGAGGTGCACGTGGAATATTTGAACACATGGAAATATGGAAGGTTGAATTTGAGTTTCTGCTTCTTATCGCGTCAACGCCCTGTTTATTATGTGCGGTACCAAAATCTAACATCGGGCCTCGGCTGACTGATTTCTGTGCTCATTAGTCTTGTTCTCATAATCAAAATTCATAGTAATATGATGCTCTTAGCAGCCATGTGGGACCAAATACTGTACATTATCGGTTGACAAAGGCACAGGAGAAGATACGAGAGTCTACTATGCAGTATTAAGTAGGTGCGGGCATATATATTATACTGTATATATGGATAGTATTTGGGGATAGATAATTATATTCTCAAAGACCGGGTCGAAAGACTACTCTTTAGTATCTACACCTGTCGTAAAGCCTTCCGGAACCTCGTCGATGTGGCTTATAGTGAGCTTCGGAATGCCGTGAACAACTAGTTATTCACGTGAGAGGATATCCACAGAGGCATGGTCTAATTCCAGAACTTACTGGAAGAATCTGAACCTAGAATAACAATCAGCGTTTATCCTCTTCATTAAACAAGAGCCACAGCATATCAATACTATACCATACCTTCTCTACGTTCCAGACACCTTCCTGAGCATAGATGTCCTTGCGAAGTTCCTCTAGCACCTCCTCCTTGGACGAGGCTTTCGCAACTAAGCAACTGCCGTTGAATTGCTTGTCTTCACCTTCCTTTGGTGCCGCAGCGGCCGTTGCTCCTAGCAAAACAGTGAGCCAATCATCCATATGAGATTTTGGGCTGCATCTTGCCGCCCATCACCCATATTCCACTATCGATCCGAGGCTTCAAGCCCTCCAGATGCGCCCTTTTCCAAAATTTAGCGAGTTCTCCAATTGTTGGCAATGAGAACACTCACGGCCTGGCCTTCATCCGCTTTGGCAAAGCATTCTCATGATCTGGGATCAGGACTATCCAGTCCATAACGGGAGCAGACATTGTCTTGGCGTCCTGGTGGGGGTTTTGGCGTTGTTGAGGAGAGTGAGTACTTGGAGGAGATTGATATATAATTTTCTCCAAGTGAGTCTGATCGGCAACTCGAGCTGCCGATGTTGGAGACGAAAGCAAACCTATGCTAGCGGGATTCGAAGCGGTTCTATGCATCCGGTAATTTCCTACCTAGAGAGGAAATGTTTCGGCCCGGTCAGCTGCGATGCCAAACTCGACTGTACTTTGGGTGCCACTGGTAATGTGCCCGGCTGTCCTTCTGATCTGGATTTAGATTGGGCAGGCATTCATGCGCTTCTTCGGTTATACCGCATGGTCTCAAGTCTGGGGTACGGGAATGAGTCGGTCCCCTTTAAAGGATCGCATCCTGCACAATCTTAAGCATCGCTCCTTTACCCAGAAGTCCATAGAAATCAAGTGGAGCTGTCCTGAGGACTTCTTTTTTACTATTCTTGGATATCATGGATTCTGTTGACAGGAACCCCAAGCCCGATATGAAGCACATGGAGTACGAAGAAGACCTTGGTTCGACCAACAAGGAAGAAACAAATGCACGAGATGAGATCTCCATTGATGAAAAGCTTGAAAGTCGCATCAAGTATGCCATCCACATTGCTTTGGCGCCATTGGTGAAATTTTCTGTGTTGACAGCTCCCTTCTTAGGCGCAAAGTCGACATTAGACTACTGCCAATGCTGGCCGGACTTTACACTCTCTGCTTGATCGACCGTACCAACATTGGAGGTGCACGTATCTCTGGACTGGACCAAGCGGTAGATCTTGATGTTGGGAATAGAGCCTCAGTCATTAGTAAGCTGTGAATCAAAGGGGAAATGAGACGTCTCGAGACACTGACAAGACGTTTAGTACTCATTTTTTACGTCGGCTATATTGCGATGGAATTGCCATCAAACATGCTGCTTCGAAAGTTTGGAGCTGCTACCTGGCTATCATTCTTAGGAGTTGCTTGGGGACTTGTTGTTCTGGGCTTTGGCTTCAGCAAGAATTGGCAAACTGTGGCCGTGCTTAGAGTCATGCTTGGAATATTGGAGGCAGGGTTGTTTCCTGGGGTGATTTATCTTGTCGGATCTTGGTACACTCGATACGAAATTCAAAAGAGGTACTGTACGATTCAAAGTTCCCATACCCTTCTAGGCTGACACACAACGACTAGGATTGCCGTGGTGTTTCTCTCAGCAGCATTTCTCTCTTCGTTTGCCAACATTCTAGCTTATGGGCTGACCCAGATCGCATCTAACCCAGAACTTGGAGGCTGGAAGTGGATCTTCATCGTCGAAGGCGCTCTGACTGTGGCATTGGCTCTGGGCGCTTATTTTATCCTCATTGATTTTCCAGACTCCAAGCGAAACAAGTTCTTAAGCACCGAAGAGATCGAAGTCATCAACGCGAGGTTGATCCGCTCCCGAGGAACACTAGAGGGAGGCAAAGTGACTTGGCGAATAGTCAAGGATACTGTTACTGATTGGCAGGTTTGGACAATGTATGTATCAAACGCAAGGTTCGGGGCTACTTGGTATTAACCAGCTGACTTGTTTAGTGGCACTGTTTATATGAGTGGCTCCTGTGGCACATACGGCTTTCTCTTCTTCCTTCCGATCATTCTTCGCCGTGGATTGGAGTATTCGCAACAGTTGGCGTTCGTCCTCACAGCACCACCAGCTGCAGTAGCGATTGTTTATGGTCTCGCACTAGCTTGGGCGGCGGACAAGTATCGTGTTCGGGGTCCTTTCATCCTGCTTCATTGCACGTTTGGTATCGTCGGGCTTTGCATGATTGGCTTTCTGCAGGCCCCCACCCCACGATATGTTGGTAGCTTTCTCGGTCAGTGTGGTACCAATGGTCTCATTGTCACTGGTCTCGCATGGGGCCAAAACAACGTCAGAGGAGACGCGAGGAGAAGTGTCGTTACTGCGATTTTCATCATGTTGGCGGGAGTCGGAGGTATCTATTCAGCCTTGGTGTTCAGACAACAAGTCAGTATACTGACTGACCACTAAATGTCATACGCTGAGATGCTGATTATCTTTAGGATGCCCCAAATTACCTGCCAGGTGTCATCGCGACCGGCGCGCTAATACTCCTTGCAGCTGTTCTCACCCTTATCACCTCTCCTTTGCTGATCAGAGCAAACCGACAAGCTGACGCTGGAAAACTATTGATTGAAGGTTCAGCAGAGTTCAGATATACCTGGTAATTTCTGGATGGCTAGAAGAAGGGACCCGTGTGTATTGAAGTTTGAACGGACAACTTGACGCTCATCCCCTCAAGAATTCTCGTCATTGCATGACAGAAAGCTTATTAAAACTCCTATTTGACCCGAAAGGAGGTAAATTGCTGTTGGAGAAAGAGCATCTTAGACCTGGTTTTGTAGAATGGTGGTTTTGAATTTCCGCCTGCTGAAGTTTAGAGCGATTTCCAGAAGATAGTCTTGAAAAATTCAAGAGCTGGCCTATTGCACTATTGCTTACCATTCATCCTGTGCTTCTAATATAGATTGTACTTCTCCAAAAGTTCGGCTGATTGAAACGGATATTTGCCGAGTCTCCCGAACCTTGGTCAAGACCTGTCTGGTGTATCTCACCGAGCCCAAAGAGTAAAAGTTGAGCATTCAGGCAGTCCCTTTCCTTACTCACATCGGGACTCGCAAGACAGTCCGCAGAACACAAAGCTGACTCTACTCTTCATGGCGACACAACGTGGCCCAGAGTTCACTCCAGTAAGCTGCCCAGCTGAAATTGATTCTACGAGTGTTGCAGGTCTCTCTGTACTCATAACGGGAGGTTCGTCCGCGTTGAGTAATCTCCCTGACTATGAGCTGAACTTTTTAGGCAGCAGTGGCCTGGGAGCCGCATATGTCAAGGCATTTAGCGATGCAGGGTGAGGAATGGACCTCCCTCTAGACGGAAACTTGATTGATAAAATGCGGCAGGGCATTTGTTACCAACGCAGATTTGAAGCCGCCGTCGCCGGCTGCTAAATCCAAGTAAGGACTCGAACGTTCAACAGATCCAGGCTGACGGAGAAGTTTGCAACATATTCGATGTGATGTCACGAACTGGGAAGACCAGGTCGCAGCGTTCAAGGCTGCTATCACGGGCTCTCCTAGCAATAGCATTGATATTGTGGTTGCTAATGCCGGTATCTCTGGCTCGGACGAGTTCTTCGAAGGTATACGGCATGCTATTCCTAGAGCTTATCTATTCTAACCCAAAGGACACTAAAATTCGCATAGACGATGGGGATGAGCCCCATAAGCCAACATTGCGAATTCTGGAGACAAATTTACTAGCTATGATCTATACTTCCAAGCTTGCAATGCATCATATGAAGCGACAGGGCCCTCATCGAGACCGCTGTCTTGTACTGAAGTCGAGTATCATGGGATACCTAGATACGAACGGGTCGCCAACATATGGTGCAGCGAAGCATGGTGTCCGTGGTTTGATGAAGGTACTTCGACGACGAAACGGTCTCAGAGTCAATATTGTGGCGCCTTGGTATAGTCTCTGTATTTGAAGTTCTTCCGATGCTGATATTTCGCAGGTATATTGCGACTCCGTTGATGAGTAAGCTTGTTATTGAGAGACTGACCACTCAGCTTGAAGCTCAAGGCTCGGGGTTTGCGCTCGTAGAAGATTCCGTGAAGGCTGTGATGCGGATCTCTACTGATAGGTCTATCAACGGTGTGTCTGGAACTAATACGTGAAACGCTATACTAACATCCGTCTAGGACGATCTCTTGCTGTTGTCCCCAGAAGCGTACAGAATGCAGGTTACATGGATATCAAGCTCGACGATTTCGCAGAGGATTCGATTTATCGAGAACTGCAAGAAGTATGCTCAACCCTCACACATCGACAGCTTGCTCCGAGTGATCAGAAAGTCTAAGTGAGATTATGGTGGTCAGGATGGAGCAGTGGAGCCCGCCCATACCAGAACAGATGATCCAGTCGCGTGGTCCACGAAATAACCGACAATCCACCTGTAGCTACTACAATGCAGATTTATATGCCAGACTGAGCACAAACAAATTGGTTCACAGAGGGGGAGTTCCCGGATGGGAACGGCCGGCTACCGGTGGTTTCTCAACGTGATACAAGTTGCCATAAAGCAGTATTGCTCCCCCTCACCCCAGCCACTGGCTGGCTGAAACTGTGATGGGATGCGTTCTGACGGGAAGAACAGCGCAAGATCAGCTGCGGCAAAGGGTACGGAAATTTATCATATTCTCGCACGTCGGTTATGGCTCCTTTGGAACCGGGGCCGAGATCCCGGCAAACCATCATTACCGATCGGCAAACAACCAAACGAGCATTGCCACTGACACTCCCCGCGCAATTGCTCCAACAGCCGATGGCTGGTGATCCATTGAACGCAATTTCAATCATGTTCAGGTAATAAATGCTTGCGAAGGAAATTCAAAGCCTTGTAGTTTTATCTGATCAGAGTCCATTGCCTGTGCTCCTGTTCAATTGTCTCCAACAACGATGGCGCCGTCTGCTGTAGAAACTGACGTTAAAAACCCCATGCGGCTGCAGCACAGCATTATCAAGCAGAAGATAGCCAAGACAGACACTGTGGGCGTCGATCATACCTCTATGTCCCGAGATGTTCCTCTCAACGGTTCACAATCTCAGAAACAAGACGGAGCCTCTTATGACACGGAAAAGATCCCACACTTGAGTATATCCAAGAACTACAAGGTTTCAGAGCAACCAATAGGTACAGTACGGCCTGTCCGTATGATATGTATTGGTGCCGGGGCAAGTGGGGTGAATCTTGCATATCAAGTCCAGAAGAACATGCAACATACGGATTTGGCCATATATGAGAAGTCGCCAGCGATTGGAGGCACGTGGTATGAAAACCGTTATCCCGGGTGCAAATGTGATATTCGTGAGTGAGAACCCCTCAGCAGATATGGAAATATAAATGTTGACTGATTGGACAGCGTCTCACAACTACCAATTCTCGTGGGAGCCGAATCCCGATTGGGCAGAGATGTTCTCCCCATCAGATGAGATCAGAGAATATCTGGAATCTTGTGTCAAGAAGTACGATTTGGCAAAGTACGTCCATCTCAACCACAAAGTGATTGGCGCAACCTGGAACGAAAATGATTGCGTATGGAACGTCGAAATCGAGGACACCGTGAATCAGTTGGTCTTCTCCGACTGGTGCCATTTTCTGGTAAATGCTGGCGGCATTCTCAATAATTGGAGATGGCCAAACATACCAGGGCTCCATGGTTTCCAAGGGAAACTGGTTCACAGTGCTAGTTGGCCAGAAAGCTGGGATTATGACGACCTGAAAATCGCCGTCATCGGCAACGGCTCGACTGGAATTCAGATAGTTCCTGCTATGCAACCAAGGGTCAAGGAGCTCGTGCACGTCATACGTTCTCCGACATGGGTAACACCAGGAGCAGCCTCGAGGTATCCATCCCTGAGAGGTGGGTCAATGCCAGACCGATTCAGTGATGAGCAGAGAGAACATTTTCGCAACGATCCTAGATCCTAC
Organism: Exophiala aquamarina CBS 119918; assembly: GCF_000709125.1. Lineage (NCBI taxonomy): Eukaryota > Fungi > Ascomycota > Eurotiomycetes > Chaetothyriales > Herpotrichiellaceae > Exophiala > Exophiala aquamarina. The sequence goes on from NW_013550581.1 coordinate 900,513, forward strand.
ATGGAGTTTCGAAAACAAGTCGAAAGAGAAATCAACGGCAAGTTTCAGATGCTAGTTAACGGAAGTGAAAGGGCAGAAGAAGTGCGCAAAATGGCCTACGAGAGTATGGTACAGCTGCTCGGTCCAGCAGGTGCTAAAGAGTACGCGGAGAAGATAATACCAGAATTTCCTGTTGGATGCAGGAGGATCACGCCCGGTATCGGCTACCTAGAGAGCTTCACGAAAGAGAACGTCCGGATCATAACCGATGCGAGGATTGAGAGAGCGGACCAGACTGGATTGTTGATGTCGAACGGCGAGCATATCGAGCTGGATGCGATAGTCTGCGCCACGGGTTTCGACGTTTCTTTCACCCCTCGTTTCTCGATAATCGGCCGCGAAGGCGTCAGCTTGACGGACGTATGGTCGAGAAACATCCCTTATGCGTATCTTTCAATGACCGTCCCGAAATTCCCAAATTATTTCGGTAAGGCTGAGAGGCTCCTTTTCCCGCTTGCCCTGCCCGACGGCTGACCGCGTACACTCCCAATATAGTATTCCTTGGCCCAAACGCCCCCATCTCCCACGGAAGCGTATTCACAATTACTGAACAGTGCTCGAAATACGTGATGCAGCTGGTCACGAAAGCGCAGATAGAAGGCATCAAAGCATACGACGTTAAGCAATCCGCATGTGATGATTTCATCACCCACGTTCAGCACTTCATGCCACGCACTGCCTGGGCAGCCAAATGTCGATCATGGTTCAAGAACGGGAAAGTCGATGGCCCTGTGCTGGCCATTCATCCTGGTAGGCCTCTTCTAGGGAAATGGTGTAACAATGTTATATAGTACTTACCACCGTTCTAACACTTGTCTTCGTTCAGGGAGTCGCATTCACTGGTTCCACACGCTTGAGCGACCCAAGTTCGAGGACTATGAGTATACCTACGAGACCGAGAATCGCTTCCAGTATCTGGGAAACGGCTTCTCTACGAGGGAAATGGAGGGCGGTGATGATACTTGGTTTTTGGAACATCCTGAGGCGACGTTTCTGTACTACTAAGAAGAACAAGGGCAGCGAAATTCCAGAAGATAAGGAAATTCTAGACAAGAGAAATGCTTTGAATTTCGAAACGAGTGAATTGGATAAACAGATGCTAGATGATAAATTTTGCGGATATAGTTGAAGAGAGATACTGAAGTTGGAAAGCCACAGAATAAGCTGAGAAACTGCTTGATAGTACCCAAACACCTTCCCTTTCCTAGACGAATTGAACTCCACCACTTTCAATGGAATAATTTCTGGATGAAATTATCACGATTTGTTGAACGATACATATAGTGGCAAAATGAGATGGGAATCACGAGTCCGCGCTCTTGGACCGATTCAGAAAGCTTATTCTCGAGTCGAGCCGGAGCGTTCCTCGGCGGGACATCAACAAAATGGCTTCATTTCGAGGGTCTGTCGGGTATGATGGTAACTCTGCGCTGCCGGGAAACGAACTAGGTCTGCTCGACGGTGGAGTGGAAGGAAAAGGGGGACCTGGATTGACCTCTGTTAATAACTCGGCGGCCCTGGATAACATACTGATTGCCACGGAGTTGGCGGCGCGGACAGCCCAGTCGTACGGGGTTTGGCCTTCATGGTCAAGAGCGTGCAGGTTCGCTCCGGCTTCCAGGAGCATCGTAATGACATCCGGGTTGCCGTACTCTGCTGCTGTGTGCAGTGGGCTAATCTTGTTCAGGTCAGCCTTGTTTGCGTCAGCCCCGGCATCCAACAGGAGTTGCATGACGCTTAGATGCTCGCGAAGGACGGCGCCGTGTAGTGCGGTGCCGCCGAAGCGGCTCCCCGGAGCGTCGAGGAGAGCCTTAATGTCCGGGTTACGGAGCAGATCTTCCACCGTATCAGCTAGACCGAACGTCGACGCGTAGTACAGCGTCGTCGTGGTGTGAGGGTAGAAGTCCCAGCTCCCATGGATTGCGTTCAAGACCTGCACCCAGGACATGAAGGTTGGTGATGGAGGCGTGTGGAAAAATCGGGTAATGCGGTCCTGTAATTTCGGGGTCACCGTCGTAGCGCGGACGAAGTACGACCAGCTGACCGCCGCATAGTTGACCAGTGGTAAGCGAATCAGCCTGGATGTGTAGTCGTCAGCGCTCGGACAAGGTCCAGAGGATAATTCATGGAAAGACAGATAGGCCAGGCAATTCTCAGCAAGTTCATGGTTAGCGCTGTCTGGTTCGAGTGCATACGCCGATACGGCCTTATTCTGCTTGGTTCGCTGTGAGAGGAGATACTCCTTCACAGACAAATGGGCGAGTCCAAGATACCCTTCCTCAGACGCAATAACCAGACTACCACAGAGGTCAAGCATGTCTTGCGGGGTCCGCAGAGTTGATTCTTCGTCCAGGTGGTCCATATAAGGGTCGATGGCAATTGCCTCATGGACGGCACTCAGGGTCAGGGGCATGACGGCGAATGAAACCCACATCAGAATTCGGCGCACGGTTTCCGTGTCCGAGTCTGGAATTTTTGTTAAGATGTTGTCGTATGTTTCGTCCAGTCCCTTGGGAAGTTCCTTGAGAGCAGCGCGAATGGCCTTGACTGTGCGAAGAATTGCTATGGCGTCGATCTGGCATTGGACCCAGCGAAACCTGCCTGATCAGCAGCCGTCCAGGGAAGTCAAATGAAGCACTTACATCCCAGCGGACTTCTCGATCAGCAGACTAGCTATGTCATCTTTGACACTATCATTGAGCCACTGTAGTCTTCGCTCTGACGAAAGCCGGTGCTTGATATATGACTCCACGTCTTGATTAACTTCTGCTAAATGGCCTTCAATTCTCATGTGGGTAAACATGTACAAACCAGCTTGCATCTCTACATCATCTCGGCTCGTGATCAGAATACTTGGGGAGGATTTTGTTCTCTGTAGACCTGAGATGAAGTCGACCGCCTCCTGTCGCTGGAGACATTCATCTAGGGCATCGATTAAAATCACAACATGAGACCGTTGCACAAAGTTTTCCAGAATCTGTCGAAGAAGCTGTAATGTCGGCTTTTGGTGACCAACCGTATTGTGAACTTGTTGAAAAGCTTCTTCGAGTTCGATCGGGAAAATCCCGCTTTGAAAGCAGAGTTGACTGACCAGGGATCCTATCATATTCACCAGGTCTTGGGTTTCTTTTCTCCTAAAGTCGCAGTAAAAGATTGCAACTAGATTGTCTCCACCTCCGTCGTCCACTTGTTGTCTGAGATAAGTCACGGTACTTGAGCTAGTAGAAGTCAGGGCCCAGAACTAATGAAGGATAGCAACGCTACCTACAACAAGATTGTCTTACCAGCACCGGCTTTGAGGGCGAGAAATCAGTACATTTCAGGCATAAGTTATGCTTCAGAGTACGTACGGAAACCACTTAGCCACAAAAAAGAACGCTTTGCCGTGTGCCAGCGCTTAAACTCTTCAGATTGCACGAACCAATTATTTGTGCCATCTTGGTGGATCTTTGTGGCCGCTTCGTGACTAACCCTTGGGTCAACCGGAGAAAGCCATTTGAGGATGCTTCTATGCGTCTTGTCTTGTTATGAAGAGTTAGCGGTCGACAGGTTTCAGGTTTTCGGGATAATTATGGAACAAACTAAGTTCTCTGGTTTGCATATTCTGAGTTATTGTCGTAATATCGCTTCTCATCGACCCGACTGTTGAGGCAAGGGAAGAAGTCATCTCTTGAATATCAAGCAGTAATGCACTTGGAAAATAAGTCAGCCGGGGTATCCGTAAATAGGAGCAACAGCTCGACATCTCCAAACTCTCGGAGTGGATACATTTGGAAGGAAATACCACGTACGCTTCGTCTGCTGTGATAGCCAAGCTGAGGGTACTCTTGATGCGTTCAATCCGTTGCAAGGAAAGTCGAATTTCCTCACCGCCAAACTGCCACTTCATCACTTGAAGTAGGGCTTTCGTTTTGGACCCTTTCTTATCTCCGGATTGACCACCTATCAAGGTCTCTAAAGACTTGAGTTCCCGTAGGCACGCCGCCAGGGGTCCAGTCTGGGGTTCGGAGACTATTTCGAAGGAGCGCCACTGCTTCAGCGACAAACCTGGGTCGGTATTTGAGTCCCTTGAGGCGAGTTGATCCATCGTTTCGAGGACACTCCGCAATTCCTGTATCTCAGTAATGATCCACGTAAGCGTCTTCGGGACATCTTTCATGGCAGCCTTGAAGTCATAGCAAATCGAAATGACAGCATTAGCTGCTTGGAGTACAGCAATGACGCTGGCAATGACGCTGAGAGGATCCATCGCTCATCAAACGTGTGGTTTCTAGAGTCTAAAGACGAGGTTGTAGTCCCATATCATCCTCTTTCTACGTATCATCCAGAACTGACGACTCAGGCTGTTCGGGATGGACGGAACGCGATGCGTCCTTGGCCACTGGTCTTAAGAAGTTAAATGCACGAACGCCGTAAGGTAAATAGGGGCACGGTGTTAGAGCAGTCTCTTGTTTATAAAAGAACCCATGAGGCTTCGATTGATTAGATTAGTCGTCGTTCGCTCGCCCTAGTAAGCTTACCTAGTTTTCCCCTCCGCGGATGGTAGAGACTATTCTAGGTTAGCGTGTACCACCTCAAAACCGGTTACACCTCGATATCAGTACTAGTAGAGTTATTATACCTCCTACTAGCTATTTTCTGTATCTATAAGTATAAAACTTCTGGAAGTAACTAAACTTAATGTATACTAGATTTTATAATATAACTCGTATTAGTTAAGATTTATACTATAGCGCTATTATGTATAAACGTTAGGAATGACAACGCTAAGAGATGGACTAGGCCGAGTCCCGTGACCTTTAGTTAACGTCACGTTACCTATAGGCCAAGAGGGCCGCCAAGCCTATAATTATTTGAGAAGCCCGTCGCATGGGACCCTTTTGGGATCCTTATGCTTAGAGCTTGCTACGACGCGGACGTTAAGGTACTACTTGTACTTAAGAGATAGGGTCTGCCAATTAATATATCTACTAGCTATACCCGCCTCTTAGCACGAGTAGTGCCTAACAATAAATCTATATAGTGATTAGGTAATGAAAGCTATTTCAATCCTCTAGGACACCTAGTAATATTAATTTCAAGTCTTAGTCGTTTACGCCAAGAAAAAAGGTCGTTGGCTAACGCAAGGGAGATAGCCATAATATTTTCGAGGCGAAGAGATAACGTCTCAAGTTCTCAACTATCATGGATGACTTATTTTCCACAACCCGTGCAGCAATAGGGAGAGCCCCTCCCCACGAGAGTTTTGGGTATGTTGGACGCCCGGGAAAACATCTGCTCGGTGTTATGAATATCATTCCTGTGTGTCGTAAACCCCTAGGGCTCTTGGTCGCTTGATGAATGATCTCCGAAATCCCAGCACCGGATAAAATTCGATTGAGTTTAGAGGAGATAATCTGGTCACCTCTGCCATTACCCTCCAAGCCAAATCTACGAACGATGTGTTGCGTAGAACATGCCGCGTAGTGATCACGGGCCTGCTAGTCGGCCTAAAATCTTGAAGTAGTCTTGGTCGAACAGACTATCTTCTCTTGCAGGCAACACTAAGCCACGCCTCGCCCGTACGAACTTAAAAATCTTCATGTGTTCGAAATTGTGACGTGTGACTCTTCTTCTCAATAGCACGAACACGGCCATACTTCGCTCAGATTAAAAGGACAGACCAATTATCTGTATGGACGCCTGTGCTGCTCGTGTTCTCGGGATGTAATGTGGCAGGAAAACGTTGCGATATGGACAGCGTGTCAACCTGCCCAGTTCGGTATAAAACTTGCCCTCCCGAGCTAGATAGGCGTCTGCCTTTGCTTTCCTGGCGCGATTCTCGGCACCATGCTGCAATATCAGCACATGAAGGAGGAAATGTCATTCAACTGCAAACAGACCTCGGCACATCATGAATATGGTCGGTCGATGTCGACAGGCCTCGCTAGGAGGGCGCCTTGGGATAATGATCAGTAGCAAATGCGAGCAATGAAAATGGAAGGTAGATAAACTGAATCCGCTGCTTTCTGGGCGTCTCACCGAAGATAAGGTGGTATCTGACTGTGTGCGATCGATCTTGAGAGGTCTGATTAGGTATTTGCTGGTTGGTCAGAACAGGATAACCACTAAACAAGTAGTGCGGGTTTCTTGCTGAAGGCAAGGTAACTTTCAAAGTTCAAAAACCTTCTAATACCGCCGCTGGGTCCAGATTCGACCCATGCTATGATCTGCTTCCGTATGTGTTAAAAGAGACGCGGCCTGAATCAATTGCACTCACTCAAAGATCATCTGCAAAGACGGCCAACTATAAGCGCTCAGCTATGATAGCTCCTCCGGGTTCTGTGACAGAGGTTAGCGTCATTAACACATGCTTCCTTCGTGAAATACCGATTGAGAATTATATGCAACCTATTATTCCTGGGAATGAGCACATGAACGTCCCTTGCTATGTCTTTCTGCTTCGTAATAACGAAGACCGCAAAGTCCTATTCGATCTAGGGCTTCGCAACGACTGGAAGAAACTCTCCCCCAGCGTACAGGGAGAGATCGAACGCGAACATATCAAGATCACCATGGATCAGGACGTGATCGAATCTCTCGACCAGCATGGAATCGCCCCCGGGGATGTCGAGGCTATAGTTCTTAGGTCTGGCTCTTATCCACCAGCTATGAAACTCAACGACATTACTGATCGAGAGATAGCCATCATCATTTTGATCATATAGGAGATCCATCCCTATTTCCAGATCAAACAAATATCGTAGTAGGGCCGGGATTCTCAAAAGCTTATATGCCTGGCTATCCTCTTGGTAAGGATTCTTCAATATTGGAGAGCGATTATAGGTGCGTGCTCTCCCAAACCTGATCGCCTCTCGACGGACACAAAAAAGGTGATACTGATCCATCCGTGCAGTGGGAAAAGAGTGATAGAAATCAACTTCAAGGGCTCTGAAGGCATTGTGCAGATTGGGCCCTGGCGAGGATTTGATTACTTTGGTGATGGATCATTTTACGTCCTCGATGCTCCAGGACACACCATCGGACATGTATGCGGCCTTGTCAGAACCACCCGCAATCCTGACACATTTTTGCTGCTAGGTGGTGATGCTTGTCACAATAATGGGGAGTTCAGGCCATCAAAACAACAACCACTGCCAGACACTATTACCCCAGACCCATTCGCACGCCGAGGCGTAAGATCATGCCCAGGTGCCGCGTTTGAGCGCTATCTTGCAAACATTGGGAAAAGCCGCGCAGAGCCTTTTTTCGAAATCCCTAAGGGTCTACAGTATGCTGAATTCTGTCATGACGTTGTTGATGCAGCAGCTACAATAGAGAGACTACAGGCCCTGGATGGCTACGACAATGTTTTCGTGATACTTGCCCACGACGACAGTATTAGACATATTGTTGAGTTCTTTCCCAAGACGCTGAATACGTGGAAGGCTCGAGGATGGGGACAATTAGGCAGATGGGCGTTCTTAAAAGATTTTTTGAGCATTGAACAACCAGTTGTGGACGGCATTGGCAGTAGATGATTGCTTCGCCGTTGAGCTCATCGTAGAAGCTGATACAACAGAGCTCTGTAATTGAGTAGCGTACAGACAAACAACAGTGGAATAGCATTCAAGAAGCACACTCTCGAGCTCAGTCTACCCATCAGGGTTATCCTAGACCTGCAGCTATCTTATCAAGATCTTCGTTGCCCGAAACAGTCCGATCCTGGAAGTAGAGTCAGTGAAACTTCCCGGATAGCCCGGCGTGTCAATTTACCATGATGAACATTGATATGAATGTTGAGCAGAACTTTACAATGCTTGCGTAGTTCCCTCTCCAAAGTTTCCCACTCGCATCACCCAAGATGTCTCGTACAACTTTACTTGCAAATAGGTCGCTGGGCGTTCTGGTGTAGCCATTGTTTGCATTGGCTATTTGATTCAGATTAGCCTGCGCAGGCAGGTATCTCGAGCCTTGAGGCACTTTGAGGTCTAGAAAGTTAAAGGTGACGTTTGTCCGAACCGAGCCAGTCGCCACCGCCAGCAGTTTGTCGTCCAAAATTGAAGACTCGATTTTCAGTGTCTCGTCAAATAAATGAACGGCAGTTTTGGATACATTGTACACGCCTTGGCTTAATAGCAGCATCTTGAATTGGATCGTCATGCTTCCAAATCTCACCTGCGTAAGGAAGGTTGCAATCATTTCCTTTGCTGCAATGAGGAGAGGAGCAAATCCTGGGATCATGCTGATCTTACCCCAAAGATTGAGGTCGGACAGTATTTTCCCTCGCATAACATCTATGTCCAGTGCGGGAATGAGGCAACACTGGCCGAAATCGTTGACCAGGTAATCAAAAGCGCCTCCCGTGCAAGACTTAACGGTTTGGACAACCCGGCGATATCGGCTGGGGAAGTGACATCGAGGTCGAGTATACGGATGTTCAGGGTGTCTTCTAAGAGGGCGTCTTGGCCAAGTTTCTGGCTGTCGCAAAAACTATCAGTCCCCCTTTCTGAAATTCTCTTGCCAGAGCGTAGCATATTCCTCCGACACTGCATCCGACGATGATAACGGTCTTTTATGGCATCGATTTGGCCGATGTACGTCTTCTAAGCTTCTCCTTCTAAGCTACATCTTTGCGGAGCACAGGCCCATTTTTTCTTTCTCGTTGCTCAAATTACACCATGGGTTACACTGTTAACTACCGACCGTAAGTCCAAAATGATTGCACCATCCTCTCTGCAACTCGGGCGAATTCATTTGAAGATCCTGGCGAGAGGCTGTGGAGTAGGTGGGATGGAAGCCCACATAGTTCAGTATCACGTATAATTTACGACTATTGTGACACCGATTCTATTCAAGAATCTATCCAATCTATTCCAAGCTAGCTAAGCTTCGGATATCCCGCCAAGGGCGAGACGCTCAGGTCCTCGAAGCGAAGTGAGCTTGGGGAAAGTCAGTCTTCGCCACTGATTAGATGGACATTTTGTTTGTTCGTAAGTATTGCGCCCGATCATGATTTGCCATCGACCAATGAAAACATCAGTCGTAACTAGCTTGTGCAGTGGTCAGAGTCACGGCTACTTTACCAGAGAATACCTGTGTAGGTTACCTGGGTCTACCTTCCAAGTATGGACTGGCTTGTTGACAACAATCCTAAACGAACTTCATCCGCCCTTGGCAGTCCTCGGTGGAGCTAGCGACCCCCCATGCGAGAAGACTTGATTCCGACAGGTCTTTGACCAATGAACAGGCACCCCACCGGAATCGAGACTCCCATGGGTAGATAACAAGGCATGCCTACTACTGTAGTCTTTAGCAGAAGGTTGTGCATATAAGCAATTGACATTCATCTCGAGCGTTGGAAGCATCGACTTCGACAACCTTCTTCTACATTGCAAGTTTCACCCAAATCCACCTAGTCATGGCTACCAACACCGTCGATCCTCAAACCAATGATGATGATCTTCCTCCAGGGACGGTCAAAATGTTCACTGGCAAGAACAACCATTTACTTCGTGCCACGAAGACCAGTATGCTAACGAGAGCCCAGAACCTGGTGGACTTGACCCACGATTTCAGTTCAGTCCCACTCCAACATCGGATCCTAATCAACCGTTGGTATGTTCAAGTCTAACATCAAATATGACCTTCACGCAGGCTGATGTGCTTCAGAACTGGAAATTGGGGCGCAAGGCTCTCAATTTCGGTCTAGTCCTAACCGTGACTCTTGTCGTCTTTACCGCGTATGCACATTCCTGCACTTTGGAACGTGAGAGTCACTAAAGTCTTAACCTAGTCTAAGCGTTCAAGTCATTGTTTGGCAGCAATTGGTTGTCTCGCTCAATGTCACCTTCAAACAACTTAATAACTCGCAATCCATCTTTTGCGCTGGTCTTGCCATGGGAACCGTCGTCTTCATGCCATTTGCCATCAAGTATGGCAGAAGGCCGGTCTATATTATTTCGACGGCTATAGTCTTCGCCATGTCGGTTTGGTCATCCCGCATGGACACTCTGTGGGAACTCTATCTCACGAATCTGATCATGGGCTTGGCTGGGGCAACAAACGAAGCAATTATCGGCTGTACAATTGCCGATCTTTTTTTCGTTCACCAACGGGCCACGATGAATGGCATCTACCTACTGACAGTTGTCGCCGGAAATTTCTTGACACCTATGTTAGCCGGAGTGCACGCAACAGCATCAGGGTGGCGTTGGGTCTACTATGTTCTATCTATTTTTACCGGCTTCGTCTTTCTCGCATTCATTTTTTTATATGAGGAAACAAAATATATCCCTCTAAGCGAAGGACAGCAAAGCATAACGGTGGCGAGCTCCGAAGTTCCTTCTCAAACAGCCATAGAGAGAGAAGGTGGATCGATGGTAACTGAGCCTGCCAAAGCTGAAGCAGAGGAGTCCTTGTATCAGATTGACACAGGAATTCAAATTGACGACACGGTTCCTCTAGCCTCTTGGAAACAGCGGTTGTCTTCAACTCGCCCTACTGATGAATCACTCCGAGAGTTATTCTATCGCCCAGTCCTGATCATGTTCCGTCTACCCATCGTCGCATTTGCAGCATTTCAATACTCAGTCGCTCTTTGCTGGCTTGTCAACATCATCGTGGTTCTCAATATGGTTTTTCCTTACCCACCATATAATTTCACACCGGCACAAGTCGGCTACATGTGTCTAGGACCCTTTACAGGCTTCATGATTGGAACCTTGTACGGTGGTCCCCTGACTGACAAAGCTATTGTATGGTTTGCCAAAAGAAATCATGGCTACTACGAGCCTGAAATGCGCCTTTACCTACTTCATCTGCCCTGTGTGCTAACTGCCGCTGGTATCATTATGTTTGGGGTTACTACAGCAAAGGTAAGTTAGTCAAGGGACAATCTCAGATGACTAAGAGGAGCACATAGCTAAAGAATAGTGTAGGGAATGCATTGGATCGTTCCTGCTATTGGTGGCGCAATCTATGCTGCTGGAGGAATCGCATATGGCGACAACATCTTGACTTACGTGATTGATAGTCACAAACTAGTACGTTTCATAGGCCTAGTTCTTCAGCACTCATGAATTCCACTAACCTTGTCTATAGCTTGCTGGTGAGGCTTTCGTCACAATTAGCTTCTGGCGAAATCTCCTCATTATTGTAATGGCTCAGATACGGATTCCGTGGATGATCGGAATGGGCTTACAGAATATGTTCATTCTTTCGGGGTTCCTGTCCCTTGCCCTTACTTTCTTGTACGTTCCCATGATATATCTCGGCAAACGGACTAGGCGAGCTTCCGCCAAGTGGTACTATCAAATGGCCGAAAACAGAATTTAAGGCAGCGACTTGCGAAGCTGGATGTGCCAAGTGCATTTTCCGCGAAAGCAGTCGTCATGGCCCAGGCTTCTCGGTCTGAAGAGGCACTGAGACTGGCTCCAGAGGCTTGAGGGTTTCAAACTCACACATGGAATAACACCTTTTAAAAACAAATTGGTATTGTCATGGAGTGAGCGTTACCTCCTATGTATGGTCAATCTTGATCATTTACTTTCGTGAAAGAAGTGAATTGCTGTTGAGAAAATGGCATAAAATGACGCGACACTGAAACAGAGAGTTAGGCGAATTCTACAACGTATAAGAGCCCTGAGGCCGAAAAAGCCCTTACCCTTGGACGCCCTCCTCCTATTGCCACACTAAGTGATTCCCCCACTTGAATTGGTATCTGATTCCCCACTTGCTCAAAGGTTGATAGGCCCGCTCATGAGATGTATACCGTTGTGCAGAGACACAGTCCAATATCATATCATATGGGCCCATTCCAGATCAGGCAGGTAGACACACTTACTAATATACGGATACAGCGGAAACCCCCTCGTGAAGGCGAATGCAATCTCCATGGGCCCTTGGGTGGGAGAGGGGTCCATGGTATGGTGATTATATAGTCTAGCACCCTCCTATCCGTCTTTACTCGTTTCCGAACACAAGCCTCCTGCTGATATCACCCCACCCATTCCGGCTATCATTTTAGTTCTTGCAGTCTTTGCGCAGCCGTTGATATTGGTCGACAATTCTTGAAAGTAACCTTGAAGCCTGTTTTGTAGGAAAGGGTGCGGCCCAGAATTCTATCGCCGCCAGCAAAACCAAAATGCAGCTTCTTCGCCTGTGGGCGGCATCGATGCTCTACACGCCGCTTTGTCTCGCTTGCTCCCGAGCCGTCTATACTGCTAATGAGCCTGATGGGATCCGCGTCGTCTCTGGACGCACTCTTGACTGGTTTACCGCACACAAGTCATTTCTTTATGCATTCCCAGCAGGAATGGACCGTGACGGTGCCGCTGGAAAGGGTTCTCTGAAGTGGACCAGTAAATATGGCAGCATTTGTCATTCCATGGAAGGAACCGCTATCACCGATGGCCTCAACACCGCCGGCTTAACTGGCAACATTCTCTACCTCAAAGACACCAACTTCGGCCGATACAACGCTTCTAAGCCGCAGGTATCCGTTGCAGTCTGGCTACAGTATTTCCTCGACATGTACCCATCCATTGCTGAGATCGCGGAGGACCTATTCGACGACGCAGGCGAAGCCAAATACCAAGTCGCGACGGCCTTTCCGGCCCATATCTTCCCAGTGCCCCCACTAGTTCACATCTCGTTGGCCGACCCCACAGGAAATAATATGATTCTAGAATGGATCGATGGCAAGCTAACCGTTCATTCATCTCCGAAATATCAGGTCATGACGAATGAGCCTTCGTACGACCAGCAACTCGCCCTTGACTCCTATTGGCTAGGCATGCAGAATATCACCCTACCCGGTACGGATCGTCCTGCTGATCGATTTGCACGCCTTGCACATTATGCGCGCGTGGCAGCCCCAGTTAGAGGCCCCGTTCGGGCTCTTGCAACACTTCAAGGCATGATCAGGGCCGTCAGTGTGCCATTGAGGTACTGCTCCATGCATCTTCCTACCGGAGGACCGAATGTAGCCCCGACATTTTGGAGAACATACGCAGACCTAAAGGATATTCGTTACTACTTCGAGAGTGCCACCGAGAACGAGTTTGTCTGGGTGTCTTTGAAGAATCTCGATCTGCGCCCAGGCACTGGTGTCCGCAGAGTAGTGGTAGATGTGGAAGGAGGGAGCATTGAAGGGAGGCATGGAGACATAACTCATGAATTAGTCCCCGATGCTGGCTTCATTCCTCTGCCATTGACAGATGAGGATCTGGCAAGACAACTTGAGGATGATACTGCAGAGTTTGGTCAGAAGAAGCCACTAGACCAGTTGAAGGAAGTGCGTTCAGAGCTCTAGAAGCCATCTTAGAAACTCTGCATCTGCTGATGAATAACTCAGGCTACGTTGAATTTGATGAAGAGCGTAGCCCCCGTGGTCTTGGATTTGTTGTGACGTACTCAGCCTCGAGTCCAAAGTCGGTGAATGAAAACATATGGGCCCAACAGAAAGAACTCTTGCGGTTGTCTCCAATATCGAGCAGTGGTTCCAATGATGCCTCGGATGTAACTGGCGTCCGATTATAGAGCTAGCACAATGGAACCTCAAGAAAGATAGCAATACATGATTATTATATCATCCTCGCCGTAGTTTAGTAGTATCCGATACCTGAGTCATGAGCGGCGGAAGTTAAGCACTGCCTTCGAGTTGGAGTTGGAGTTGGTTTTTTGCATGGTCATAACAGGAGGACTTCGATACCTCTCATTTTTGCAATTTGATCAGGCGTGTATTGGAATCCCATCTTCAAACTCTCGATCATGTCCTCAATGATCTGCCATGCCAGTCGCGTGTTCGACGTCTGATCGAGGGCAGCTTCAATAGTGATCCAACTCTCAAGCAGAGGGTGCCAGCTCCGGTGTTGATGAGCTGATATCACCTCGAGGGTCATTATAAATAAAGGGAACAACGTGTGAATTCTGGGACGTGACTTGTCAACCACATAAGCGGCCATTTCTCGTCCATTGTAGATCGCATCCAATGCGCTGAGACCTCGACGGAGGACATCGTCGTTGCTTACATTCGACATCCGCCGGTCTGCCCGTTCTACATCGTTGCCAATTTTTTCTTTGCGTCGGTGGCGGATATCAAGGACCCCAGCGAGGCGGTAAGATTCCCAAAGGTGGCATTGTGTGATCGACCCTTCATATCCAGGCCACAGCCACAGAGCTTCTTCCGCTGAGGCGCTGACCTCGACAGCAAAGACGTCAATTAGTGATCTTGGAAGACCGGAGATAATCTCAATTCCGTCTATCTCGTTGTTACTACGGCCAAACTTTTCTTTCCGATAGCGCTGCCAGATATTGAGACACGTTGTGGTGCGGCCAACGTTCAGACGCTCTAGGTCGAAAACTCCCATTATACCTAGGCAGTGGGAAAACAGTGGCCCTGGGTTGATTGAAGGGGGTAGCTGATCATATACGTCGAAAATAGCCTTCATTCCCTTTAGATGAATCGTCCACGGTACTCCTTGTAACATCTAGTCCGGTGTTATTTGTCAGAGCCTTAACGAACCTTGGCATGGTTACAGGACATTCACCTACCCCAATCGTACACAGCAAAACGGTGGCGCCAAGTGTACCATCGTTTAACTGTTGGTAAGGATAGTGAAGATCTGATTGGACGGAGGTAAGCAATTGTTCGTAGAATTTGAGAAACGACTCAGATGGCCCATGTGAGAGGTACGCCTGACATGCAACGCATGCATGAAAGAGTGTGTCCGAACGTTCGCGACAATCCCTGATCGCAGCAGCCCATATGCAGCCGTTATCCGAATTGCGACACATCGTGACTGAGTACTCGAAGTTTGGAGTACGAGGGAGCATGGAATATAAGAAGGGAGGCGCAGAACTGAGAACTACGGATCAGTTAGAGCATAAAGCCAACGCGATAGTGGGGCAGGAGAATTGCAAGGGCTCACATTCCAAAAAGAGTGCCTCCTTCTGCATATCGTACGATGTAATGTTCAGTGTGCTACCGCCTATTTGCGTGATTGAAGAACGCGGTGCTGTTAGTGACTTGGGGAATGTGACGCGCTCCTAGACACTCGCGGGTTAGTGCATTGTGATCGCTGGAAGTGACCAGGATGTCGAGCTCCTGAGGGCCGGAAGCCACACACGGAAGTGAAGATCTGAGCTTTCTCTTTCTCTTTATTGAATCGGTCTCGCCGACGTCCCCTGGGAACCATAGAGCGATTGTCCATTCGGGGTTCATGCGCTTCTGTCAAGTAACCGCGCGAGGCCAGACCAACGCCCCATCGGAGCCTTGGGGCGTAGCCTTCGCACACGTGGCCTTGAGACATGCAAGCCTGGCATCGCGGGTGCGTTTCATCGCATTTTCTTCGTCTTCTCTGCTTGGAGCTATTTATGAGTATCTGTGTGAGAGTTCTCATGAAGGGAGCACTTCTCCTGCAACTTTAGCACGTCAACAGACCTTGCAAGTCCAACATCCATAGTGTGATCGCTTTTGCGACATTGCAGGTAGAGCGAACTTCTCGCGCGTCTTGATACAGGGAACAAATGTGCTTGAGTACAAGCAGCGTTGAGCCTCCGATGAACAATTGCAGGAGCTGAGTGAGAGTGGTTTGAAAGAGGACGTGGAATCCTAAACGCGGGGCAACCTGCACCAGGACAATTGTAAATTGGTAGGTCTTTCTTTTCTAATGACGCCTAGCCTCGGCGTACTACGAGTACCGTTGATAAATACCTGGCGCTATCCAGTCACGCCAAAACTGGTCCCCGCGGGTATATAGATGACGAGGGCTTTCGTAACACTTAGAATGACAACTTACTTTCTCTACTACTTTACGCCGCGCAATCACACAATTGAGATGGATAAATCCATGCATACTCGAGCGCCTTGTCAAGCACCTCAAGCGGGAACCCTTCGCCAGAGCTAGGGTAACTTGCCCTCACTTGTGAAAAGTGAAGGTAGCCTTGCAAGATAACCATGACAGCCTAGACTATCATTCGCAAGATCGCTGAGCTTTCCGCACTGGGAGAAGTTGGACGGTCCTACTGAAGCTGTCACGGAAGGAGCCAATTGAATGCCAAGCCCTTGGCATTCCACTACTACATATGATAGCAATAGCTCCATAGCACTTAGTAGAGAACAACATCCAGATGAATGAGGCATTACGCTGCCGAAGCAGCTCCGGTCCTTATCTCCTCTGTGGACCTACAGGAGACGCTGCCAGTGACTGTAAAGCGGGGCCAGTCTGTAACCAGGCCACCGAGGTGCGTCCACCTTCTACTTTAGGCATGAGTTATACCCTTTATGGCAACGCCGGCGACAAGTCGAGGTTGAGTGCTTTTTGTTATCACCGACACCGACACGACGGTACTATGGTGCCTCAACACCTCGGGTATTGGAAGCCCTCCTCCGTTTAGGCTCAACCCCAATCAATCATAATAATTCTGAGGGTTGATGTGGTTTGAAAGAGCGCCTTTGAGAGTATGTTGGCCTCATTTCTGATGAGACTGAATGATTAGCCTGTTCCAAGTAGAAGAAACTTGGTGATGGACGCTCTGGGATGAGCTACATTATCCGACTACTTGACGAATGGTTACCACGTACGACAAGTACGGCAGGGAGGATAACAAGACCTCGGTCAACCAATTTCCTCAGCGTTAGTCAACAGACTCTTGTTGACGTTGACCCAGTGATGTAGAGGCCAGAGCATAGGACCAGTCAGACATTTCAGGGTGCAATTCGGGATTTCTCGATCTGGTTGGTTTTGTGCATTCATATAGGCATCGCGTGTCTATACAGAGGTCTATTGGATTACATTTTGCACCTCTTTTGAGTCTAATAGCAGTGCTTTCATTGACAAATGCCTGTATGCAGGAGAACCAAAATCTGCGACGCCAACTTGTGACCTTTGTGAACACACCTGAAAGTCGCTTGTGCAAGCTTGAATTCTTTATTTACAACAGTGAGCAATGCACTTGAAGGGTTTGTATGTTGATTCCTTGCTGACATCTTAAATACAAGGCGTGTTCCATTCCATACAAACTAACTACCTGATGTCAAGGATCACTAATAACAGCTGGGTTCAGGCTGCAATATACTACCACAGAAGGAGAAGGAGCAAGATGCTATAGCTCCAGAACCTTCAGAAAGCAGGCTATCTCCCGCCCCAGGAAGGGCAATTGATACAGCTAGTGATGGAAAATCCTGCACTACATGTTTCTGGCAGCCTCATGGTTAGTCATTCCTGATATGGAGAGATTCGAGTTGGAGCGCGCCTTCTCTAAGACCGAGTCCGTAAATAAGACTTGTGAATTGTCGAATGTGCAGAGTGCCTCGTCGGTGACTTCGATTGCTGGCGACCATGCTCCCATCGACGGCTTACCTGGTAGTACTAAGATTCGTTATGGCAAGGTTCAGAGCGGTGATATGATAGTTAAATGGACTACTAGTTGCAACTACCCAGAAACAGTTTCTTTTTCTAACTCAACTGAGTCAACTACGCAAACAGCCTTCCCCTTAAGCTTCCCCGACTGAGCAAGCTCAACCATCTGTGGAACCTGCTCCAGCCCATAAAATATAGTGCTCTCGCACTTGATGTCGTGCTTAGCTACGTCATCCAACATTTGTTGACTGTACTCTGATCCAGCTATCAAAGTTCCTTTGATTCGAATGTCTCGGAAAATTAGTTGTTGAAATGTCACACTCACTTTTTCAGGCTGTGACACTTGAATCATGACCCCGTGCATCCTTGTCACGGCACAAGCCATTTCTGCAGAATCATCGCTTAAGTTTATAGATGCATGCACGCCCAGCCCACCAGTGAGACGCTGTACTTGGCGGACGATTTCATCGCTGCCTTGCCGAGCATCGATGATATGTTTCGCTCCGTATTTCTGACATACTTCCAATCCTTCATCTCTCGCCTCAATGGCAATCACTTGAAGACCTTTTGCCAGCGCAAACTGAATGCCAAGGTGCCCCAATCCTCCACCGGCGCCCACAATTGCGACCCATTCATCCGGTTTCAGTTCACTGATGATGAGTGAACGATATATTGTTCTTCCCGCGCAGGCCAGCGGAGCCGCGATCAAAGAGCTTACATTCTCTGGGATCAAACAACTGTTCCGGCTATCGACGACGTGATAGTCGGCAAATGCCCCATCAATAAATACGCCAATGTGGCCCTCAATATTCTCGCAGTATTGATGCCAATCGTTAGGGCCCTTACAGTTGTAGCAGACCCCACACGGATTCTTTGGCTCCCCGGACATGACTCGATCTCCTATCTTGAAATTACGAACCTTGGAACCGACAGCTGCAACCACCCCGGCTCCTTCGTGTGAAGCCGTGCATGGCAATTTAGTTGGGAAGATACCCTCAATGACCATCAAATCTGTATGGCAAAATGATGCAACTGTTGTTTTGAGCAGGATGTCATATTCTTCAAGGTAGGTTGGGGTAGGTATTTTGTAAATTCTGTAAGGTTTGTTGAACTAATTTCATCTCCGCTTAGCATAAATAGTTGTCTGGGAAATAGCGAACTGTTGAAAGGAAGCATACTTCGATGATTTGCACCGCAGTCATATCTTCTGGGATTCCATTAATGCGCAATGCATTCGATGGAAGTGACACCGGAGTGTTTTCCATATTTGCAAGGCGTGAGTCAGCAAATGTCTGCTCTCTGGCATCTGAGAGCCAAAAGACAGTTTATAGTACGAGATGCAGAAGAAACGCTGAAAAAGGAGAATGGAGGCTGATGCTGGCTTCATTTATTCCTGCGGATCTTTATACGCCAGTCCTACGGATGAAGTTCTCTCCGAGCCGCAAACATGCATACCAGCCTCATCCGATCTTCTTTAATTGCTTGGACCACACCGTATGGCAGTAGCGCGAAAGAGAAGTCTCACCGACTCTCAAAGGCTGTGCCTGAATCCAGTGATTCGTCTCATTCAATAGGAATAGTGGCAGTTGTGCGCAAAAAGTTAAAGCTTGTGGGTTAAAAGTAATGGCAATGGAGTCTATCAGCGGTGGAACTTCTGCGTGCGTGTCGACCTCCCTGTTTTAGATTAGTCTATCGTCACCTGTATCTAATCAGATGTTCGTGTACTGTAGCTGCAGATCCTCTAAAACATAACATTGTACGGTTGCTAGCTTATTTTTGGTCACTGTCCTTCAGTAGGAAAGAGTTGCCCTTTCTCGAGATGGACTGAAGATACAACATAATCGCTGGCAGATGCTGTCCGAGAAACAACCCGTAATCACCTATTTTCTCATTTCAAAATTTAAGCACTTAGTCCGCTCCAGCCTGCATCTTCAGCAATCAATTCTGCCGCTCGTTCACCCACCGCCATGACTGTCAACATCAGGTTTACAGAAATCATCGTTGGAAAGATACCGGCGTCAGCGATGCGGAGATTCTTCATCCCTCTTACTTTGAGTTTCGAATCAACCACTGCCAAGGGGTCTGCCTCCAGATCTCCCATTTTGGTCGTGCAGGCTGGATGATAGATCGACGCGCCCACCTTGCGAGCATATACATCTAAGTCATAGTCAGAGACGATGTCCGGGCCAGGCGCAACTTCTCGTTTGATCCATCTCTTGAGAGGCTCTGTCTGCGCCAATTTCCTTATTGCCTTGATACCAGCAACAAGGAGTTCCGCGTCATAGCCTTCAGGGTCTTCAAAGTACTTAAAGTCCAACGCCGGTGGATCAGTAGGATTATCTGACTTCAGATATAATTTGCCTTGAGTTTGTGGACGCAGAATGGCAGGGAGTACACAGAATGGATTATCCGGGCGAGCATAACCTACGCGACTGGTATCGTCGCTGAATTCTAATGCCCACATATGTAATAATATATCTGGAATGTTTCCATCATCGCCGGCCCAGTTCTCAGGTTTATGTCGGAGAAACGCAAGTCCATCGGAATGAGTGGCAGTTTGTGACGGAGCTTTATCGTGTAGATCGTATACGACGACCGTTGCTGGGTGGTCTTGGAGATTTTGGCCTACTCCCGGAATATCTTTAGTGATCTGGATCCGAAGATCCTCTAGATCTTGACGAGGTCCGAGACCAGACAGTAGCAATAGCCTAGGGGTGTCGATAGACCCAGCACAGAGTATAATCTCGGTAGACGCAGGAATTGTCAGTCGCTCTCCGTCATTTGTCGTAACATCGACGCTGATTGCAGCATCGCCTATGATGTTGAGGTGAGAAACCCAAGCACTTGTTAGGATTGTAAGATTTGGCCGCTTCTCTTCTCCACGAAGAATGGGATGGATGTAGGCCACGCTGGCACTGCTACGGTAGCCATTGTCTGGGTTGTAGGAAAGCGGTGTCCAGCCGACACTAGGTCTTAGACCTTCAGAACCACTAATGTCATCGTTTAGATCCAAGATATAGGGCAAACCCAGAGCATCATGCGCAGAAGATATCCAGTCCTTAGTCAACTGATTCCGGTCGCGAGGATGAGCAGCAGGATATGTAGATGCACGGATGCGATCATGTAGTCGATTAAACGTATCGAAAGTCCACCCTTTTGCACCCAGTTTTTCCCAAATTCGCGTGTCGTACTCCGGTAGTCGGAACGATACCATATCATTGTGACTGGAGCATCCACCTAGAATTTTGGCTCGTGTATGCACAATATGGCTGTTACCTAATACATGATACCGTCAGCACTGACTCAATAATCCTCGTCATGAGAAGTAAGTAATGTCCCCGTACCCTTAGGCTGCTCCGTTGTTTTGTATCTCATATCCAGCTCGGTCCCTTGCGTACTGACACGCTCTTTGAGGATGAGAGCTCTATCATCCCCAATGTCACTTGGGCCGCCTTCAATGACAATGATTCGTTTCTGAGGCAGATATCCAGACAGGCGACTAGCAACAATGCACCCTGCTGTTCCACCTCCTACAATCACATAGTCAAATTTGCTGACGTCGTCCTCTGCAAGGCTAGTAATAATACCCATGTTGGCAGAATATTAAATTAGACTAGTTTGAGATGAAATCGTATGAGCAATAATGTGGCAGAGTCAGGCGCACAGTGATATCACTCCTTATTAAATGCAGCTATGAATAACAGCAGCTGTGCATTTCTGCAAAAAGGTCGACTATAAATCAATTTGACTATAAATACATGTATTGTAGTAAGTGACTAGTTAACACGTAGACAGAGATTCCAGAAGCACAGTCCGACCAGGGTCTCTCTCTCACACAGATGACCTAGGAGCACGCGCTCGCTCCATATCACACATCGGCCCACAAATCTCGAATTAGCCCAAGCAGGCAAGTTAAAGTCTGGATGCTCGGTTAGCAAAGTGAAAAACCGACGTCCAATCCGTGAATCTATTAACCAAGATATAGAATGGAGCTCTGACCCTGTATTGCCGAGCGTTTCTATTGGCAATTTAACTCTCTCAGGTACCCCAGAATACTCACACGAACTACTCCGGCAACACTACCAGTGCGGGCCTAGGTGCGGACTTCTGACCTCCCCACTGCCTTCTAATCTTCTAGCTGAATTTCACAATAGACTTGTACCATTTGGACCCCCGCATACAGTACATACCTCAATATACTTAAACCCTCGCATCGATTAATGTGCTGGACATGATCATTATGTGAATGTAGCTCCGAATTCAAAGCTCAGACAAGGTATGGTGAGAACCATAGTGGACAAAGCTCAATCGAGTATCTTGCTTCTTTCATTTCCGCCTCGGCTTTACCGGCCGGAAAATCAGAAGTACGCGTAAGCTACTACAGCCTCATTTCGAAGGTGGTAGATTTTCCGTGGAATTTTCCCAATTGAAGTGCGTAGATTGCCCTAAAGGAGTAAAGACTGACTTCAGTACCAACATTATAGGTATAAGCATGAAGGGCTAGGGTCTACCTTCTCCTTTTGTGACAGAGCGTGACGACAGCGCCATTCCCTCAAGTACAAGCTCGTTATATCAATCCGAACTCAGAATAGAGGAAACAGAGCATCTCCAACTCTGATAAGAGGGCAGCAGGGCCGACATTTCGAGGTCCAATAGGACTGTGATGCGTTCCAAGACTCCAAGGCTCCAATAATTTCAATGCATTGAGCCTATATCTGAATTGTACTTTCACGTTTGCAGCTGTTGGTTTCCGATAGGGGGTGCTGGAACTTTACGTACGTAGCAGTAAAAGTGGAGTGGCAATATCAGTAGACGAATAAATTGAGCCATCTTGAAACCCTAATGAGGATCCCCTACCACACATCGTTTCGCACCCAATAGGTCAAGATCACCAGAGCGTCTACCTGCCCGAACAGTCATAGAAGGATTACATAGTCCCAGAGAGATTTAATGTTTGCTAAAGGTTGCCCGATTCGGAAACTAACCCTATCATTTAGTTAATGCAAGATTCTACTGGCTTTTGAAATCCTTGGTGCATTGAAAGCTTGAAATCACCATGTGTCATACTTACCCTCTTAGGCTAATCGTACCTACCGTTTTCAACCACGAGAGGAGCGGACTGCTGGCCTTGCATGGTCTCGAGTTGATGTCTCTGCACGAATCATACCAATGAAATTGTTGTAGTCTCCCGAGTTACAAATCTTAGACCAGATGAAGTATGTCAGGCTTTGTCTAATACTTGATCTGAATTGGTGATAATAACATCATATTTACACATCAGCTCTCGTGTAGCATTCGTACATCATTGACTTCGATCCCGAATACTTATCCTCAGATATCCAGCTCTGCACCGTTCTCAGCAGTACTTAGTAACGTCAATCATCTTGTTGTCATCCAAGTTGTGCGGTGTAGGGGATGGCTCCATCAACATGGGTCGTTATCGGTGCGTCACGAGGAATAGGCCTTCAGTTTGTTGAGCAGCTGCTTGAGAGCGGCAATCACATCATTGCGGTGGTACGGAACCCTGGGGCGGCGACTCGTCTTCAGCAGCTGTCTCAATCTAATTTTCGAACATTTCGTATCGAGCAATGTGACATTGCTGATGAGACGAGCATTGATGTAAGATGACACTTCTGATTCATTGCGTATAACCATCAGCATCTATCTTCTCTATAATTTGGTTGCATCTGTCGTTTATTTCAGTTCTAATGCAAGATTAGGCTTTCGTGCAAAGGATAGGGCGGTCCTTGTCACATGGAGGGAAGATTGACAATATTGTGGTAAATGCTGCAGTCCTGAAGTACCCTAATGTGAGCACTCCCGGAACCAAGGGGAACTATTTATCATTATTCTTGCTTAACCATATCTTTAGAGAGCCACAGAAATGTACGTGCTCGCAATCGGCTCTTGAAATATCCAGACGACTCTAACATGCATAAAACCTCCGACAGATCCTTCAGCGACTTTGCGCTGCACCTCCACACGAACAGCATCGGTCCTATTATTATTGCCCAGAGGCTACTTCAGGTCTGCAGTCCATTGGTCCCTTCAAAATTGGTCTTCATTTCTTCCGACTCTGGATCGGCAGGGGACTTCCAGGGCCATGAAGACGGCTTTGCTGCCTATGGCGCAAGCAAGGCTGCCTTGAACCAGATGCTCAGGCATATGGCTCTCGAACTGAAACGCAAAGGAGGTCCTGAAGCAGATGTTTGTATACTAGCAATACATCCTGGCACGGTTCAGACGTAAGTGTTTCAATGGATGAAAGCTAGGCGAAGACGGTGCTCACACGATATGAGTAGAGACATGATCGACCTCCAGATGGATTGGGCCTTGGACACGACCATGAGTACTAAGCAAAGCGTATATCAAATGCTGGGGGTTATTAACGATAAGGGAAAGGAACAGAGCGGGACTTTCTGGCGCTGGGATGGACAAGTTCATACCCCCTACAATACTATAGCCCATAACTAACTATTATTATAGGTACAACCCTGGTAGTAAAGTAATAGCTAAGCTATACTTTAGGAATTACCTAGAATCCGTAATTAGTATATTTAGAGATTTTAGTTCCTAGCTTATAATTAATAAATAAAAGAACCTCTTATATAATTAAATAATAAGTTTCTAAATACGTATAGTTACGAGCTATTAGGAAAGATCTAAGAGAC
Organism: Exophiala aquamarina CBS 119918; assembly: GCF_000709125.1. Classification (NCBI taxonomy): domain Eukaryota; kingdom Fungi; phylum Ascomycota; class Eurotiomycetes; order Chaetothyriales; family Herpotrichiellaceae; genus Exophiala; species Exophiala aquamarina. Next base: position 924,568 of record NW_013550581.1, read on the forward strand.
CTAGAAGAAGATAAGAGAAGTAATAAGAAGAGGAAGAAAGCTAAAAAGAAGGTAGAATACTTTAGGAGACTAGAGATTAAAAGGAGATTAATATTATAATCCGAGCTATAAGTAGTTCTAATTAAGGTAGGGTTCCTTAATAGAGTAGGTACTAGAGTATTAACTAAAATAATAAAGGGAATATATAATCGTCGGACTATATCCTAAAATATAGGTATAGGATTACTAACGAAGTTAACTACGAACTATACTATCTAGGTAAAGGAGCGTATATATATAATACCTAAATCCTTTCCCTATATCTATACCTCCTTATCCTAATAGTCTATAGACCTATAGGCCTACTATATTTTCTAATCTAGACTCTTAGTTATATATATTAGCCTTACCTAGCCTTATCGGTATACCTTTTCGTAGATATCCTCCGGTAGGCTAAGGGTATCTATAAAACGATCCGTTTCTCGACCCTTATAATACTATCCCCCCTTTTAGTAGTTTATCGTCCCGATATACTTAAGGTAAGTATTTCCCCTCGTTTCTACTCTTTCCTTCTCTTTTATCTCTATAGCTTACTATAGATAGGTTCCGCGTCGCTAAGTCCTATAAGTTAAAAATTCCGAAGTTCCCTAAGACCCTAAAACTCTCGCGTCCTCGAACTAAGACGGAGCGACTCCTCGAAGTTACTACCGCTATCGCCGTTAAGGAAAACGAAGCTATAGTATTTTATACCGAGTATATTAAGTATAATATAACGTATTACTATAATCGCGACTAATCTATAAAATACGCGGACTATCTAAAATATTAACGTACGACGAGACGTTCTCTTTAGAGGAGTTCCGTTAAATTAGTAAGTAGAAGAAGAAGGCTAAAAATAATTTATTTAAAAAACGTCGCCTAATAGTAGATACTTAGCGGAAATTATTAGAATTAAAGAATTAAGGAATCTAGTCCGAGTTATAGTTACGTTATCTAAAGAATATTTCTAATCGAATAATCTAGCGCGAGATAGCTACTCTTAGAGTATTTAAGGACTATCTAGACTTCTAATAGGTTACCCTTAGCGACTAGTTTCTTAATTAGTATAATCTACTCTCTTATTAGAAACGGATAAGCGCCGCTAAGCGAACGCCGAGATTCTAGTATATAAGAGCTACTCACCGTATACGGGTCTCAGGGGAACCTTATGCTTTAAGCTTACTACGATAGACACGTTAAGGTATTACTTATAATTAAGAGATAGATCTAATATTAAGACTATTTATACTACTCTACTAGTAGTCCTACCTATTAGCACGAGTAGTACCTAATATCTCTATAGATTAAATCGATTTTTTATCGATATTTTTTAGTAAGGACCCCTAAGGGGTTCTTAACTCTTTTTCTAGTAGTACCGGGCTATAAGCTTTAGGTTAAGGTTTATCTCTAGTTTCTACGTATTCTCCTCTTCTAGATATCCTAACTATTTAATTAGATATTTTACTTAGTTATCTTCTCGCCTATATTAAAGTATAGTTTCTATATTATAATAGAGTTCTTAGGTTTCTTTATCGATATATACTAGTTCTAGTCTAGCTCCGTCTAGTACTTTCTCTAATAGCGATTTATAGAAAACTAAATATATATTTAGTCCTCCTAGTAATTATAGCTTATAAGAAACTAGTCCTAGTATCCTCTTAATTCGATATAGTCTAATTTTTATATAGTCTAGTGTTTTACTTAGTCTTTATATTTTTATATTTTTTATATTAATATAAACTATCTCCTCCTCCTAGAAGTCTAGTTCCTTAGATCTTTTCTTATTCGCTATTTTTATAGTTATTTTTAATATTTTATCTAGTTTTATCTTTAGTAGGAAATATAGTTTATATAGATCTTCGACTTTTATTCTTACCTTTTCTACTATAGGTCTATCGCCTAGTAGTTCTTTTTTAAAATTTAGGTACCTCCCGTAATTTATAAAGAATAGCGATATTCCGGTTACTAATATATTATTATTAAAAGCGAATTAAGCTATTAGAAGTAATTTAACCTAATTCCTTTATTAGTAATTTACGTAGTATCGTAGGTATTATTCTATCGTCTAGTTCGTTCTTTCCGTTTATTCGTTCGTCTATAGATAATATAATATTAATATTTTATATTTAATTCCTAATAGGTCGATTAATAATTACTAAAATTATAAATTAAATATTTTATCTCTATCTATAATAATAACTTCTAGTATTTCGTATTACGCGAATACCGTTCTCGTAACTATATATACTAGTTTCTCTACTATCGATACTTCTTTATATAGTAGTAGGTAAATATATTTCGTTAGTATATCGTTTATTATAAGTATACTATTATATATCGTACTCGTTATAGGTTCCTTTAATAGTAGTAGCTTAACTATAAAGTCTATCGCTATTCTTAACTATACCTTATCTATATTTTTCGCTAATTATTATAAGCTATATAGTTTATATCTTAAGTATTTAGCTTTATAATATATATCGTAATTCTTAATATATTCTTCTATATCTTTCCTTAATTTCGTCTAGGTAAAGTTTCGTATTACTAGTTCTATCGTTTTATTAATATCTAGATATCCTATACTTTTATTAATATCTAGATATCCTATACTTTTATTATTATACCTTATTTATATAATTTCCTATTTTTATTCTATTATTAATTCTATTTCTAATATTACGAGTATTCTTATTTTTATTTTTCTATACGTTAAGTAATTTTCTTTTTTCTCTAGGAGCGCCGCTAGCTCTAGTTCTAATCCTTCTATATAGTTTATTCTTCGATTAAGGATATCGGCTATTATATTTTCTATTCCTTAAATATATATAATTTTAAAATCGTAAGAGGCTAGAGTTTTAGTCTATTTAATTTATCTTTTACTAAGTTCTTTAGTTATTATCTAATAGATTAGATTCTTATAGTCTAAGTATATTTATACTAAGTATCTAGTTCCTTCTAGGTATACTCTCTATATTTTTAGATATTCTACTACTACGAGTAGTTTCTTATTATAGACGTCGTAATTAGCCTCGAATTCGCTTAGTTTCCTTAAATAATATACTACTAAATAAAGCTTTCCTAGCTCGTCTCTTTACTTAAGGTAGCCTTCTATTACTTTATCTAAGATATCTATTTCTATAATTACTTCCTTTTCTAGATTAAATATATATAGAATCGGCGCGAATATTATTCGTCGCTTTAGCTTCCTAAAGATATCCTTATATTTTTTCCTAAAATCGAAGATTATTTCTTTCTTAGTTAAGTTAATAATTAGTACTACGATTTTCGAGAAGTTTCTTATAAACTTTCGGTAATAATTAATTAGTTCGTAGAATATTTATACTTTCTTAACTATTATTAGTTCTAGCTATTTATCGATAGTTCGAACCTTTTCTTAGTTTAATATAAGTCCTTTCGAAGATATAATATAGTCTAGAAATTTAATACTATTCTTATAGAATTCGTATTTAGATAGCTTAAGTAGAATTTTATTTTCCTTTAGCTTTTCTATTACTTTCTTTATATATTCTATATATTTCTTATACGTCTTCGAGAAGATTAAAATATTATTAAAGTAAATAATAACGAACGTATTTAAATATTTTCTTAGGGCGTTATTTATAAATTCTTAGAATATTAATAGTATATTAGTAAGTTTAAAAGGTATAACTAGAAATTCGTAGATTTCTTATTTTATTCGGAATATCGTTTTCTATTCTTCTTCGTTAACTATTTTATTAAGACTAAGCGATATTCTATTAACGCCTAGTTACGTAATTAGGCTTATATAAGCTAGGATTACGTAGTATCCATTAAGTAAGGCTATACTTAAGCCTTACGGAAGATTCTATAAAACGCTATTCTATTCTATAGGATTAGAAATTACTTAACTTAATTTCTAAGTAT